>NC_057802.1:199877186-200177186 GCF_018294505.1 Triticum aestivum | reverse complement strand
GTGAGAAGGACGTGGCAGTCAAAATTCGGGCCATAACCTCCACTCGGGACAATCCGCGGGGGTGTGAGATGGTGCCAGGTTACTCCAAAGAGCTCCCGCCGACTGTTGTGGTAGGGTGTTTCTGCTTATTTGACCCGTTGATGTGTTGTTTTCTGTGCATCTAATTTTGATATCTTGTTGTGTATGCTTCTTCAAGAGTTCCAGAACACGACTTCCAATATGCCCGTGGTGGGCCGGTCGCCCGAAGATGTGACGAGTGACACCAAGCGGCAGTACTCGGAGGAATCCGACGATGACGAGAGTGATGATGATGAGGAGAGCGACGAGGTGGAGAGCTCTGAGGAGAGGGATGAGGTGGAGTCCTCTCTGTCTTATGAGGCTCCCAAGGAATCCCGCTCGAAGGCGCTGCATGATCCAAAGGGGAAGGCAAGTGGGGCCCAGTAGCCGTCTGTTTTTGGTCGGACCACTCAAAGCTTGAAGCGTGCTCGTGCCGAGGCTGAGAGTTCAGCGGAGAAGCAATCCAAGTTGCCCAAGTAGATGTCCTCCAAGCCCCGAAAGTTCGCGGTACCTTGGATCATGGTGTCACTGCCGTGGCCTCGACGTGAGTGCTCTCGTCAATTCTTTGTCCATTTTTTGCATTGATTCAGTTGCTTACCGAGTGTTGTTTGATCCTCATAGTAATGACACCTCGACAACTTCAGCGGACCCACAGGCTCTTAAGCCAGGCCCGAATGATGCCTACGCGGCGGATGCCGCTAACTCCAAAGGTACGCTGTACTGACTGGTTCGGATGGTTAGGTCTTCTTCGACTGAACTTTGATGATCTCCTTGGTTTATATAGCTCCGCCCGTGGTCATTCAGCTGAACGACGACGAGAGGGTCCATCCACCCAATCTGGATGCTATCAGGGAGGAAGCGCCAAGCGTCGATGTGCCAATGACGGACGCCTCTCCCTGCCGTGTGCCCTGTGATTCTGCATCGAAGGCCGCTGCAAAGACTGTGAGGCCGAGTCCTCTAGCTTAGGGTGGCTTGGCGTCTTCGTCAGTGGTGGTACCGCTTGCAGGGTCTACCCAGGCTCCTCCGAGTGAAGTGGCAGTGATTCTGGCCCCGAGGCCAGCGCCTACAACTCCGTCGACTCCTACTGCCTCCTTACCCCTGTACCATGTCCTTGAGGATCAGTTGGGGGCTATCAAGGAGGCTCTAATCTAGGTGGGGCTGATGTGCGACCGGCTGAAGGAGGCTTATCACACCAGTGTAGCGCTGCAGACCAACATCCGAGTAAGTACTATTGTGAGTATGATTTCCAGTTGAAGTTTCTCTTTTTGTCTTCTTCTCTTGGTAGAATTTCTGTCAGTGGGTTTGCGCAGGGCACACCCACTGGGTGTTTACGATCCAGCGGGGGCACGATGAGTGCACCCACTGGGTGTAATCCCTGAGGCTCCTATCGACTGGAGTCTAGCCGGAGCATAGTTCAATTTCTTTATGTTCACTCGGAGTCTAGCCGGAGCGTAGTTGAGTGGACATGATCCAGTGGGGGCACGCCGAGTGCACCCACTGGGTCTAGTCCCCGAGGCTACCGTTGACTGGAACAGTCGATGGTAGTCTTAGAACTTGTGGTTGTTTCATCATGAGGTTGTTTGTGTCTTTTTTAGCTCATCAAGGAGTCACTTTCCAGTGGGGGCACGCTGATTGGACCCACTGGGTTTAATCCCTGGGGCTACTATTGATTGCTGGCAATCGGTGGTAGTCTTCAGAACTATCTCCGAGTTTGGAGCAGATCCCCACTCAAATTGCATTTTTAACTTAGGCAAAAGCTAGTTCGCAGCCAAGCCTCCGAGTGAGGTATGGATCCTCAGTCGGATTGTCTTTTAACTTAAGCGAAAGCTGGTTCGCAGCTAAGCCCCCGAGTGTCGAGCAGATCCACTCAGATCGTGTTTTTAACTTAGGCGAAAGATGGTTCAAAGCTAAGCCCCCGAGTGTGGAGCATATCCCACTCGGATTGTATTTTTAACTTAGGCAAAAACTAGTTCGCAGCTAAGCCCCCGAGTGTGGAGAAGATTACACTCGGATTGTATTTTTAACTTAGGCGAAAACTGGTTTGTAGATAAGCTCCCGAGTGTGGGGCAGATCCTCACTCGGATTGTTTTTTATCTTAGGCGAAAACTGGTTCGCAGCTAATCCCCCGAGTGTGGAGCAGATCCCACTCGGATTGTATTTTCACTTAGGCAAAAATTGGTTCGCTGCTAAGCCCCCGAGTGTGGAGTAGATCCCCACTCGGATTGTTTTTTATCTTAGGCAAAAGTTGGTTCGCAGCTAAGCCTCCGAGTGTGGAGCAGATATTCACTCGGACTATTTTTTTTCTTTGACTTAGGTGAAAGATTGTTCGCGGCTAAGCCCCAGAGTGTGGATCATGGCAGAGGGAGATGGAGGCCGAAGGTAGGTGATGGAGTTGCGCACCAAAGTAGTCATCGAAAGCCCAGAAGACGGGATGAGGAGGCATGGAGAAGCCCCGCACAACGTGAGTGACGAGCAAAACTCGCTCGTCCTCCTGCGGTCCTGGCTTGACCTCGCCCGCACCCAGGCGGCGCCACCCATCGCGCGTGATGAGCCCCTCCTTTGCGAGCTCTTCCAGCCGACGCGACATGACTCGCGCGACGGGATCCAGTCCCCCGACGCACCTCCAGCAGCCGCGCCGGAGCCCGAGGAGGAAGCCCCCCCCGCCTTCTTTGCCTTCTCCGCTTTCGCCGTGGAGCCCTTCGCCACTGCCGTGCACTCGAGTGGAAGAGAGGAGCGGAGTAGTCGAAGTGGGGGAAAGTGGATCTGAGGGGCGGACCACTTGTAGCGCCCAAGATGCGATTCTATGCCAATAACGTGATGAATTCATGATTGGGGCACAACCACATTTCGAGCGCATAGCAAGGTGGATATCATTACAACATACCATGTACTGAATAGATGAGAATACAAGATAAAGACTTGCACTCGCCACAAGCTACAACATGAATACAACATTTCATCAATACATAGCAATCATCATACAGAAGAGCAGGATCCGCCTACGGATGAAACCAAATGAAAAAGAAGAACGACATCCACCCTACTAGCCCAGGCTCCCGGCCCGGAACCTATCCCTTGATCGAAGAAGAAGAACTCCAAAAGCAATCAAGCATCGCTCTCACGTCAGGCCATCGCATTACCTGTACCTGCAGCTGTTGTTGTAGTAAACTGTGAGCCATGAGGACTTAGCAATCCCATTACAATGGGTATCAAGCTTAATGGGTATGGAGTGGATAAGTGGTGAGGTTGCAGCAAGCAGCTAAGCATTGTATGGTGGCTAACTTACGAGTACAAGAGTAAGATGAGAAACTACGCAAACGGTCGCATACTAGTAATGATCAAGAAGTGATCATGAACTACTTACGGTCAAACATAACCCAACCATGTTCTCTTCCCGAACTTCGTCGAAAAGAGACAATCACGGTTACACATGCGGTTGGTGTATTTTAATTCGGATCCGGTGTCAAGTTCTCTACAACCGGATATTAAAAACTCCCATCTGCCACATAACCGCGGGCACGGCTCTCGAAAAGATTAAACCCTGAAGGGGTGTCCCAACTTAGCCCATGACAAGCTCACGATCCGCGGAGACAATCCTCCATCACGGGACCCTCCAGTCAGACTCGGAATCTCGGTGCACAAGATATTTCGACAATGGTAAAACAAGTCCATCAAGACCTCCCGACGTGCCGACACCCTGATAGTAGCCGCGCGTATCTCGTCTCAGGCCACGATCGGATTGTCCATACTTCTGGTAGGCCAAATCCAGAGTTGCCCCTGGCGGTCACCGGCGGTTGACAGGTTTGGACCAACACTCATGAAGAGCACTGGCCCGGGGGTTGATTAAGAGTCCTTGGGTGCTAGCCGGTCCCTATGCAAGTTTTAGTTGTTATTAGGCAAATGGTAAAACCAAAGTTGGGCCTTGCTGGAAGAGTTTTATTCAAAGCGAACTGTCGAGAGGGGCCCATAAACCCTCATCGTGTTAAAGATGCAAAATCAAGGAACATAACACCGGTATGACGGAAACTAGGGCGGCAAGAGTGGAACAAAGCACCAGGCAAAAGGCCGACCCTTCCACCCTTTACCAAGTATATAGATGCATTAATTAAATAAGAGATATTGAGATATCCCATGATATCCATGATCCATGTCCCAACATGGAACAACCTGCAACTGCACCTAGAAACGCTATAAGAGGGGCTGAGCAAAGTGGTAACATAGCCAAACAACGGTTTGCTAGGATGATGGAAAAGGTTAGAGGCTATCATGGAAATATTGGGAGGCTTGATAAATAAGTGGTAGGTAGCGCGACATAGTGATAGCATTGAGATAACTAGCATAGCAAAGATAGTAGTGAGATCCAAGGTGACAATCATCTTGCCTGAAATCCCGCTAGGAAGAAGATCAAGTCCATGAAGAAGATGAACCCACGTAGTCAAACAAATCCTCACGTTCGCAACGAAACATGAACTATCTAGAAGAAGCACAACTGGAAAGAAGCAAACAACATAGTAAACAAACAAGCATAATGATGGCATGATGCACAATCAAATATGATGCATGTCCATTTTAATGAGGCATGGCATGGCAAAGTGCAACAAACAATACTACAAATTAAGTGGAACTCAATATGCAACGAGTTGCATATTGACGAAACACCACATGCAATTATTTAGTTCACTCCAGTTTATGCTACCCAACAATATTAAATGTTGTAAAAAAAGGCAAGAGGTGAAGCATAAGTAATCTACACATTTTAGGCAATATAAATGAGGCCGGAAATAACAAACAACGATTCCGGAAAATCCTCATATGCATATTTATGAATTTGCCACTGTTCTGCCCTATACACAATTTCAGAGTTATTAAACATGCAAAGAAAGTGTACCATGTTAAACTATGCATTTTCTACCCCATTTACATAAAAACATTATTTAATTCGGAGTTATGGTTATTTAGTTACGAAACAAAGCATTTTAGCCTGGCATTTATGCAAATTAAAACAAACAACATTTTTAACATTTTTAACATGGATGAAAGTTGCATATTATGAAACTAGATGAAGTTCTAAACATTTTACATATATAAAATATTTTAATATGATGCATGGTTTGTGAGTTACTAAATGGATGAACATGAGGGACTTTTCTTCAAATCTGTAAATCCTGGATAATTACTAAATTCGCAGAGACAAGGAAAAAAACACATGCGGGCCAAATCTGCAGGCTGGCCCAATAGGAGGAAAAACAAAGGGGGCGCTGGGGCGCTCACCATGGGCCAAGGCCCAGTCGGTGGTGGCAGCAGGCCGTCACGTTGGGCTAGCGAAGTGGTGGTTGGGCCTTGGGAGTTGTGGTGGCCCGCGATGATGACATGGCGATCAATGAGGCTGCACGAGGCAAGCGCTTGCTGGATGCGTTGTCCTCTGCTCGATATGAGGCAGCGGCGGCAGTGTGGGACTTGAAGTGGCAGCTGGACGAGACTTGGCGCACAGAGGAGGTTGAGGCTGGCGCGCGGGGCGTCAGGGCCGAGCGGGGCTCAGGGACGAGCGCGCCCCTCGGGCACGAGGCAGCGGCGGCTCTGCTCGTTGCAGGGGAAGCAGATGGCAGCACCAGGGACTTGGCGCGGGGTCTTGGGGCTCTGGCAAGTTGAGGAGGTCCGGCAACGACGGGGATGGCCGGGACCCGACGGATCCGAGGCTAGGGCGGCGGCGGCGGATGGAGACGAGACAGGCAGCGCTAGAAGCTTCGAACGACCATGTCTCCTGTGCGAAGAACACATAGTTGAGAGAGAGGTCAGATAGAGATGGAGAGAATAATGGAAGGAGGGAGAAGAGAAGAGATGGGCGCGAGGCTCATCTGGTGGTCCGGCGAGGTGGAGGGGTCGCGAGGACGGCGGCGCTCAGGGAGGCAGCGGCCAGCTGGGTCGAGGCAGAGCACGGCTAGTGCTCGGGATGAGCAGGGATCGAGCCCCTGGCTCTCTCCTGCGGGTGTTGCTGCTGCTGGTCGGTGGATCGAGGGGATCCAGAGGAGAGCGCCGGTTGGGCGGCGTTGAAAACAAGGAGGAGCGGCGCGGCTGTGGTTGGTAGTTTGAATCGGGAGGGGATCGCAAGGAGGAGGAAGACAGTGGACTGGCGGCGCGGCGGAGGGATGGATGGGACATTGCTCCTAAAATTTAGGGTTAGGGTCTATTAATAGGAAGGGGTTAGCTTAGGGGCTATTCGGTCCCTCCGATCGTTATCGGACGGCCCGGGAAAAATAGGCTAGGAGAGTCCAGAAAAGAACCGAAGATATTTTAGGGATGTTTGGGGATGATTTGAATCCAATGGTGATGACTGAGCGGTACGGGTTCGAGGCAGTTTTCGGACGCCCGCGAGGGTTTGAAAAAAGGCCACGGAGACAAGGGGGTTTGATGGGCTCAGAGGAGACAGAGAATGAAGCGGTCGGGTCGATCGGGGAGAGGAGGTCAACGCAGACAAGGAAGAAGCAGCAACTACGAGCGGATGCAAGTTTTATGAAAACATGCAGATGCAATGCTCATGATGACATGATGAATGCAACAAACAATTAATTAACACAGCTGGCACACAAAACATGAAAGGCATTTGGAGCATCGGCTGGAGCGTTGGTCTCGGGTCGTTACACCACTGCCCCCAAATCTTTTATATCTCCAGCCAAAATCTTCGGCCAATCCTCCCGCCGCAAATCCCTGGATCGAGGGCCCGCGCGGAGGGGCTTTGTGCAGAGAAGGCGCAAAACACGGCGGGGATTGTGTGTGCAAATCGAGGAGCCATGCCCCCACTTTCCCACTGACGCACGACATTACCGATTCAGCACGCGAACAACCAAATTCAAATCCTGAGATTTCCGGGACGAATCAATCCGACTGATTACCAACAATTCCTTTCCTAATGGACGCACGTCAGTCCGACTGACCACCCTCCATGGGAACTCGTGCACTCGGCCACATTAAACACCCAACTGAGGTCTTCTTCAGGATCACTATGTGACGAGCTTGACGCCCCTCTGCGGGTTCAGTTGTCCCTCTCTATAGGCTCCAAAGCGCATGACTCGTAAACCTAGACTCGTAGGAGGCCTGCGCTGGCGTTCCCCTGGGATAAGGAGTGGCGTCTCTCCTGAGAGTTAGACCACACGCCGGCGTCACCAATCGAGTTGTGATGGCATGCTCCCACTCGGGCCCCTGGTCTATCTCCTCCGAGTGACAAAAAGAATGCCACATGTTTTTTCTTGACGATCGAGAACACCCAGTCATCTGGGTAAACCTGAAGTCTAGAATCCGTTGTGTTTTTGTCCAAGGAGCAACAAAGCATGGTTCGGAAACATATTTCGAGTGCCCCTGCAGCACTCGAACTCAACCGAAGGGTCGGTTTGTTTGTCCTACAAAATCCCAACCGATTCGGGGGCTAATGCTGTGTCCTTTGCCCTTTGCAGACTAGGGAGACAAGAGATCATTTGTTCTTCAATTGCAACTTTAGTGTCAGAGTTTGGAACTATCTGCAAATTGATTGGTCTTCTGGTGACTCCATGGCTCATTTGGTCCTTAATGCTAGCAGGAGTTTTAGGAAGCCCTTCTTCACTGAAGTGGTGTTCATTGCTTGCTGGAATATCTGGATCATCAGGAATGCTAAGGTCTTCAGGCATGAGAGGGCTGGATTTAATAAATGGAGGTCTGCTTTTATACATGACATCAGCTTAATGCAATATAGAGTGAAAGCTGCCTACAAAGATGATCTTTTACGTTGGATTTCATTCCTGCCACCTTGAGGTCTTTAATAGTATTTTCTACCCTGTTCTTTTTCTTCTTCCCCTAGATTCTTTGATTACCTCTTGTAATCCCCCCCTTTTTTCTATACCTGTACTGTATATATTTTCTCAATAAAGTTTTGATATGCTGTGGGGTTTCCCCTACAGTTCCCAGTCAAAAAAAATGATGTGGTCACCTATTATAGATAGGGTCAAGGACCCATCATTTGGGACACACATGGGCCCCATCACCACCATAGGTAGGTCCCTGGACCGTGCCAACATTTTGATGCATACATCAGGGAGTTGACTCGGATGGCTCTGCGGCACTCGGACGATCACACGTCACTTGGCTAATGGACCACCACTCGGACGTAGAGGATAGGAGGACGCCGTGGGAGCTACAACGGTTGAGGAATCCTAAGTCATCCACTAAATAGAGTTATAGCTACCATTACTTGTAACTGCTGTAGAGAGGCTCATTACACTAGTAACTGTCTCATTCAATGACATTAAAAGCCTCGATGGCGTGGGAGACATGGGGCAGCAGCGAACTCTATATAAGCTGCACCCCTCTACATAGCCGGGCACGTTCAATCTCTATAATCATACCCCTCAAATCAAAGCAAGCCTCAGGACATGAGACATAGGGTTGTTACCTCCGCCGACATGGGCCCGAACTCGTTAAACACCGAGTGTTACACCTACGCCGTAGCTAGTCTCTGCCCCTTATTCGTACCCCTAGTACTCACTGTCAGGATCGTAACCCCGACAACACCCACAGATTCAACCGTGAGTGGGAAGGAAGCCGAGGAGAAAGATACCACCAAAAAGAACTCCTTGGTGGAACCCATATGGGAGAAGTGAACCGTTGAACCAAATCTTGTACGCACTTGAGCCTCCATCGCAAGGCCGGGGGAGAAGTCCCAATGTTGGAGGCCCTCCATGACACTAGGTTAGAGATCTCCATTGGAGAGGTGGGAGAAGCAGGTGGGAAGAGGAGGAGGAGGAGACATGGAGCGGTCTTCTCTATGTGTCCCTTAATGTTTAAACAATGTTACTATATTGCATATATCATCTTTTGTTTTGTGTTATATGTTTATCCCTTTCCTAAGTTGGACAAGCATCCAAGTTAGCTGTAGAGAAATCCAACCCTGTTGCGCAGAGAGTGTCAACGTGTTTGTGGGGTTTTTATTACTGGCTTCATCAATCATAAGAGCTCAATGTATTGCTTGCTAACTGTCCTATCCCGTCACATTACGAAAACCAAATAATCCCAAAGCTTGGTCCTTTTTTTGCCCTGAAAATAGAAATCGGCCAATAGGAGTCGTGGGGCTTCTATGCATTCAATGACTTCAGACTACTTAGCACAACATGCATTGGTCAATTCTCTGCATGTAATGGTATTGGTTAGCAAATAAACATCAAGTTCTCTCTTTCTTCCCCACCTAGGTCGCCGATGTCGGATTCGGGGTTCCGCAGACCCTTGAGAGGTTCGAACTCTGGGGTGCGTGTGAAGAACTCGTCCTCCCTAGACTGCCCGCTCACCGATCCCACGGCCTAGCTCGATGAATCTAATGGAAAAGAGACACAACAGTTTATCCTGGTTCAGGCCACCTTGCGGTGTAATACCCTACTCCAGCTTTATGGTGGATTGCCTCGAGGGGCTGAGGATGAACTAGTACAGTGGTTGAACAGCCTCGGGAGGTGAGGTGTTCTTGTGCTCGATGAGCTGGTGGGTGTGAGGTTGGTCCGAATGATTCGTCCCCCTCTAGGGTGGTGGCTAACTCCTATTTATAGTGGCCTTGGTCCTCTTCCCAAATGTAGGCGGGAAGGGATCCCACAATGGCCAAATTCAAAGGGAGACAACTAGTACAAGTTATCCTGACAAAAGTGGTCTTCGCCTGCAAAAGCATCTGGTGGTGACGCCGCGGTGGGCTCCGCGATAACCTCCGTCCTGCCGTCCTAGCGGTCTTGGTCTTGTTGCACTGGAATGGAAACCTTTCCTTGATTCCTCGGGACTCCGCGCCTGCGCTTGCCCCCTTAGCACCAAATAGGAAACTGGTACACTGCGCCCGCTGGCGCTCGCCTGGCCTTGGTCATCACAGCTCACGTCATATGAACCTCGCGAGGTCCAGCTTTCATAGATATCTCCGCTCCTCAGGAGCCGGCCTGCAGAGGCCGTCCCCCTTGGAGGTCTTGGTGTCAGCCGCCTCATGAGGCTTGGCCCCTCGCGAGGGTCTTGGGTTGGTGTTGTGGAAGCTGGGCCGTACGGGGCCGTTGACGGAGCCACGCTGTGGGCCGCGGGTAGGCAAGTCTGGGTACCCCGTTCCTAGGATGCCGACAGTAGCCCCTGGGCCCAAGGCGCGCTCGGACTTGGCTTCGAGGCGAAGCCAAAGGGCAAGTACGAAGCACCGCGGGCCCTAGCTGCCTGCGGCCTCGGTTGACGCATGGCGATTGATGGGACGTGGGCGTCTCCGCTTCCCCACGCTGCCTCGGCAACCGTCCTTGCATGACAAAAAGGCTGGCGCCCGCTACGGAGCTTTCATTGCCTTTCCTTTGTCTTGCCCCAGATCCCCTTCTCCTTCTGCCCGGAAAACCTCCAGATCCACCGAAACTCATCCCAAATCAGCGACCGATGGCAGCCGATAAGATGAAATCCTCCGCTGCGGCCAGGCATCAAGCCTTCTGGTTCGAGCCGGCCTTGAGCGTGTCCACCCTGGCTGAGGAGAAGCACCTCGCCACCATGCTCCAACTGACGGCCGACAGCAGCAATGAGGGGGAGAGACGGCGCTCCAGGTCGGCTTTGCCAAAGCCGGAAGCCTTGGGCGGCACCTTCTACCCCTACTTCCAGCACAACGTCTTCGCGGGGCTGGTTCCCCCATTCTCCGGCTTCTTCTACGCCGTTCTTCGCCACTACAAGCTCCACGCCCTCCATCTTCACCCCAACTCCGTCCTCCTCCTGTCAATCTTTGCTTTTTACTGCGAGGCGTTTCCGGGGATGATGCCTTCCGTGGTTCTGCTCTGCCACTTCTTCTACCTTCGGGTTAATGGCACCCAGTGCTTGGGGTGCGCCAACTTCATCGCGGCCAACGGCAGCAACACGATCTCTAGGGCCGGGAAGAAGGTAGAGGACTTCAGGAACAAGTGGATCTTGATGGACGCCAAGCGCTCCCGCCCTTGGCTGGAACTGCCGACCTCACAGCCGATGCCCCTAGAAGGATGGGCTCACGAGAAGCTCACTGATCCCAGGGCGGAGCTGTTGCTGGAGAAGATGGCGGCAGACCTGAAGACCGATGACCCGAGGGCGGAGAAGCTGATGGGGGCCATGACCGTCAAGGAATTCCTGACACAACGCCTGGCTCCCCTCCAGGTGCACTCGCGCCCTCTGTGGGAGTTCAAGGGCATAGGAGATGACCACCGGCTGCGCCCGGATGACTTGTCCAAGGAGGAGTTGGACAAGATTGTGTGCACCCTGCTTGGGAAGGATCATGGCTTCCCCCCGGACTCCCATCTTCCGCTGTACTGCCGCCCGGATGGCGAGAAGATCGTAGACGCCATGCCTGTCTTCGACGAGCGCGGGCTCGTACCTCTAGGGCCTTCGTGGCCCCTGGGCTCCCCGGTGCCGGTGTCCTCCGGTGAGTCCGACCAAGAGGAAAGGGCAGACTCGGAGGCGACCTCGGAGGGGGCGAGGGAGACCTCTCCCCCACGCCAGACCGATCTCCTCCGCGTCCTCTCTGACGACGACGACGCTGGCGAGCACCCTGTCCAGGAGTCTCCACGCTCCGCCGGGGTCACCACGAGGTCCAAGGGCACCCCTCCGAAGAAGCTGAAGCTAGGGTCCCGAAGAAGAGCAGATCAGTGCTGATCCCCCGAGGTGATGCCTCCGCCTCGTCGCCGGCCGGCACTGCTGCAGACCCGGGCATCGCGCCCTTGCCCGCCCCTGGGGCTCACGCGCCAGCGCCCATGCCTGCAAAGCCTGCGGCCATGGTGCTTCAGAAGAGGGCGATGGATTACGCTGCCGTGGGCCAGTAAGCACGCCGTCTTGGTCTTTGTTTCCTGCTCTTGTTGTAGTGTCTTGATGCTTCCCTCTTGTTCGTCTAGGCTGACGCCGGTGGTGAAGAAGAAGCAGGAGATGGTCGGGACCATCGAGGCCCAGCAGCTTACCGCGGCAGCGCCACCTCTGGCACGGAAGGACAGGGCCGGCCTGCGCGCTCCTGCGGCTGGGTCGTCCTCCCGAGGCTCTAAGGCCCGGCCTCAGGAGGAGGTGATCTCCGCGGCCAAGCCGGCTCCGGAGGCGGCCGCCCTCAACCCGCCTGCCTCAGGAGGAGGCTCTTTTGGCGCTGAACTAGCTTCGTGACGACCTTCAAGGTGCCGACCAGCGCATGTCGTCCGAGCGCCTGAAGCTGGTCTCAGGATGGCTCCGGGCCGATGCATCTGTCAGGGCGGCCTAGCGCCAAGCTGTGGCGGCCTCAGCGGAGGGCCAGCAGGCATCTGGCCTAGCCACGGCCATCCACGACGCGGCGGTGAAGGACGCCAAGGTCGCCGAGGAGCGCTGCCGAGCGGCGGAGGCCGAGCTGAAGACTCTCCGCGACAGGCAGGCTGCCGAGGCCCGCCAGCGCGAGGTGCAGGAGGAGGAGATGAAGGCCCAGGAAGCTGTGGTTGCTGATCGCAACAACCAGCCGGAGCAAGCGGCGCAGAAGCGGGCCGCCGAGCACAGCCGCCTAGAGAAGTTGAAGGAGGAGGTGGAGGCGGAGAAGGCCTGGCTGGAGGCCAAGGCAAAAGTTCTTGCTGAGGGGCGTGCCTACTTCGACTCCCTTGAGCTGAGGTCCCGCAAGGCACTGCGGGAGCTCTACGAAAGGGGGTTGAAGGAGCCGTTGGTAACTGCTGAGGAAGGCCCCGCCGAGCCGCTTCCCCAGCTTGTCATGGCTATCGAGGGTGTTGTCGTTGGAGTTGGCCCCACGGTGGAAGGAGAAGCCCGCGCGCTCTCCGCCTCGGCTGTGACGTGTGTCTTCAGCCACCTCCATCTTCGCGACCCCAGCTTCCACTTCGGAGCCTGGCTTGAGCCAGTGGACCTGGAGCACTGCACCGCCGCTGCCGAAGCCGTGAAGGACCATGTGGAGGCCCTGTTGCGGAAGCTCCTCGCCATCGACCCCGCGACCTCGCCCTGTTGCCGCCGACCCTATGGGTACGGCTGACGGCACGGGCGACGGCGACGTTGTCGATGACGGGGCACTCCTCGCGGGTGATGGCAGCGCCGAAGGCTGAAGAAAAAGCTCGATGGTGGCACTCCCCTCCATTTCGTTTCCTGCAACCTGCACCGTGCCTCGTGGAGGCGTAAAAACTTATATTCTTTGCACCTTTGAGAGGGAGTATGTTTTGTAATAATTTGCTAGGATTCTGTGACTTTCTTCGCGTTTGCTTTAATGTTCTACGTTGGCAGGGCCCGGCCCCGCGCATACCTCAGCCGCTGCTGGATCATCCGGATCACCAGGACGAGACCAAGGGGTGAGGGGCTACATGACCAGCTAGGCTCCTGAGTCGCGATGCTCAGGAGTCCCCCTTGACATACAGACAGCCCTCGGGAAGGAGATGCGAGAGTAGGCCTTAGCGTTCTGCGTCGGCAGGGCCTGGCCCCTAGCATACCTCAGCCGCCGTTGGGTCGTCCGGATCGCCAGGACGAGACCAAGGGGTGAGGGGCTACGTGACCAGTTAGGCTCCTGAGTCGCGATTCTCAGGAGTCCCCCTTGACGTACGAACAGACCTCCATACCTTTCTTCGCCGAGGTCCCGCTCAGGAGGGGCGCGCGACGACCTGGTCCGAGGGACTTGGCAGTGTGGCGTACGCTAGGCGTGACCTGAGCGTAGCCCTCGTGCCCAGCCCCCTCGCGCGACTCTCCCGAAGGGAAAGTGTTGTGACGAGGCTGAACACCGAGCCTGGCGGCTCCCTGAGGTTAATGCGGTCGTGGGGCCGTCCCCAGTTGATTATCACCAGCGCGGAGCATGGCGCTTCCACACTTGCACGAGCATAGCCGCTCCTCGATCGTGTCGACTGCCAGCACAGAGCATGGTGCTTCCACTAGTGCGTGGGTGGGGGATCCCTTTGAGTGGAGCCCCCGGGCGTGTATAGCCCCGCCCTGACACGTGGCTTGCACGACAGGGCTAGAGGAGGTGTGTCTGGGCACTCATGAGCCAGCGCAGGACTCACGAGGCCCTACCTCAAGGCGGGTTGCGCCTGAATTTGATTCGGAACACTTGTGATGGCCCTGCGAGATGGTTAGACAACATGCGCCGAATGAATCTCCTGAGGTTATCACATGAGAAGGCCAAACACCAACGACCCTAGGAGGTGACGTGAATGGGTCGGCCCGCCAAACAGAGCTTAGTCATTGGGTTTATTGACGCTGTACAGACGAACCCGGGCACAGACGCTGTGCCCAATCTTCTCATGCAAAAATCCTGAAGAAAGACAACCGGCGCGCGGCTCCCGTGGTGACGAGGCACCGGGTCGCCACCCTAGCTTGTCCGCCCGCGATTAGATCATGCAAGAACAAGGCACCAAGTGCCATGGGAGGTGACGTACACGAGAGCTGGCCCGCGAGCCAGAGCTCAGCCTCTTGGGTTTAGCGACGCTGCAGGGACGAACCCGAGCACAGACGGCGTGCCAGTCCTTAATCATGAGGCGGTCG
The DNA here is from genome assembly GCF_018294505.1 of Triticum aestivum. Lineage (NCBI taxonomy): Eukaryota > Viridiplantae > Streptophyta > Magnoliopsida > Poales > Poaceae > Triticum > Triticum aestivum. The sequence goes on along the minus strand of NC_057802.1, from coordinate 200,162,681 downwards.
TGGGTGGGTTTGCAAGGGCGTACGACTTTCATGGCAACAAAGTACCGGACAGGCAGATGATAACCATAAGGCGACTCATGGAAGGAGGTAAAGCTAGTTCTGATGGAAGCAAATCGATACATGCCGCAGGGACGGACCCACGCGGCTTGGGGACGATGCAGCCCGAGGGGCGCCCCCAACAGAGTGAATCCAAGACACAAAAGGATATATGTCGCAGGGACAGGCCCATGCGATCTGGGGATAATGCAGCCCGAGGGGCGCCCCCAACTAAATAAACCGGAAAATGTAACCTGGCACCATTGCTGAAGAGATTTTGAAGTAGCTGAATACGCGTGCTGAAGAAGTTGCTCCTCACGAGCCGCCCGGGTCCTGAACCTCGGGGGGCTATCGAGGCTCAGGGGGCTCGTGAAGAACCGTCACCATCTCTGCCAGGACGGCCTGGTGCCTGGCCTCCTGAGCCGCGATGATGCTCCGCATGTGGCGCTGAGATGCAACAGCCGCGTTCGGCAAGCCAAAGGGCATGCTAACGTAGCTGTGAGGGGGGCCCTTGCACCGGCCGAAATGCGACGGCCAGTAGAGCCGCTGGGAGGCGACCCTGTTGAGTCGTGGAGTGTTGACGCAGACGCGCACCTCGCTGTCCTCGCCAGGACAAGGAGCCGCGCCAGGTGGTGGGCGGCGGTAGCTGCGCATGGCTCTCGCCTCTTGAAGCTCCTCGGTTGCCTTGGCGATGAACTCCTGAGCACCTGGCACCCCGTGCCTTGTGCCTCCCGGCGGAAGCGCGTGCTAAAGCACGCCTCCACGTGGTGCCTGAGCGCCTCCCTCGTGACGTGGCTAGGTCAGCGGCCCTCCAGAGGAGAGCCCTCAAGCCCAGCCTGAGAGGGGCGCCGGGCGCGCCTTCCTATGCGAGAGAGGGAGGTGCCCCATCCGTGGGCGCAGGTCCTGAGGTGGTGCCACTGGACACACCGCTCTCTTGAGGCTCTTGGCGAAGCAGCAGCTTCTTCTTCTTGGGGACAACCTTACGAGGGTAGATGCCGCCTTCGTCGTCTGGGTTCTCGACCGCCACAGCCTGGTAGGCGCACTCGAGAGAGCACACTGCATCCTTCTCCTCACAGGCGATCGTGATGATGTCGCGGTTCCCTGGCATCTTGAGGACATTGTAACCATGACGAGTCACCGCCATGAACTTGGCCAGGGCTGGTTACCCAAGGATGGCATTGTATGGAAGGCGAATGTTGGCGATGTCGAAGTCGATAAGCTCAGTGCGGTAGTTGTCGCGCTTGCCGAAGGTGATAGGGAGGCAGATCTGCCCTATCAGGGTGGTAGAGCCGTCAGTCACTCCTGAGAAAGGCTTGGTGGGCTGCAGCTGATCATAGGGCACTTGAAGGTGGTCGAACGTCTCGATGGAAAGAACATTGTGCCCCGCACTGCCATCGATGAGGGTCTTGGTAACGAGGATGTTGCTGATGACGGGCGAGCAGAGCATCGGGAGGGCACCGGCAGTTGCCGCGCACTTGAGCTGGTCAGACGAGCTGAAGGTGATGGTGCACTTGGACCACCTGAGCGGACGCGTAGCCTCAAGCCTGGGAAGGGCCGCGTTCACCTCACGGGCAAACTGCTTGATGATGCGATGAGAGGCTAGGGCCTGAGCGCCACCCAGGATGCAGGCGATGGCACGAGGCTCCTGGAAGCCCCCAGCCCCCTCGTCCTGGTGGTGGTCGTCGTTCCTTCTTGGTGGTGGTGGTAGCAGAGGGAGGCCGGCGTTGCCCTAAGGATGGTCCTCATGAGGCTGATCTCTCCAGGCGCCCTCACGAGGCTGGCCCTGCCAGCGTTCCTCATGAGGCTGATCACGCCACTCCTGGCGGGGGCCGCGGTCGTCCCAGCGTCCTCCACTTCCGCCTCCTCCGTGGTCGTAGCCTCGATCGTTGCGCTCAGGGCGACGACCAAGGCGCCCGTCATGGATGGCCCTGAGCTAATGGTAGTCATTGGTGTTGTGGCTGTGTACGTTGTGGAAGACGCAGAATGGACGGCTGCCCTTCGCTGACTCCGGGTGGTCGCAGACGTGCTTCATTTCTGGCTCAGCCGCGAGCACGGCTGGTCCCTTCCGCTTCACGTCCTTGACCTTGGCCTTCTTGTCTTCTGGGTCGGCCCTCGGGAGCTCCAGGAGGGAGAGGCGACCCTCCTCTGCTCTGGCACACTTGGTCACCATGTTGAACATCTCCAGAGCCGTGCACAGGTCCTCGTGTATGACGAGCTCCTCCTTCATCTTGATGTTGCGGACGCCATTAGATAATGTTTAGATGATGGCCTCGTCCGAAACCTTGGGGATCTTGAGGCGAACGTTGTTGAAGCACTGGATGTACTTTTGCAACGTCTCCCCTGGCTGCTACTTGATGCACCGCAGGTCTCCCGCAGCCGGCGGCCAGTCGCGGGTGCCCCGGAAGTTGGCGACGAAACGCTCTCACATCTCACCCCAGGAGGAGATCGATCCCACGGGCAGGTTCAGGAGCCACGAGCGCGCGCCATCCTTGAGGGCCATGGGAAACTAGTTTGCCATGACCTTCTCATCGCCGTTGGCCGTCTCGATGCTCAGCTCGTAAAGCTGTAGGAACTCAGCAGGGTCGGGGGTGCCGTCATAGCGTGGAGGCAGGTCGGGCTTGAACTTCCCCGGCCAGACGACGCTGCGTAGCTCGGGAGTGAAGGAACAATAGCCTGCGGTAGTCACGGGAGGTGGAGCCTGATCTGGGCGCTACGCGCTACCACCGCATGTGGCGCGCGGTCTTGACGTGGTGGTGCTGGGAGCGCAAGAGCATCTTCTTGCGGCTGCTGGACCTCCTGGCATCTTTCTTCTTCATGCGTGAGCGCCCTGCGCGGCGGGTCACGCCGCGGGGTCGCGCGCCTTGGTCCGAGGGCGACGTCTTGACAGGGAGGTGGCGGAGGTGCTCCATGGGCTACATCGCCCGCAGCAGGCGGCAGGCGAGGCCGCAACAAAGAGGGTGCAGGAGAGCCCCCAACGGCGCTGACAAGCTCGGCGATGAGGTCCAGCCAATCTTCGTAGAAGTCGTCGACAGGGCGGTAGCGTAGGAGCTCGCGCGCCATGAGCAGCACGGCATGCACGTCCGTCGGCCCGCGACGAGCGTGAGATGACGAACCAGATGGAGTCAGCGACTGGGTGGCCGTGCGTCCATCACGCCGCACGGAGGGGTGCAGCGACGAAGCTTGCTGCTTGTGCCCCATCGGGCCGGTGGCGGCAGGCGATGGAGAACGACGGGGAGGCCTGTTGGCAGACGCCATCTGGGCGACATGAGCGGCAAGGGCGGCCCGACGCTCAGCACGGGCTTAACGGGCGTCAGCCATGGAAGCGGTGGAGCGGTGGCGAGTGGACCGGCGGAAGATAGGCTCTGACGGACCCCTACCTGGCACACCAAACGTTGGATTCGGGGTTCCGCAGACCCTTGAGAGGTTCGAACTCTGGGGTGCGTGTGAAGAACTTGTCCTCCCCAGTCTGTCTGCTCACCGATCCCACGGCCTAGCTCGATGAATCTAATGGACAAGAGACACAACACTTTATCCTGGTTCGGGCCACCTTGCGGTGTAATACCCTACTCCCGCTTTGTGGTGGATTGTCACATCCCTAGCTTCTGACATTGCACTAGGCTAACTTCATGTGTGCATCATGTTTAAACTTTAAAAGAAACTTGAAATGGGGATTGCCTAAACCCTAGCATTAAAGGAATTCACTAGGTTCAACCAAAATATTTCCAGTAAATCCAAATGGCTTTCAAAAATGTTCATCATTCTTGGAAATTGCTGGAAACAGTAACCAGAGGTGATGCACATTTTTCCATGACATATTTGGGCTCTGGATTAAATCATACTCTATTTGCATTTGGGCATTTAAACGCTATTAAATATTTTAAATGCTCAAATAATCATAAACTAAAATGTTTACTGTAGGATATATTCCCAACAGTGATCATGAGTAGTTTCATGATTTTTGGAAGTGTCTAAGTATTTTTAATAAAGCCCTAAAGACTACAGAATATTAGAAAACAGAAACAAATAAAAAAAGAGAGAAAGGAAACCTACCTGGCCTCACCTGTCGCAGCCCAGCTGGCCCAGCCCACCTGGCGCCTCCTGTCGCCTTCCTCCTGCCAGTAGGAGCAGCTGCGTGCTCGCACGCGCGCGGCCGAGGAGGCCAGCTCCTCCCTGCCTGCCTGCCGCTTCCCCGACGCGTCTGGACGACGCCACGCGCCACCCCGGTCCCTCTCTCCCACTCCCTCGCCCTTCCCCGCCTCTGCTCCCTCTCCGCAGCGCGCCCGAACACCCCGTGGCTCACCGACGAGAACCGCCGCAGCCACGGCCATCCCCTAGCCCAACCACCGTGACCAATAGCTCCGCAAGGACGCGAAGCATCTCCTCGACGAGCCACGCAAGCCGGGTCTCACCGCAACACCGCCATCGATGCCTTGTTCAACCTCGGGACCGCCGGCCATCTCCGTCAAATTCGTCGGCTTCGGACCGTCCCCGACCTCGCCGAGCGTCCCCTCGTCATCGCTGTGAGCCCCTGACCACTTACCCCTGCTCCCCTTGACGAATTCGTGCCGCAGGCATCGATCCCCACCGTGCCAGAAGCTCACCGCCGCCCGGCCTTGTCGCCGTCGTGGCCTGATCTCGAACGAGTCGCGCCCGTGCACCTCACCGAGCTCCTGGTGACCCCAGGAGGCTGCGCAGCATTTTACTTTGCTCGCTCGTGCCCCGCAACACCGTTTCCGCTAAGACCCGAACTCCGGCCGCTGCCTTTGAGCTCGCCGCCGTTGATATAGGTCGTCCCCGACGTAACTGACTGCACCACTCGACGCGCGGGATCGCCAGCGTCACGTAGGTGGTCTCCGCCGGCCATTTGGTTGCCGGAGCAAGAAACCCGAAGCCCTCCACCGTCTCTAGCCTCGCCGGCGATGAGCCGCGGGTAAACTCCGGTGAGTTTGACCCGGGGTTGACCACAGTTTGACCGCCTGAGTCACTGACGTGTGGGGGCCACCTCGCTAACTAATCTGGCTTAGTGCTAATTAACTCGGTTAACTAGCGTTGTCACTCACCAGTGGGTCCCCCAGGTCAGGTTTGACCTGGCCGACCCAGTTGACCTGCTGACGTCATACCGATGTCATGCTGACGCAGTAAATAGTTTCTGTATTTAAAACAATTCAGAAAATCCAGAAAAAGGCTTAAACTTCTAAAAATCATATAAATTCAACCGTAGCTCCAAATGAAACAAATTATATATGAAAAATGATCAGAAAAACCCAATCTATCCATCTGCACTGGTTTCATGCATGATAAAGCAACTTAAACCTTCTGTTTATATCAATACATGTTAATGCACTTTATAAACCCTCAACTTGAGTTTGTATTTGAATCTTTGATTCAAATGAGCAAACCACCCTGGTTGTAGATGCATTATCCCAATTCACAGCATATTGCCATGTCACATTCATGCATCATATTGTTGCATTGCATTGATTGATTTTCCTCTCTGTACCGGTGTTTGTCCCCCCTCAGTAGACGATGTTCCGACGTTGTGATCGTTGACACTAATGAAGACTCAATGCTATCTTCAGAAGTGCCAGGCAAGCAAACCCCCTTGTTCATTCCGATACAATCCCACTCTCTCGCTCCTCCTCTCTTTTACTGCATTAGGACAACAACGATTCATCTGTTACTTGCTGCGGTAGTTGAACCCCTTTATCCTCTGCATGACCTGTCATTGCCACAGTAAATAGATGAAACCCACTAGCATGAGTAGGAGTTGTTTGAGCCCTGATGTGCCTACTCATTCATGCTTGTTTGCCATGCCTGCTATTGCTTAGAGTTGTGTCAGGTCTGATTCATCGGGAATGAATTGGAAAGTGGTGAACATGTCCTACTGTGTGAGAGCTAAGGGTGTGAACACGATTTGGTAAAGGTAGCGGTGAGAGGCCATGTAGGAGTACATGGTGGGTTGTCTCATTGAAACCGTCCTCAGGAACTGAGTTCTGTGTTTGTGATCCATGAACAGTTACTACCACACATTGGGATCGGCTTAATGCCCCTCTCGACTTATTAATCAACCTGATCTCTGTCCAGGAGTTGCAACTAGTTTCTGGTGTTTGTAGGTAGTGTTAGTAGTCTACCAAGTGGCACCCGGTACAGGTGGGCTTGGGACAGACTAGGCACCGTGGCACGGTGTACCAAGCGTAGATCCATCCGTCGAGGTGGGCTTGGGAACCCTGTCACATCGTTTGGGGCCGTGAGCGACACCCCGGCCGGATCTCCTTGCGGATGGAACCCGAATAGGCGATAAACCTGGACTAGAGACTTGTGTGGTTAGTCAGGTCGTGGCCGACTCCCTCGCCAGGCTTCCGCTTGAAGGTTGCCGAGGTACACGACGTGTACATGGTGGTAAGTGGCGAGAGCGTGTGTGACGAAGTACACCCCTGCAGGGTTAATATGATCTATTCGAATAGCCGTGTCCGCGGTAAAGGACTTCTGGGTTGCCTATAACAGTTCATAGACAAGTGAAAGTGGATACTCTAAAATGCGCAAGATAAGCGTGAGTGCTATGGATGGCGTTCTCGTAGGGAGACGGGAGCGGATCCATAGTGGTGTATTGATATGGTGAATATGTGGACTCGTGTGCGCCACCTCAAAAGATTTACTTGCAGTCGTAGTTCAGGATAGCCACCGAGTCAAAGCTGGCTTGCTACAGTTAAACTCCACCACCCCCTTTGTTGATACCGATGCATATGTAGCTAGTTCTGATGTAAGTCTTGCTGGGTACATTTGTACTCACGTTTGCCTATTTTATGTTTTGCAGAGAGACGTCAGTCTCGCTAGTAGTTCCGTGTGGACTTCGACGTTTAGCTTGTTACCTCAGCTACGATCTTGTGCCCTCGGCAGGATCTGGTAGATAGTCAGGCTTCTCAGCCTTTTTCATTTGTAGATGTCTGTACTCAGACATGTTAAGCTTCCGCATGTGTTTGACTTGTATGCTCTGAATGTTGGGTCATGAGACCCATGTTTGTAATATCTGGCTCTTCGGAGCCTAATGAATAAATACTCTGAGTCGTAGAGTCTTGTTGTGATGCCATGTTGTATTTGCACATATCGAGCATATTGTGTGTATGATTGAAATGCTTGGTATGTGTGGGATCCGACAATCTAGTTGTCTATCCTTAGCAGCCTCTCTTATGGGGAAATGTAGTCTAGTGCCTCCTTGAGCCATAGTAGTCCGCTACAGCCCGGTTCACCGGAGTCCTGCTAGCCCAGCACTACTGCTCTGGACACTTGACTGGCCGGCATGTGTTTCATATCGTTCCTGTGTCTGTCCCTTCGGGGAAATGTCACGCGGTGACATCCGGAGTCCTGCCTAGCCTGCTACAGCCCGGGTTCCCGGAGTCCTGTTAGCCCAGTGCTACAGCCCGGATTCGCACGCTGCTGACCGACACGTTCGATGTTGATTCATGTATGCCTGTCCCCATACGTTAGTGCCGCTTTGGGTTCACGACTAGCCATGTCGGCCCGGGTTCTCTGTCATATGGATGCTAGCGACATTGTCATATACGTGAGCCAAAAGGCGCAAACGGTCCCGGGCCATGGTAAGGCGACACCCGTGGGAATACCGTGCGTGAGGCCGCAAAGTGATATGAGGTGTTACAGGCTAGATCGGTGTGACTTGGAATCGGGGTCCCGACAGCTTTGGTATCAGAGCCTGACTGCCTGTAGGTTTACGAAGCCAATCTGGTCGAAGTTGAGTCTAGAAATACTTTAGTTATATAAGGGAATTGATTGTGGAAGGGAACGTAAGGCTCTTTTTACTCCTTTACCTTATGCCCTCTGATCTGAGTCACCCTCTTCTCTTCTACGGGGATTAAGAACTAGGCTTCTCATCTTTCTATCAGGATCACGTGTTACTAATCCGTAGACTCGTAGGATTGTTGGTTCCAGGCCTCAGTTCAGTTCCTACTACTTCCGTATGTTGACCATTGATCCCGGAAGTTTATATTGTGATGTTAAGTGGTTATGCCACCAATTTGTAGGATGTCTCAAATCTTTTGAGCATCTAGAGCCGTTATGCTGTCCGAGTCATCCCAGGCTTCTAAATAATCTGACGCATTTGCAAATCCCTTCTTTCCGTTCTCGATGTTCCTTTGGGCCAGATTAACCACACTAATCGTTGAGTTGAGGTACTCTGTTGCCTTGACATATATGTTGGAGTTATTATTATGACCCTAGGTGTCCTAGAGGACCACTTAGTAATCTAGCAATGCTTGCATCCCCAGTGTGATGATTCTGGCCATTATTCTCGAAAGCATCCCGTGATGCAATTTAGTTAGTAGGCATTCTATTTCTGGGTTCTTGAACCCAAGATTCACCCTACCTATCTCGTGTTGATAGTGCTGCTCGTACCTTTAGGATATTAGTAACCTTTGCGATAGTCCTCGAGGTCCGTGGTATCTCATTCTTCCAATACCATGAACCATCATGGCAGAAGTTCTTTTGAACCAAAAGATCACAACCAGGGTGCTCTTGAGGAGTACTCCATCCATATTGTGAATCTGCCAGTCCTACCTTTCCGCATGGGTTATCCGGAAGAAATATGTTGAATTTGTTCGACATACTAATTCATGCATCCACAACTCAGAAAAACATATGTTCCTTTGGGTTGTCCCTCTTTAGTTATTTTCTGGCCCTCGTCTATCAATTGATAGTCAGGAGTAATTGTGCATCCGTGTTATCGATGCTTATTATTCTTGTGGTCCGTCAAGCCGTTCTATTTCAGAATGACTAGGAGAAACAAACTCCAGTACCTCGTCCATCTCTGGGATTGGGTCAAAGTAGTTGTATTCCGCAGATAAAAACGCCAAACCAGCTTTTGATTCTGTTCTACCTTGGAGTATTACCATCTTTATGTCAAGAGTGTCATGAGAATTGCACCACCTCTTATGAATTCTTGACGCAGTGATACTTCTCGCCATCATTATTCATTCCTCGGTCCCGTGTTGTCACAACCGGAACACCGACAAGTGAACCGTGATGTGTGAAATCAATACTCTGAGCAACTCGTTGCTTGGTAGTTAATGGCAATACCCTCATTCTTAGCGTGTTGGTTGTTCAATCATCATCCCGAGATTGATCGTGTTACCTAGTCCAGTTTCCTGGTGCACTCTTCGGTCAACGAGTTAGGATTGTATCAATTCCTCGCCCTTTTTGATCACATCATCTTGCCCTGAAAAGCAAGATTGTTCTCGAGCTTAGTAACATATCGGTGGTTTGTGATTTTCTGATTATCTTCTCGGAAGTATCACCAGGTTGTTTCCTGACTGTTATGTTGAGCTCGTGATCAAGTTGGTTTCCTGTAAACCACCCCTTCTCCAAGAATCCGTGTTGGATACCCCTGAGCTAGTTGGTCAAGCTAAACAACAACTTGGAGAGTTGGAAGATAAAAGCTTGCCTGGCTTAGTTCATTTTAAGGGATATCTTCTTGTGAGTGTGTTGAAGAAAGATGATATCTTCATTGATTGATCCTCGTGATCAATTGTTGGATCTATTATCTTACCAATCTTTGATTTGAGCATGGGCTATCGTCAAATCAAATCAGAACCAATGGTGTTCGTAATGTTGTCTTACTCGTGGTTGATCCCTCGAGCATACACCATTATATCTTCTGGATCTGACCAATGCTATCACCATGTTCATTTAATTGTGGAATTTCATCTATATGGAAGCTGGATGAATTGTTGTTGAGCCCATCAGCAACACTACTACCTTCTCCATGATTCATGTTGAACATCCAGCTAGTATTGGAAACTTTGTCAGCATTGCCCTCATGTTCCGCTCATGAGGTATACGTTTTGATGGAAGAAGTGACTTCCTCTGGTTTATGTGCAATCGATGCAAGTTGCCGCCGTGAACTCGAGAAAGCTTGTTTTTGCTTCTTTTGGAATCATCCCAAGTCAGTCATGCATATGTGCGAAGTATTCTATGGTCTGGAGACTTGCAACCTTCATTCTATATGTGTTCCTAGCACACCAAGCCACTGATTGATTTGTTCAAGGAAAAGGAGTTGTTGTGCTAATTCTAGATCATGCACAAGACTCCAATATCCGCAATGATGGTTCCCAACCAGAACTCGGTAGTGTTTTATTATAAGACTACCATGTGGTCGTGCTTGTCTAAGACAGTGTGTTCACAGGTGTGTAGCAGAACCAGCTCATGTTTTGGAGCTTGCTATCATAGTTCATCTCCCGGGAATCTTGCAATGTCATCTCGTCGATTCGTGTTGCAAACCTTCATTTTCTTCTAGACTCGATGAGTCTGGAATATCCTGTTACCAACTAGATCCGAATCTCAGGCAGATATGACGGTTGGAACTTTTCCAAGATTATGATGTAGGTCCCGACAAGGTTGATGTTCTGGCCGACACACCTAGCCGGAAGATCTATTATTGTAGTATCTTGATTAAGCCGTTTGGCCACCTCCCCATAAGGTTTTCGTAATATTACTCTAGAAGTTGTTCTTTATGGATCCTTTGTATTCCGAAGTCCGACCACTACTTGATGGCTATGTTGATGCTTTAAGCATGACCGTAATAACCAGTACATCAAGGACAACATTAGAAGCGGAGTGTTAAATGTCTCTCGGTCGATCATCCAGATTTGCTTCTTTGGCATTGCTAAGGAAAAATCTGAGAAAGTGTTATCTTCCTTTGCATCTGCATCCTCCATCACCGTTCATCATGGTAGTATGATGTGTTGCCAGGATCCTCGGCACGGATGTTGATAAAACCTTGATGAATATGGAAATGCTCAAGTTCTTGAAAGCACGCTCAGTCACTCGGTTATATCCTTGGTATCAACTGGAATGTGCCTTCCATTTGCCGAGTTGTTCTATAACCATAGTTTCCTTTCCAAATTGAGTGTGCCATTCTTTTGAATTCTTTCAAACGATCATTTGTGATTGCCTTAGGCTGGCATAAAGAGTTTCAATGATATTTATATCAAAAGTAATTCTTTTTGCCACTTAAGGGAATAATTCTACAAGTCACCTTTCCTAAGGTGCCCCGTTATGGAGTCATGGTAATTAACTCCTCGCTGCTTTGGAACCCATGCACCATATTATCTAAGCGTGGGATTGTTTCCCACCAAATCAAACCTCATCGTTTGTTCTTCCATCCCTCTCGATGTGTTTTGTGTCTCAACTCGAGATGTTTCAACATCTCATTCCACAAGTTGATCTTGTATAGCTCGATCTTCGAGAAGATCAATCCTGTAGAGTTTCCCTCTCTTCCGTCATCATAGTTGGATGAAGCTCTCGAAAGAAAAGATGTCAAGATCAAGATGATGCAATGATTTAACATCTTCGAGAAGAACAATTGGATCGTGAAGATTATGTTAGTTTGCATTCCCCTTTCACCTTACCCTACGCTTGAATCTCGGGACGAGATTCTTGTTTTAGTGGGGGTGAGTTGTCACATCCCTAGCTTCTGACATTGCACTAGGCTAACTTCATGTGTGCATCATGTTTAAACTTTAAAAGAAACTTGAAATGGGGATTGCCTAAACCCTAGCATTAAAGGAATTCACTAGGTTCAACAAAAATATTTCCAGTAAATCCAAATGGCTTTCAAAAATGTTCATCATTCTTGGAAATTGCTGGAAACAGTAACCAGAGGTGATGCACATTTTTCCATGACATATTTGGGCTCTGGATTAAATCATACTCTATTTGCATTTGGGCATTTAAACGCTATTAAATATTTTAAATGCTCAAATAATCATAAACTAAAATGTTTACTGTAGGATATATTCCCAACAGTGATCATGAGTAGTTTCATGATTTTTGGAAGTGTCTAAGTATTTTTAATAAAGCCCTAAAGACTACAGAATATTAGAAAACAGAAACAAATAAAAAAAGAGAGAAAGGAAACCTACCTGGCCTCACCTGTCGCAGCCCAGCTGGCCCAGCCCACCTGGCGCCTCCTGTCGCCTTCCTCCTGCCAGTAGGAGCAGCTGCGTGCTCGCACGCGCGCGGCCGAGGAGGCCAGCTCCTCCCTGCCTGCCTGCCGCTTCCCCGACGCGTCTGGACGACGCCACGCGCCACCCCGGTCCCTCTCTCCCACTCCCTCGCCCTTCCCCGCCTCTGCTCCCTCTCCGCAGCGCGCCCGAACACCCCGTGGCACACCGACGAGCACCGCCGCAGCCACGGCCATCCCCTAGCCCAACCACCGTGACCAATAGCTCCGCAAGGACGCGAAGCATCTCCTCGACGAGCCACGCAAGCCGGGTCTCACCGCAACACCGCCATCGATGCCTTGTTCAACCTCGGGACCGCCGGCCATCTCCGTCAAATTCGTCGGCTCCGGACCGTCCCCGACCTCGCCGAGCGTCCCCTCGTCATCGCTGTGAGCCCCTGACCACTTACCCCTGCTCCCCTTGACGAATTCGTGCCGCAGCCATCGATCCCCACCGTGCCAGAAGCTCACCGCCGCCCGGCCTTGTCGCCGTCGTGGCCTGAGCTCGAACGAGTCGCGCCCGTGCACCTCACCGAGCTCCTGGTGACCCCAGGAGGCTGCGCAGCGTTTTACTTTGCTCGCTCGTGCCCCGCAACGCCGTTTCCGCTGAGACCCGAACTCCGGCCGCCGCCTTTGAGCTCGCCGCCGTCGATATAGGTCGTCCCCGGCGTAACTGACTGCACCACTCGACGCGCGGGATCGCCAGCGTCACGTAGGTGGTCTCCGCCGGCCATTTGGTTGCCGGAGCAAGAAACCCGAAGCCCTCCACCGTCTCTGGCCTCGCCGGCGATGAGCCGCGGGTCAACTCCGGTGAGTTTGACCCGGGGTTGACCACAGTTTGACCGCCTGAGTCACTGACGTGTGGGGGCCACCTCGCTAACTAATCTGGCTTAGTGCTAATTAACTCGGTTAACTAGCGTTGTCACTGACCAGTGGGTCCCCCAGGTCAGGTTTGACCTGGCCGACCCAGTTGACCTGCTGACGTCATACCGATGTCATGCTGACGCAGTAAATAGTTTCTGTATTTAAAACAATTCAGAAAATCCAGAAAAAGGCTTAAACTTCTAAAAATCATATAAATTCAACCGTAGCTCCAAATGAAACAAATTATATATGAAAAATGATCAGAAAAACCCAATCTATCCATCTGCACTGGTTTCATGCATGATAAAGCAACTTAAACCTTCTGTTTATATCAATACATGTTAATGCACTTTATAAACCCTCAACTTGAGTTTGTATTTGAATCTTTGATTCAAATGAGCAAACCACCCTGGTTGTAGATGCATTATCCCAATCACAGCATATTGCCATGTCACATTCATGCATCATATTGTTGCATTGCATTGATTGATTTTTCCTCTCTGTACCGGTGTTTGTCCCCCTCAGTAGACGATGTTCCGACGTTGTGATCGTTGACACTAATGAAGACTCAATGCTATCTTCAGAAGTGCCAGGCAAGCAAACCCCCTTGTTCATTCCGATACAATCCCACTCTCTCGCTCCTCCTCTCTTTTACTGCATTAGGACAACAACGATTCAACTGTTACTTGCTGCGGTAGTTGAACCCCTTATCCTCTGCATGACCTGTCATTGCCACAGTAAATAGATGAAACCCACTAGCATGAGTAGGAGTTGTTTGAGCCCTGATGTGCCTACTCATTCATGCTTGTTTGTCATGCCTGCTATTGCTTAGAGTTGTGTCAGGTCTGATTCATCGGGAATGAATTGGAAAGTGGTGAACATGTCCTACTGTGTGAGAGCTAAGTGTGTGAACACGATTTGGTAAAGGTAGCGGTGAGAGGCCATGTAGGAGTACATGGTGGGTTGTCTCATTGAAACCGTCCTCAGGAACTGAGTTCTGTGTTTGTGATCCATGAACAGTTACTACCACACATTGGGATCGGCTTAATGCCCCTCTCGACTTATTAATCAACCTGATCTCTGTCCAGGAGTTGCAACTAGTTTCTGGTGTTTGTAGGTAGTGTTAGTAGTCTACCAAGTGGCACCCGGTACAGGTGGGCTTGGGACAGACTAGGCACCGTGGCACGGTGTACCAAGCGTAGATCCATCCGTCGAGGTGGGCTTGGGAACCCTGTTCACATCGTTTGGGGCCGTGAGCGACACCCCGGCCGGATCTCCTTGCGGATGGAACCCGAATAGGCGATAAACCTGGACTAGAGACTTGTGTGGTTAGTCAGGTCGTGGCCGACTCCCTCGCCAGGCTTCCGCTTGAAGGTTGCCGAGGTACACGACGTGTACATGGTGGTAAGTGGCGAGAGCGTGTGTGACGAAGTACACCCCTGCAGGGTTAATATGATCTATTCGAATAGCCGTGTCCGCGGTAAAGGACTTCTGGGTTGCCTGTAACAGTTCATAGACAAGTGAAAGTGGATACTCTAAAATGCGCAAGATAAGCGTGAGTGCTATGGATGGCGTTCTCGTAGGGAGACGGGAGCGGATCCATAGTGGTGTATTGATATGGTGAATATGTGGACTCGTGTGCGCCACCTCAAAAGAGTTACTTGCAGTCGTAGTTCAGGATAGCCACCGAGTCAAAGCTGGCTTGCTGCAGTTAAACTCCACCACCCCCTTTGTTGATACCGATGCATATGTAGCTAGTTCTGATGTAAGTCTTGCTGGGTACATTTGTACTCACGTTTGCCTATTTTATGTTTTGCAGAGAGACGTCAGTCTCGCTAGTAGTTCCGTGTGGACTTCGACGTTTAGCTTGATACCTCAGCTACGATCTTGTGCCCTCGGCAGGATCTGGTAGATAGTCAGGCTTCTCAGCCTTTTTCATTTGTAGATGTCTGTACTCAGACATGTTAAGCTTCCGCATGTGTTTGACTTGTATGCTCTGGATGTTGGGTCATGAGACCCATGTTTGTAATATCTGGCTCTTCGGAGCCTAATGAATAAATACTCTGAGTCGTAGAGTCTTGTTGTGATGCCATGTTGTATTTGCACATATCGAGCATATTGTGTGTATGATTGAAATGCTTGGTATGTGTGGGATCCGACAATCTAGTTGTCTATCCTTAGCAGCCTCTCTTATGGGGAAATGTAGTCTAGTGCCTCCTTGAGCCATAGTAGTCCGCTACAGCCCGGTTCACCGGAGTCTTGCTAGCCCAGCACTACTGCTCTGGACACTTGACTGGCCGGCATGTGTTTCATATTGTTCCTGTGTCTGTCCCTTCGGGGAAATGTCACGCGGTGACATCCGGAGTCCTGCCTAGCCTGCTACAGCCCGGGTTCCCGGAGTCCTGTTAGCCCAGTGCTACAGCCCGGATTCGCACGCTGCTGACCGACACGTTCGATGTTGATTCATGTATGCCTGTCCCCATACGTTAGTGCCGCTTTGGGTTCACGACTAGCCATGTCGGCCCGGGTTCTCTGTCATATGGATGCTAGTGACACTGTCATATACGTGAGCCAAAAGGCGCAAACGGTCCCGGGCCATGGTAAGGCGACACCCGTGGGAGTACCGTGCGTGAGGCTGCAAAGTGATATGAGGTGTTACAGGCTAGATCAGTGTGACTTGGAATCGGGGTCCCGACATGGATTGCCTCGAGGGGCTGAGGATGAACTAGTACAGTGGAAGAAGAACCTCAGGAGGTGAGGTGTTCTTGTGCTCAATGAGCTGGTGGGTGTGAGGTTGACCCAAATGATCCGTCCCCCTCTATGGTGGTGGCTAAGTCCTATTTATAGTGGCCTTGGTCCTCTTCCCAAATGTAGGCGGGAAGGGATCCCACAACGGCCAAATTCAAAGGGAGACAACTAGTACAAGTTATCCTGACAAAAGTGGTCTTCGCCTGCAAAAGCATCTGGTGGTGACGCCGTGGTGGGCTCCGCGATGACCTCCGTCCTGCCGTCCTGCCGGTCTTGGTCTTGTTGCATCGGAATGGAAACCTTTGCTTGATTCCTCGGGACTCCACGCCTGCGCCTACCCCCTTAGCACCAAAGAGGAAACTAGTACACTGCGCCCACTGGCACCCGCCTGGCCTTGGTCGTCATGGCTCTCGCCATATGAACCTCGTGAGGGGCAGCTTGCATAGATATCTCCGCTCCTCGGGAGCCTGATAACCCACAAGTATACGGGATCAATTGTAGGCTCTTTTGATAAGTAGGAGTGTCAAAACCCAACGAGGAGCTAAAGGTGGAACGAATATTCCCTCAAGTTCTATCGACCACCGATACAACTCTACGCACGCTTGATGTTTGCCTTATCGGAAACAAGTATGAAACTATTTTGCAAGGATAAAACTACGAGTACTTTGCGAAAATAATACTACAAATAAATTGCAAGGTAATAAAAGTGGATAGCTTTTGTCAATACGACAGTCGTTTGTGTTGGGAATCGTAGCATAATTTTAAAATTTTCCTACATTCACCAAGATGCATCTATGGAGTATACTAGCAACGAGGGGAAGGGAGTGCATCTACATACCCTTGTAGATCGCGAGCGGAAGCGTTCCAATCAACGTGGATGACGGAGTCGTACTCGCCGTGATCCAAATCACCGATGACCGAGTGCCGAACGGACGGCACCTCCGCATTCAACACACGTACGGTGCAGCGACGTCTCCTCCTTCTTGATCCAGCAAGGGGGAAGGAGAGGTTGATGGAGATCCAGCAGCACGACGGCGTGGTGGTGGATGTAGCGGTTCTCTGGCAGGGCTTCGCCGAGCTTCTGCGAGAGAGAGAGAGGTGTTGCAGGGGAGGAGGGAGGCGCCCAAGGCTGTAGGTTGCTGCCCTCCCTCCCCCCTTTATATAGGCCCCCTTGGGAGGGTGGGCCGGCCAAAACCCATCTAGGGTTGGGGGGGCGGCGGCCAAGGAGGTGAAAGGGGTGCCTTGCCCCCCAAGGCAAGGGGGAAGCTCCCCCTAGGGTTCCCAACCCTAGGCGCATGGGGGGAGGCCCAAGGAGGGCGCCCCAGCCCACTAACGGCTGGTTCCCTTCCTCTTTCAGCCCACGGGGCCCTCCGGGATAGGTGGCCCCACCCGGTGGACCCCCGGGACCCTTCCGGTGGTCCCGGTACAATACCGGTAACCCCCGAAACTTTCCCGGTGGCCGAAACTTGACTTCCTATATATAATTCTTCACCTCCGGACCATTCCGGAACCTCTCGTGACGTCCGGGATCTCATCCAGGACTCCGAACAACTTTTGGGTTTCCGCATACATATATCTCTACAACCCTAGTGTCACCGAACCTTAAGTGTGTAGACCCTACGGGTTCGGGAGACATGCAGACATGACCGAGACGCCTCTCCGGTCAATAACCAACAGCGGGATCTGGATACCCATGTTGGCTCCCACATGTCCCACGATGATCTCATCAGATGAACCACGATGTCGAGGATTCAATCAATCCCGTATACAATTCCCTTTGTCGATCGGTATGTTACTTGCCCGAGATTCGATCGTCGGTATCCCAATACCTTGTTCAATCTCGTTACCGGCAAGTCTCTTTACTCGTACCGCAATGCATGATCTCGTGACTAACGCATTAGTCACATTGAGCTCATTATGATGATGCATTACCGAGTGGGCCCAGAGATACCTCTCCGTCACACGGAGTGACAAATCCCAGTCTCGATCCGTGCCAACCCAACAGACACTTTCGGAGATACCCGTAGTGCACCTTTATAGTCACCCAGTTACATTGTGACGTTTGGCACACCCAAAGCACTCCTACGGTATCCGGGAGTTGCACGATCTCATGGTCTAAGGAAAAGATACTTGACATTGGAAAAGCTCTAGCAAACGAAACTACACGATCTTTTATGCTATGCTTAGGATTGGGTCTTGTCCATCACATCATTCTCCTAATGATGTGATCCCGTTATCAACGACATCCAATGTCCATAGACAGGAAACCATGACTATCTGTTGATCAACGAGCTAGTCAACTAGAGGCTTACTAGGGACAGGTTGTGGTCTATGTATTCACACATGTATTATGATTTCCGAACAATACAATTATAGCATGAATAATAGACTATTATCATGAACAAAGAAATATAATAATAACCATTTATTATTGCCTCTAGGGCATATTTCCAACAATTTGTCCCTAGGCAATCGATAACAAGTACCGGTAATCATTCTTGTAATTTTATATGAGGGAGAGGCATGAGCTAACATACTTTCTCTACTTGGATCATATGCACTTATGATTGGAACTCTAGCAAGCATCCACAACTACTAAAGATCATTAAGGTCATGAAACCCAACCATAGCATTAAGTATCAAGTCCTCTTTACTCCCATACGTCATACCCCACCTACTCGGGTTTAAGTTTTTGTCACTCTTGCAACCCACCGTAAGCGAACAATAAACATATTGCAACACCCTACAGTGAGGGCCCCTCACGTTTGCGTGAGAACGGAGGGCACCATAGGAAAACACCATAAATAAAATATACATTCATACCAACCAAGATCACGATTAACCCATAGGACAAAACGGATCTACTCAAACATCATAGAATAACCATATATCATTGGGAAATAATATATGGAGTTGAGCACCATGTTTAAGTTGAGATTACAACGGGGGGAAGAGGTGCTACACCGTTGAATAGAGAGGGGAGAGTTGTTGTTGACGGTAGAAAGATTGTTGATGTAGATCGCCGTCCCGATCGTTGCCCGGCCTTCTTCTTCTTCTTCTTCCACCGGGAGCGAGGGGGAGAGAGCCCCCTCCTTCTTCTTCTTCCTTGGCCTCACCCTAGATGGGAGGAGGTTCCCCCTCTGGTCCATGGTCTCCATGGTGGCAGAGGGGCGGGGGCCCCTCCGAGATTGGACCTCCCACTCTGTTGTCTTCTATTTCGCGCTCCCCAGATCTGGCCGAAAACCGTTTCTTATATTCCCGGAGACCCGTAACTCCGATTGCGCTGATATTATAACACGATTTTTTTTCTGGATATAAGCTTCCTTGTGCCCGAAGTACAGCTCCAACCGACGTACGAGGTGGGCACAACCCACCACCGCGCGCCAGGCTCCGGGGCCGCGCCCTGGTGGGTCGTGCCCACCACGGGCCTCCGTTTGCGGTGATTCCAACTCCCAAAAATCACATATATTCCAAAATAATTCTCCGTGAAATTTTATTGCATTTGGACTTCGTTTGATATGGATACTCTGCGACACAAAAAACATGCAGAAAACAGGAACTAGCACTAGGCACGGGATCAATAGGTTAGTCCAATAAATCATATAAAAAGTTGCCAAAAGTATGTGAAAGTGGTATAATATTGGCATGAAACAATCAAAAATTATAGATACAACGGAGACGTATTAGAGCCAGCCTGGGGAGGCCGCCCCCCTGGGCGGTCTTGGTGTCATCCGCCTCGCGAGGCTTGGCCCCTCGCGAGGGTCTTGGGTTGGTGTTGTCGAAGATGGGCCGTACCGGGCCGTTGACGGAGCCACGCCGTGGGCCGCAGGCAGGCAAGTCTGGGTACCCCCGTTCCCAGGACGCTGACAGCCGATACAGAGGGAGTATGAAAAATGCTTATTTCGTATTTGGACACTCCAACATGTGTGATTAATTATCACATTGAGAACAGCGCAACCCGGGGAATTTGGAGCGACTGGGTACAAATAATTGCGGTTCATTATATTAGTATTCTTACCGCCTGCCAAGGCGGATAGATAATATGTCAACCCCCCGCTTCAATTGACATTTTTTGAACAACTAAGGGTTTTCCCCGCTTCAATTGACTATTCTCTCGGATTCGGGGTTCCGCGGACCCTTGAGAGGTTCGAACTCTGGGTGCGTGCGAACAACTCGTCCTTCCCCGTCTGCCTACTCACTGATCTCACTGCCTAGCTCGATGCACTGGATGTAGAAGGGACATAGCAGTTTATTGTGGTTCGGGCCACCTTGCGGTGTAGTACCCTACTCCGGCTTTGTGGTGGATTGCCTCAAGGGGCTGAGGATGAACTAGTAGAATGGTAGAACAACATCACGGGGTGAGGTGTTCTTGTGCTCGATGAGCTGGTGGGTGTGAGGATGGTATGAATGATTCGTCCCCTTTATGGTGGTGGCTAGGTCCTATTATAGTGGCCTTGATCCTCTTCCCAAATGTAAGGCGGGAAGGGATCCCTCAATGGCCAAATTTGAAGGGGGACAGCTAGTACATGCTATCCTGACAAAAGTAGTCTTCGTCTGCAAAGGCCTCTGGTCATGACGTCGTGGTGGGCTTGGCGATGACCTCCGTCCTGCCGTCCTGGCGGTCTTGGTCTTATTGCGCTGAAATGGAATCCTTTGGCTGATTCCTCGGAACCCCATGCCTCCTTAGCGCAAAAGAGGAAACTGGTACACTGCGCCCACTGGCGCCCGCCTGTCCTTGATCGTCATGGCTCACGTCATCTGAACCTCGCGAGGTGAGCCTTGCATAGAAATCTCCGCTCCTCCGGAGCCAGCCTGAGGAGGCCGCCCCTTGAGGAGGTCTTGGTGTCGTCCGCCTCGCGAGGCTTGGCCCCTCGTGAGGGTCTTGGGTTGTTAATCCTGAAGCCGGGCCGTACCAGGCCATCGATGGAGCCACGTCACGGGCCGCAGGCTGGCATGTCTGGGCACCCCCTGTCCCAGGACGCCGACATTACCCCCTGGGCCCAAGGCACGCTCGAACTTGGCTTCCAGGCGAAGCCAAGGGGCAAGTGCGGAGCGCCGCGGGCCCTAACCGCCTACGGCCTTGGTTGACGCATGGCGATTGATGGGACGTGCGCGTCTCCATTTCCCCACACAGCCTTGATATCCGCCGAGCCCGGCGACCGCATGTTGCCAACGCTGCCCCGCCTTCGTCGTTTGCCGTGCTCACCCTTGGCTTCTTCACCTTTCCGAGAGACAACGACTCTCTTCCCGGATTTGACGCCGGCGTTGGTCTTCCCTTGCTGCTATGGCACCGAGGTCGAGGAAGAAGGGGAAAACCTGCGCTCCGGTCGAACCTCCGCCAGCCTTTGAGCCCGCCTTCGAGCAGTCAATGGTGGTCAACCAAGAGGGGCTGGACAAGATCCGTCTAGCACTCGCCGCCGATTCTAATGAGTGGAATACGATGGTGGTTTGGCCTGCTTCCCAGGCCATGATCGACATGGCAGCCACTGAGATCCCCATCCATCTTCACGCCCTCTTGGCTGGTTTGATCCCTCCTTTCTCCGATTTCTTCAACGCCATACTCTCTCATTACCAAGTCCACGCGCTGCATCTGGATCCTCAATCCATCATTCTCCTTGCTTTCTTCGCCTTCGTCTGTGAGGCCAAGGTGGGCATTGCCCCTTTCTGTGGCCTTGATTCGCCATTTCTTCTCGCTTCACCCGATTGACGCCCGCCAGCACTCAGGGTGAGTGGCCTTTCAGGCCGTAGCGGTGACGGCCGGCTCGGGCATCGTCTTCGAGCTCTCGCCAGTTGTAAGTGGATTCCAGAAGCGGTGGGTGTTCGTGGATGCCAGCATGCTCAACTCTCTCTCTTGCTCCCATGGGTGCCGGCCGTACCTAGCTCCAGCTAGGGGCACACAAAGCTCGACCATCGGCTTGCTCACGTTTGGCACCGGCTGGCCAGGTTGAAGAAGCTCGGGGTGACGGCGCCCATGGTGGTGAAGGAGTTCATTCAATGTCGCATTGCTCCGCTTTAGCGTCATTCTCGACAAATGTGGGCCTTCATCGGCAGCGGGGATCCCATGAGGCTCCAGGTGCCTGCGCTTCCTTCCGAGAAGTTGCGCGCGGTGCTCGAGCTCCTGATGGGCCACCCGGCGCTGGCCACGCTTCCGGAGGAGGGCTGCCTCTTGTACTATTGCTCAAACAAGGAGGACTTCGTGAGGTAGATGCCCCTCTTTGATGAGTGGGGGCTGCGCCCAGCCAGTCTTGAGGGACCTCGCGAGAACCCTGTCCTCGTGGTTCCTTTGCCCACCGACCCTCCAGCGCGCGCCCCAGATGTGGATGCAGGGGGGGCGAGCACCGCCGGGTGCCGCTGGGGCGGCTGCCGGAGAGCTGGCGCAACCCGACGCTCCTGAGGTGGCAGCCCTCGAAGCTCAAGCGAGCAGTCCTGAGGTGGTGGCTGGAGAGCTGTAGCAGTCCAATACTCCTGAGGCGACAGCCCCCCAGGCTCGGGCGAGCAGTCCTGAGGTGGCAGCTGGAGGGCTGGCGCGGTCCAACGCTCCTATGGTCGCTGCCCCAGGGGCCCCAGATGCTGATGGTCACGCTCCGGACTTGGGCTGACTTCAGCTGAACCTCGAAGCGCTCCGCAAGAGGAAAGGGTCTCCGAGCTGTAGTGGTGACGCCTACCGGCCGTTGAAGCAGAGGAAATACATAGCCATAGACGAGTAAGTACCTTATCTTCGTGTGACGACCCGAGACCGACGCTCCAGACGCCTTCCAGTTATTTCGTTGTCACCGTGTGATTTATTATTTTTGCATTGCATCATGTCATCATGCGCAGCATGTTTTCTTAAAACTCGCGTCCCTTCCTAGTTGCCACTTCCCCCTGCCTTCTTTAACCGTTCCGAGGCCAATCGTGTTTTGGTTGTCTCTTGTCAAACCACCTAACCTCTCTGCATAGCCACCCCTCGCGCGCGTCCGAAATCTTTCCCAGATCCGATCCGAGCAGTCGTGACCAATGGGTCCGGATCATCTCCAAACATACCTAAAACATCATCAGTTCTTGGTTCGACTCCCCTAGTCTATTCTTCTCGTCCGTTCGATTTAAATCGGATGTCCCAAAATTCCTCTCCTATCACTATATATAGAGCACCCCTAACCTAATCTAGACAAACCCCCTAATTTCTAGGGATCCTACCCTAGCGCCGCCACCTTCTCCCTCGGGATCCCTCCCGATCCCCTTGATTCGGCCAGCCGAGAGCCTCCTCCTTCCTCTGCCTGCTTGATCTTCCCCAGCCCGCGCTCGAGCTCCTTGTCCTCATCGATCCAAGGCTCCTCGCCGCCGGCTGCAAGTAGCAGCACCACTAGGACCCCTTCGTCGTCATTCTCCCCTTCCCCGTTGGTCGCCCGCTGTCACGCCCAATATGCATCCTATCTGAGAGGAACTCGAAGGTCCCACCAAGGATAGAGCCGCATATTGAAACACTTTTGCAAGGTGGATATCATTACATCGTACCATTACATAATAGTTGGGGATACATACAAAGGGCATACAAATGCCACAAGAATACATCAATACATCAGGCATGAGGACAACATCCGACTACGGATGAAACACAAACAAAAACTCAAACGACATCCACCCTGCTAGCCCAGGCAGCCGACCAGGAACCTATCCCAAGATTGACGAAGAAGAAGAAGGACTTCAAAACAAGTAAACATCGCTCTCACGTCACGATCATCGCATTACCTGTACCTGCAACTGTGGTTGTAGTAATATGTGAGCCATGAGGACTCAGCAGTCCCATTAACATGGGTATCAAGACTAGCAAAGCTTAATGGGTAGGAAAGGGGTAAGTGGTGAGGTTGCAACAGCGACTAAGCAATGTATGGTGGCTAACTTATGAGTACAAGAGTAAGACGAGAAACTACGCAAATGGTCGCAAACTAGCAATGATCAATAAGTGATCCTGAACTACTTACGTTCAAATATAACCCAACCATGTTCTCCTCGCAAACTTCCCCGAAAAGAGACAGTCACGGTTACGCACGCGGTTGGTGGATTTTAATTGAGTTTACATCAAGTCCTCTACAACCGGGTATTAACAAATTCCCATCTGCCACATAACCGCGGGCATGGCTCTCGAAAGTTTAAACCCTGCAGGGGTATCCCAACTTAGCCCATGACAAGCTCACGATCCGCGGAGACAATCCTCCATCGCGGGACCCTCCGACCAGACTCGGAATCCCAATGCACAAGACATTTCGACAATGTTAAAACTAATCCAGCAAGACCTCCCAGTGTGCTGACACCCTGATAGTAGCTGCGCGTATCTCGTCTCAGGCCATGTCCGGATGAGCACAGCGTACAGCGACTGAGACCCGAGTTGCCCCGGGGGTAGCCGCACACGACTCTAGTTTGGGACCAACACCATCAGCACTGGCCCCTGTTTATGTGGAATTACTCCTCGGGTAGCGCTAACTCCCTACGCGTCAAATTTAATATCAGGTTTAGTTATTATGTTGAGGAAATGGAAAACCAATGTTGGGCCTCGCTGGAAGAGTTTTATTCAAAGCAAACTATTGAGAGGGGCCCATAAACCATCATCGTGTTAGGGACGCAAAATCAAGGAACATGACACTGGTATGACGGAAACTAGGGCGGCAAGAGTGGAACAAAACACCAGGCAAAAGGCCGAGCCTTCCACCCTTTACCAAGTATATAGATGCATTAATTAAATAAGAGATATTGTGATATCCCATGATATCCATGTCCCAACATGGAACAACCTGCAACTAGCAACGCTATAAGAGGGGCTGAGCTAAGCGGTAACATAGCCAAACAACGGTTTGCTAGGAAGGGTGAAAAGGGTTAGAGGCTATCATGGCAATTTGGGAGGCTTGATAAACAAGTGGTAGGTAGCGCGACATAGCGATAGCATCGAGACAACTAGCATAGCAAAGATAGTAGTGACATCCAAGGTGACGGTCATCTTGCCTGAAATACCGCTAGTAAGAAGAACGAGTCCATGAAGAAGACGAAGCCACGTAGGCGAACCAAGCGTAGTCGAACGAATTCTCACGATCGCAACGAAACAGGAACTAACGAGAAGAAGCACAACCGGAAAGAAGCAAATAACATGGCAAACACACAAGCACATAAACATGACAAGATGCTCAACCAAGTATGATGCAAGAAAAGGCTACATGATGCTACTCATAGCAAGAGATGATGCATATACAAGAACCACACACCAAAGCAAGTTTAAATGAGGCCGGAAACAACATATAACAATTCTGGAAAGTCCCCATATGCAAATTTCGAAATTGGTCTAGATCTGAATAACACATTATGTTGAAGTTGTTAAACAACAAGTTAAAGTGCACCAAGATGATCTACACGTCTTTCTAGTCAAGTTATATCTAGAGTTCATTTAATTCGGAGCACGGCCTAGAAGATATGAGCAAAACAAGTTAAACATGGCATTGATGCAAAATGCAAGCAAAACACAATCACAAACGCTCCAAAACAAGGGTGCAACATGGCATGATGAAAGTACATGCAAAACCAAGCAAGTTTCATATAGAGCATGCTCCAAACGGAGCCACGGTTCAACACATACACTGAATACAAGTTTCAGACACAATCTGCCCAAAACAGCAACTAAGCACTTTGCAATCAAGGAAACAACATGCTACGGGAAATATATGGGCAAAACTTGATATGCACTTAAAGTACAGATTACATGCTTCAAATAAAAACAAGAATCAGGTTCATAGGCATCAAGATTAAAGTAACATGATCAATGCAAGAAGCATCTTTATAACACAGATTATGACTTGGTAGAAAACAGGGCATACAAGTAAGCAGAAATAACATGTTGACATGTTGTATGCATGAACCAATGATGCTACTGTGCAATAACATAGCAACAAAGAGCATGGAATTAAATTGCAGGTTAAACATAGCAAAACATGATTACTAAGCATCTCCATATAACCTCCAGATCAATGGCATTCATCAAGACAAGATAAGCAAGTCATAACAGATTCTCGGATTTAGTGAAAACAGATTCATGATGCATATTTTGAGACAACAAAATCATATTCTATAGGAACATATCATGGAATCAAAGGAAATGGAAAGCATATACATGTAGAGCACTACAGAATATGAACACTGAGCTACTGCTAGAAACCACTATAACATGCTTAAAACAACATGGCAAAAATGCAATGTTAACAGATTCAGACGGTGAAACAAATCGAACATGTCAGAAACAGCAACACGTAGGCATGTTTGCAAGCTTGGTTAACTCAACATAAAGCATCTCATGGCATGTGAATACAACCAAAAGCAAGAAGGCATACAAGTGCAACTACTCATGTCAAGAACATGGCCATAGGATGCATAGAACACTAGCTATTCACATGGCAAGAATTAACTTACTGTTAGCAGACTGACAGCTACATTATTTAGCAATTTGATAGCATGATAACAAAAGGCTATATTAGTCTATAAATGCAAACAAGGGCATGGATGGATATAGCATAACCAGATCTACAAAACATCCTTACGAAGAATCTCCAGATTATGCATGGATTCACTTGCAGCATCAAGCTAACATGGGAACATAATGTAACAGTTGCAGACTTAGCAGATTGTACTAAGTCTCAGAAAACAACAAACATCAACTAGCACAATTTGCAAGCTTGATGCACTCACCACATGGCACACAAAAATAAATGGATGGAACCAATGTAAAGATGGCATGAATATGCTCCTAAAACGTGTTGACATGATGCTCAAAAGATAAACACAGAAAATGCTATGAAAAAGACAAATCAGCAAGTTATAACAGTTTTCAGCAGTTTATAACATTTAGAACTTCTGCAACGAGGATTAGGGCATCAAGATGAAAAGAACATGCATGCAAATGACACTAGCATGTAGAGCACTCAAAGGTGAACATTTCCATATATCATACACTCCAAACAAAGCAACATGCACAAAGTTATGCCATTATGAAAATGCACACATGATGCTGAATTCCTGGGACTTGGTGAAATCTGCACCTCGGGGAAAACGGGATGGGTTGGATCTGGGATGGCGCGGGTGTGCGTGTTTGGTTCGGTGGTCGGACGGATCCAGGGACGGGGGCGTCCCAGCGGCGGCCGCGGTGCTCCGGCGAGGCGGAGGAAGGCAAGGGGAGGCCTGGGACGGGCGAATCCGGGCGCGGGGGCGGCCCTCCGGCCGGATCTCGCCGGATCTGGCACGGGGCGGCGAGGAGCGGCGGCGAGGCGAGGTCGCCGGAGTTCGGGGCGCGGGCGTGGCGCGGCGAGGCCCTGGCGGGGTAAGGCGGCGGGGTCGGCGAGGCGCGGCGCGGCACGGCGATGGAGCACGACGGCGCGGTGGAGATCCGGTGGTGGAGCGGGGCGCCGGCGAGATGGCGGTGGCGGCCGGAGCGCGTGTGGTGGCGGGCGGGAGGCGGCGGCGCTGGCACGGGCGAGCGGGGCGGCGCGCGCGGGCCCGCGCGAACGGGCTCCGCGGGCTGCGGCGGACGGCGGATGGGCTTGCGCGGGCCCGCTACGTGCTTGGCGGGCCACGGCGGCGGGGAAGCCAGGGAGGCGACGTGGCGCGCTCCCGTTGGCCACGGGCGGCGGTGCGAACGTGTTCGGCACCGGGCAGACGCGTCCGGCGGCGGGAGGAGGAAGAAGACTAGGCTTTCGCCCGAAAATGGAGGGGGAAGTGCTTTTTTATAGGTAGAGGGAGCTAGGAGTGGGCTATTGAGGTGCAGTTTTCGCCTACACGATCGTGATCCAATGACGGAGAGCATGGATAGGGTTTAGATGGGCTAGAGGGCTGTTGTGGAGGGATGCTGGGCAGCAAAGAGAAAGGGGGTTTCGGTTAACGCATTTAACCGTTGGGGCATCAAACGACATCTAAATGGAACAAAATTTGACAGGCGGTCTACCGGTGATGTACCAACGCCACATGCCAACTCTCGGCCCATTCCGAGAACGTTTTTCTCCCGCTCACGAAACAAGGTCTGGAAGTTGCGGCGGGTGCACGTGAGAGAGTCGGACTCCAAAACGGACAACGGAGAAAAAGACCGGATGCAAGTTTTGAAAAACATGATGATGAAATGCACATGATGACATGGCAAAATGCAACACGCAAGCGAATGACATGGCCACGACAACGAATAACTGGAAGACACCTGGCGCATCGGGCTCGGGGCGTTACACCCCCCGGAGCTCCACCCATCAACCCCGCGCCCCCAAAGCACCTTGCCTCACGTGACCAATAGAGGACAACCGCCGGCTTGCTCCTCCTTCCTCTCCTTCCCCTGTTTTTCCTCACCTGTCTCTACTCTACAGGAAACCCACGACACTGTCGGACCGAGCCCCGCCTCTTTTCAGCAAGCGCGCCCGCCGGCGTTGACCATGGCCACCACGCTGCTGCCTTGTCGTTCCTCTCCTCCCATGCTACTTCGGGACCCCGACGCCACCTCGCCGCCGACGACAACTAGGCCAGGACCTCGACGTCCTCCTCCCTCTGTTGTCTCTCCTAACCACTCACCCTCTCTCTTGTCTCTCTCTATCAGGGGACGACATGGCCGCCCCTTGGTGCTTCACGTCGCGCCCCGCCTCCTCCGCCCGCGCCGGAGCGCGCCGCCACTTCGGCGACCAAGAGCCTACCCCGTTTATGCCGTTTTCTGCCTGCTCCTCGCCGGAGTTCCTTGCAGCGCCACAGCCAATGGAAGCCAAGTCCTCAAGCTCTGTCGTCGCTCGCGTCCTGAACCTCTCCTTCGCCTGGCTTGCACTCCGCCAGTCGCAACCCCGCGCCTCACCTGCCTCGCCTCACCGTCCCCGTCGCCAATTCGGGTCGTGGCCGTCTCCCCCTGCATCCTCTGCTTCGAGCAGGAGGACGAATGCACTTCCCCTGCGTTGACCTGCGCCTGGTCCTGCCTCGTTTGACCGTGCCACCCCATCTCGCTCGGTCCAGCTGCGCGCCTAGCAGCCCAGGCACTGGCCTCCTCCAGCCTCTGCATCGACCGGGCCGAAGCCCATGGGTGAGCAGCCCCTCCAGCCCCTCTCATGTACACTATTGGCCAGCCAAATTCGGCCCGCGTATGTTTTTTTTTCAGCGTCTGCGAATTTGTTCATTTATCTAGAGTTAACAGATTTGCAGAAAAACCCTCATACTTCATGCATTTAATATCTCACAAAGCGTGCATCGGATTAAAATGTTTTCTATATGTAAAATGCTTAGAATTTCATCTAGTTTCATAATATGCCACTTTCATCTATGTTTAAAATGTTTAAAATGTTGTTTGATTAAATTTGCTCAACTGCCATGCTAAAATGATTTATTTAATAACTAAATGACCGTAGCTCCGAATCTTATAATATTTATATGTAAATGGGGTAGAAAAATGCATAGTTTAACATGGTGGCATTAATTTGCATGTTTAACAACTCTAAAATATGGTTTAGGGAAGAACGGTACCAAATTCAAAATATGCATATGGGGATTTACCGGAATTGTTGTTTGTTGTTTCCGGTCTCATTTAAACTTGCCTAGATAGGTAGTTTTATTATGCTTCACCTCTTGCCATGTTACCCAACATTTAATCTTGTCTTGTTCATAAACGAGAGGGAACTAAATATTTGAATGTGGTGTTTCGTCAATATGCAACTCGTTGCATATTGAGCTCCACTTAATTTGTAGTATTGTTTGTTGCACTTTGCCATGCCATGCCTCATTAAACCAGACATGCATCATATTTGATTGTGAATCATGCCATGTTTATGTGATGATTGTTTACTATGTTGTTTGCTTCTTTCCGGTTGTGCTTCTTCTCGATAGTTCCCATGACGTTGCGATTGTGAGGATGCGTTCGACTACGTTGCTTCGTCTACTTCATGGATTCGATCTTCTTTGTAGTGGGATTTCAGGCAAGATGACCGTTACCCTGGATACCACTACTATCTTTGCTTTGATAGTTGTCTCGATGCTATCGATATGTCGCGCTACCTAGCACTTGTTTATCAAGCCTCCCAAATTTCCATGTTAGCCTCTAACCTTTTCCACCATCCTAGCAAAACTGTTGTTTGGCTACGTTACCGCTTTGCTCATCCCCTCTTATAGCGTTGCTAGTTGCAGGTTGTTCCATGTTGGAACATGGATATCATGGATATTTTGGGATATCACAATATCTCTTATTTAATTAATGCACATATATACTTGTTAATGGGTGGAAGGCTCGGCCTTTTTCCTGGTGTTTTGTTCCACTCTTGTCGCCCCAGTTTCCATCATACCGGTGTTATGTTCCTTAATTTTGCGTCCCTAACACGGTGAGGGTTTATGGGCCCCTCTTGACAGTTCGCTTTCAATAAAACTCTTCCAGCAAGGCCCAACATTGGTTTTACCATTTGCCTAATAACAACTAAAACTTGCATAGGGACCAGCTGGCCCCCGAGGTCTCTTAATCAACCCCCCAGGCCAGTGCTCCTCATGAGTGTTTGTCCAAAACAGAGCCACTTGCGGTGCCACCCCTTCACCCGGGGTTTTCGGTTGCTGTACGTAGTGTTTATCCGGTCGTGGCCTGAGACGAGATACGCGCGGCTGTTATCAGGGTGTCGGCACGCTGGGAGGTCTTGCTGGACTTGTTTTACCATTGTCGAAATGTATTGTGCACCGGGATCCTGAGTTTGATCGGATGTCCCATGATGGAGGATTGTCTCCGCGGATCGTGAGCTTGTCATTGGCTAAGTTGGGACACCCCTGCAGGGTTTGATCTTTCGAAAGCCGTGCCTGCGGTTATGTGGCAGATGGGAGTTTTTAATATCCGGTTGTAGAGAACTTCACACCAGATCTGAATTAAAATACACCAACCGCGTGTGTCGCCGTGACTGTCTCTTTTCGGGTGCCTTCGAGAAGAGAACATGGTTGGGTTATGTTTGAACGTAAGTAGGTCAGGATCACTTCTTGATCATTACTATTTTGCGACCATTGCATAGCTTCTCATCTTATTATTGTACTCGTAAGTTGGCCACCATACAATGCTTAGCCGCTTGCTGCAACCTCACCACTTATCCATTCCATACCCATTAAGCTTTGCTAGTCTTGATACCCATGGTAATGGGATTGCTGAGTCCTCGTGCCTCACATATTACTACAACAACAGTTGTAGGTACAGGTAATGCGATGATCTGACGCGAGAGTGATGCTTGATTGCTTTTGGAGTTCTTCTTCTTCTTCTTCGATCAAGGGATTAGGTTCCGGGTCGGGGAGCCTAGGATTAGCAGGGTTGATGTCGTTATTCTTTTTCGTTTGATTTCATGCATAGTCGGATCCTGCTCTTCTGTATGATGATTGCTATGTATTCATGTATTCATGTATTCATGTTGTAGCTTGTGGAGAGTGTAAGCCTTTATCTTGTATTCTCATCTATTCAGTACATGGTATGTTGTAACGATATCCACCTTGCTATGCGCTCGAAATGCAGTTGTGCCCCAATCATGAATTCATCACGTGATTGGGATAGAATCACATCTTGGGCACTACAAGTTGGTATCAGAGCCTTACCGACCTTAGGAGCCCCCTTGATTGATTGAACCGCTGCCGTTTTTGAGTCTAGAAGAAAACTATTTTGAGTCTAGTTATATATCGGAGAGTAGGAATTCTTTTTACTCCTTATCCCCTTCTTCGCTCTAGTAAGGACTCGTGACGTAGGTGTTTTCCCACTCTTCTATCCTTTTTCACTCAAATTTTTTTTAGGATCACGCAGGTATTGTTGGATCGTTGCGATATCATTATGACAGGAATTCTGTCTTGGTGCCTCCTGACATTTAGGGGTTGTGGCAGTGTCCCGGTGAGTTGAGCTCCAAGGTGTTTTTGTCACAGTGTTTATCGTTTCAGTTCCGGAATACCAGAGGACATCGACATCGAAAACGCTTCTATAATCTTTGTGGTGAGAGTAGTTTGACGACACCTAGTACTGGGGAGAGCGATCAGATGTATTGCCACAGCTAGTATATCGGATGTTTTTTGAAGGTCTGAGGTACACGATTTCCGAGGTTTTCGTGGTTATGTGTTGACGGATAGATTCAGTTGGAGTGTAGGATTTGTTAGTTGTGTGAGATATGTGTGCCTCCCTGTATCGCGAACACTAGA
This sequence comes from Triticum aestivum, assembly GCF_018294505.1. Taxonomy (NCBI): domain Eukaryota; kingdom Viridiplantae; phylum Streptophyta; class Magnoliopsida; order Poales; family Poaceae; genus Triticum; species Triticum aestivum. The sequence continues at coordinate 200,130,862 of NC_057802.1, read as the reverse complement.
TTGCATAACCAGAGGATTTCGGGAGTTAATAGGTGGGAATTCAAGTAGTTACCTAGGATTTCTTTTCGATAGATGTATGATTTGAGATTGGGGTCCAACGTCTAGTGGTTCGTTTTTCACGGTCGATTTACAGTGGTCGCGAGGCGTCTTAAAGAATCCTTGGCTATACTGATTCGGGGACGTCTCGTTTGTCATTCATGACGTCCGCTGTACGTCGTGCCCGTGGGGCCTCATCACGAACACTTTGGGCGAAATCTCTATCATATGTTTGTTTTCGGCTTATTCTATGAGCCAATCCTTTGTTTTGTTTTGTTTTATTTGTGGTATTCGAGTTGCTTCGAAGTCAAGTATTGATTCCATACCTTTTCCTAAGCGTTGTTCTCATATTTCTATCAGAGTGCTAATCATTCTTGATCATCAAGATTGTCATGCCAATCCTTTCAACCGATGCACTTCTCTTCAAGTTATTCCATACGGGCGCCGTTGAGAAGCCTGAGGATTGTCTGTTTCATCCGTCCCAAGTTGCATTCGTTTTTCCACCATCCCACCCTTTTCCTTCAAGGACTTAGATTTCTCATATCAAGTATCCATTTTATTCATGTGAAGTCTCTTCATTCTTTTCCTCCATGTTCTTACCTGGCGATTTTCATGAAGATGCTAAGGAAGCTACAAGTTCATCATTCTTCGTTATCATTTTCTTCCCTGGTGGACTAAATGCAATCATTCAGTGTTGATCATATCCCTTTCCTTGTTTCAAATGCTTTTCCATGCCGGTGCACCCCCTAATCATTCACCTCTCGCTATTCATTTGTTCTAAAGCGCTGAAGATATCTCAGAAGATTCATGTTTCCATTCTTATTCCGTTCAAGGCTATTTCGAGGTTGTTACCTCATTCAAGCCATTTAATTCAACCAGTGCAATATCTCTTTAAAAAATCATTCAGCGGTGTTAATTTTTGAGTGGGCTCTAACCCACATGTTTTTTTTTCAGAATCTTACCTAACACTTCTAATTTTTCCGGAGTTATTCTCAAATTCTTTTAAAGTTTGACGTAAGAATGAATTTTCATTAATCAATTGCTTTCTCCAAGATCTTTCAAATTCTTTTCATTGTTGGTTCAACCTTTCTTTTCTACATTCCGGAGTGCCTCAACAATTCATGGTGGTGTTTATCATCGTTATTCTCAGCTTTTGAAGACCGAAGAAGAGCTTTTCTCTAAACCTTGCTCCGTCCTCTTGAAGATTCGTGGTTCTACCTTCACGCCATCCTCTCATAATTGTTCCGATTGTGAGAAATTCTTTTCATACCTATCCGAAGCATTTCATGAGTTGTTTCCATTATTCCTCCGAAGGCCATCATTTCATAATTCTTCATTCTCAGCGTTCAGCTATTGTTCTCCAAATCTTACCGGTGCTTCGTTCCAGTATTCTTTAGTCAGCTTGTGTTCTCTTGCATCTAAATTCACTTAAGTATCTTCGTTTGTTTTCTAATTCTTCCCGGTGTTTTGTTATCTTTTCTTCGTTTGTTTTTAACTTCTTACGTCGGTTCGTTGAAGATTCCTCTTCCTTTGTTATCATATCAATTGATTCATTCTTCCCAAATCATACCGATGCTTTGTTGAAGATTTTCCCAAGTTTGTGATATATCTCTCCTCAATCCCTTTCAACGAGAATGAGTAGCATGCCCATCCATTGCTTGTCAACAAATTAAGTTGATGAAGTATAAGCATGACATAATTCTTATTCTTATTTCATCAAGATGAATTAATTCTTTCTTTCGGAGTTTGTTCATGTGGAATGAATTCGCAATTCCAAGTGTTGTTCATCTTTATTTTCCGAAGTTCCATGTTTTCTCGGTTATCACATCGCGAAGCTCCATCTAAATCATTACAACACTCTATCTTGTTCGTTTCAACTTTCAATTCTTTTTGTTATCCTTTTATATCCGAAGTTCTTCATGGATGCTCTATATGGTGGTTCATCAAATATTTCATTCATTCTTCAAATTTTCATGAAGATTCTTGTTGGAGGAGCTCAAGTATTCTTCATTGCGCATTCCGAAGTGCAATTCTTTCTACCTTATCATTTGAGGTGGTGTGATGTCATCGTTGGCAATTTCCCGTTGTGCTCATGATTCACAACTTGTCAGGAATGAGATATTTAAACCCATCTTTTTCTTCGTTCAGGAGATCTTTTCAACCCTTCAATTTATTCGTTGGAGTTATCTTGGGTTGTATTCCACCTAAAAGCTTTTCCCCAAGGATTGTTGCTATGGTGGTGCTTATCTATGATCCAAGTTTTCTCCTTAATTATCACCTCGGTGGAAGGAGCTTTCTATCTTTTCTGGATCTTAACAAATCATTTGTTCCCGTTGGTGGTAGAAGCTCACGTCATAATTTTGAGATGTCTCCATAAGCCACGAGGATCATATCCTTTCGTATTGATCTTCCAACAACTCCATTCAATCCTTCTTTTAAGGATGCTCTCTCAAATTCATTTGAGGTAGAACATGTTGTTTTCTTCTCCGTTCTTTTGATTCCATTCTTTCGTTCTGGAGGCATGGTGATGTTGCTCTCTTTGACCCATCGTCTCGTTTTGTCAAGATCATGTTCTTTTCCTTGCTTATCCATTTAACCATAGTGTTGTGCTCTCTTTGAAGTTCTTTTCATCATATCAAGTTTTCCTTCACTTTTCTACCGGAGTGCTGCCTGAATTCTTTATTCTTATTCCTTGTCCAGCAAATTTTAACCGGAGTGGTTTCGAATTCTATCTTGTTCATTAAACTCTTGATTCATGTCTTTGCAACCTTAAAGTTCTCGTAATATTAATTGCTCCTCTTCCTAACGTGATGTTTGCAATCTTGTTCATCTCCATTGTATTCTTTCTTTCAAGTTGTTCAATCTCTCAAGGTTCGTGGTTTCATTCGTTTGTCAAAGAAGCAACTAGTTTTACCTCTACCTTCTTCTGTTTCTCTCCCGCGCCATCCCTAGAGCTCGGGGCGAGATCTCTTGTTAGTGGAGGAGAGTTGTGAAGACCCGAGACCGACGCTCCAGTGCCTTCCAGTTATTTCGTTATCGCCGTGTGATTTATTCTTTATGCATTGCATCATGTCATCATGCGCATTGCATCAGCATGTTTTCTTAAAACTCGCGTCCCTTCATAGTTGCCGCTTCCCCTTGCCTTCTTTAACTGTTCTGAGGCCAACAGGGTTTTCGGTTGTCTCTTGTCAAACCACCTAACCTCTCTGCATAGCCACCCCTCGCGCGCGTCCAAAAACTTTCCTAGACCCGATTCGAGCAGTCGTGACCGATGGGTCCGGATCATCTCCAAACATCCCTAAAACATCATCACTTCTTGGTTGGACTCCCCTAGTCTATTCTTCTCGTCCGTCAGATTTAAATCAGATGTCCCAAAATTCCTCTCCTATCACTATATATAGACCACCCGTAACCTAATCTAGACAAACCCCCTAATTAATTTCTAGGGATCCTACCCTGCGCCGCCACCTTCTCCCTCCGGATCCCTCCCGATCCCCTTGATTCGGCTAGCCGAGCGCCTCCTCCTTCGTCTGCCTGCCCGATCTTCCCCAGCCCGCGCTCGAGCAACTTCTCCTCATCGAGCCGAGGCTCCTCCCTGCCGGCTGCAAGCAGCAGCACCACCAGGACCCCTTCGTCCTCATTCTCCCCTTACTTCCCCGTCGGTTGCCCGCCCCGGAGCTCCACCCGTCAACCCCGCACCCCCAAAGCACCTTGCCCCAGGTGACCACCAGAGGACCACCGCCAGCTTGCTCCTCCTTCCTCTCCTTCCCCTGTTTTTCCTCAGCTCTCTCTGCTCTACAGGAATCCCACGACGCTGCCGCACCGAGCCCCGCCTCTTTCCAGCAAGCGCGCCCGCCGGCGTTGACCACCACCACCAGGGCGCTGCCCTGTCGTTCCTCTCTTCCCGCGCTACTTCGGGACCCTGACGCCACCTCACCGCCGACGACAACCTGGCCAGGACCTCGACATCCTCCTCCCTCTGTTGTCTCTCCTAACCACTCACCCTCTCTCCTGTTTCTCTTTGTCAGGGGATGCCATGGCCGCCCCTTGGTGCTTCGCTTCGCGCCCCGCCTCCTCCGCCCGCGCCGGAGCGCGCCGCCACTTCGGCGACCAAGACCCCGCCCCGTTTCTGCCGTTTTCTGCCCGCTCCTCGCGGGAGTTCCTTGCAGCGCCACCGCCCATGGACGCCAAGTCCTCAAGCTCCGTCGTCGCTCGGGTCCCGAACCACTCCTTCGCCTCGCCTGCACTCAGCCAGTCGCAACCCCGCGCCTCACCTGCCTCGCCTCGCCGTCCCCGTCGCCCCCTGCATCCTCTGCTTCGAGCAGGAGGACGAGCGCGCCGCCACTGCATTGACCCGCGCCTGGTCCTGCCTCGTTTGACCGCGCCTTCCCATCATGCTCGGTCCAGCTACGCGCCTAACAGCCCAGGAACCGGCCTCCTCCAGCCTCTGCATCGACTGGGCCGAAGCCCATGGGTGAGCAGCCCCTCCAGCCCCTCTCCTATACACTGTTGGCCAGCCAGATTCAGCCCGCGTATGTTTTTTTCAGCGTCTGTAAATTTGTTTATTTATCCAGAGTTTACAAATTTGTAGAAAAACCCTCATACTTCATGCATTTAATATCTCACAAACCGTGCATCGGATTAAAATATTTTATATATGTAAAATGCATAGAATTTCATCTAGTTTCATAATATGCCACTTTCATCTATGTTTAAAATCCTGTTTGATTAAATTTGCTCAAATGCCATGCTAAAATGATTTATTTAATAACTAAATAACCGTACCTCCGAATCTAATAATCTTTATATGTAAATGGGGTAGAAAAACGCATAGTTCAACATGGTGGCATTACTTTGCATGCTTAACAAATCTAAAATATGGTTTAGGGCAGAACAGTACCAAATTCGAAATATGCATATGGGGATTTTTCGGAATTGTTTTTGTTGTTTCCGGTCTCATTTAAACTTGTCAAGATAGGTAGTTTTATTATTCTTCACCTCTTGCCATGTTAACCAACATTTAATCTTGTCTTGTTCATAAACGAGAGTGAACTAAATATTTGAATGTGGTGTTTCGTCAATATGCAACTCGTTGCATATTGAGCTCCACTTAATTTGTAGTATTGTTTGTTGCACTTTGCCATGCCATGCCTCATTAAACCAGACATGCATCATATTTGATTGTGAATCATGCCATGTTTATGTGATGATTGTTTACTATGTTGTTTGCTTCTTTTCAGTTGTGCTTCTTCTCTATAGTTCCCCTGGCGTTGCGATTGTGAGGATGCGCTCGACTATGTTGGTTTGTTTACTTCATGGATTCGATCTTCTTCCTAGTGGGATTTCAGACAATATGACTGTTACCCTGGATACCACTACTATCTTTTTTTTGCTAGTTGTCTCGATGCTATCGCTATGTCGCGCTACCTACCCCTTGTTTATCAAGCCTCCGAAATTGCCATGTTAGCCTCTAACCTTTTCCACCATCCTAGAAAAACCGTTGTTTGGCTATGTTACCACTTTGCTCAGCCCCTCTTATAGCGTTGCTAGTTGCAGGTGCACTTGCAGGTTGTTCCATGTTGGAACATGGATATCACAATATCTCTTATTTAATTAATGGACATATATACTTGGTAATGGGTGGAAGGCTCGGCCTTTTGCCTGGTGTTTAGTTCCACTCTTGCCGCCCTAGTTTCCGTCATACCGGTGTTTTGTTCCTTGATTTTGCCGAAATCACTAGTTGAGGAGTACTCGTCGCAAAGATCACTCCAACTCCCCAGGTTGCGACAAGTGGCGCACATGCAGCGTGCCACTTGTCACAACCTGGGAGTTCTCCCTTTTTTCGTAGATCCGTTTATTCAAAACATTTTATCTCTCAAACCGTGCGTCCAAATCTCAAACCGCTTTCACTATTGGATACCTCGCGTCGAGATTCCCATGTTGATAGGTTTTGATGAACTGTTTCACGAAAAAACCAGCCAAAAACGAACAAAAAAGCCGAACCAGGAGCACGGGTTTTCCCCTTTCCGAAAGAGGCATGACCGTGACTCTCGCGACAGCACACCCGTGGCTCTCGCGGAAGCAAAACCGTGACTCTCGCGAAAGGAAAACAAACAGAAAACACATTTTCCCCGTTTCTGAAACACACGGGCGTGTCTCTCGTGAAAGCACAACCGCGCCTGTCGCGGAAGCAAAACCGTGACTCCCGCGAAAGAAAAAAACCAGAAAACTCGTTTTTTCGTTTTCGAGAGGCACGGCCGTGACTCTCGCGAAAGCACAACCGTGCCTGTCGCGGAAGCAAAACAGTGACTCCCATGAAAAAAACAGAAAACTCATTTTTTCATTTTCGAGAGGCACGGCCATGACTCTCGCGAAAGCACAACCGTGCCTCTCGTGGAAGCAAAACCGTGACTCTCGCGAAAGGAAAAAACAGAAAACGCGTTGTTTTCCGTTTCCGAGAGGCACGGCCGTGACTCTCGCGAAAGCACAACCGTGACTCTCGCGGAAGCAAAACCGTGACTCTCGCGAAAGGAAAAAAATAGAAATCGCATTTTTTCCTTTCCGAGAGGCACGACCGTGACTCTCGCGAAAGCAAAAGCGTGCCTCTCGCGGAAGCAAAACCGTGACTCTCAAGAAAGGAAAAAAACGTGTTTTTCACGCAAATTTTTTTCCCCGAAATGTTTTTTGGTCGAAAAGCTAAGGAAGACCGGTGGAAAATCAAAACGTCGAAAAAAAAAAACTGTTTAAGTAGCCGAAAATGCGTGCGGAAAAATAAAAAAATCCGGAGGGAGCGACCAGAGCGCGACACATGATGAATGGCTGAGAGGGCGCCAAGTGGCGCTGATCGTTGCGAGGCTCCCGAAGGAGCGCTCGTTAACTAGTGGCTCCTCCCTAACTTGGTGAGGTGTAACGCCCCGAGACCGACGCTCCATACGCCTTCCATGTTTTTGCGTAACCGTCGTGTGTTTTATTTTGTGTTCTTGCATTTCATCATGTCATCATACCCATTGTATACGCATGTTTTTCTTAAAACTAGTAGTCGTTCGTAGTTGCCGCGTCCCCCTTCCTTCGTTGACCATTTCGAGACCAACCACACTTGCAACCTTGCTCTTCGTTTCTCTCCTGTCTTCTCCGGGGCCTGTTGTCAGACACTTTGTCTTTGTCGACCCTTCTGAGACCACCCCTCGCGCGCGTCCGAAAGCTTTCCCGAACCCGACCCGGGTTGTTGTTACCGATGGGTCCGGATCATCCTCAAACATCTATAAAACATCTCCGTTTTCTTATTTGGTCTCCCTAGCCTATTTATCCGGGACCGTCCGATTAAGATCGGAGGGACCAAATGCCCTTATCCAAAAATCGACTTGCTATATATAGACCCCCTAACCTAAACTAGACAAACCACCTAATATCTAGGGATCCTACCCTAGCGCCGCCACCATCTACATCGGGGTCCTCCCTGATCCAAAATCCATCCCCATCCAATCAGTGGCTGCGCCCCTGATCCAAATCCCCTCGGCCTCCACTCGCTGCCAACCAGCTCGCCTCCTCGTCTAGGACCACCTCCCCGCGCCGGCGAGCGCCATCGCTGGAGCTTCTCCGTTCCTCGCCCGAACCAGCAGGCCGTCCTCATCGCCCTGCCCCTTTTCCCTCCTTCGCTGAAGCTCTCTGTCTCACTGGACTCCCTCTCTTTTCTCTGTAACAGCGTCGCCGCCATCTTCTTCCCGGAGGACCTCGATGAGAACGCCGCCCGCGGTACCCCCGATCTTCCCCGGCGCGACCCCGTTCCGCTGACGCCTCTGCGCCATGCTGCCATGCCCCGCCTTGGCATGTCGTGACCTGACTCCTGCCTCCTCTGCTTCACCCTGCGCTGAACGACAAGCCACAGCCATCGTCACAAGGTCCAGGCCAACCCCGCGACCTCTCCTCCTCCTGTTTTCCCCCTCTCCCGCTCACGGTGGCCCCCTCTCCTTCCCAGGAATGAGCAGGAGCTCGCCCAAGCTGCATGGCGCCGCCGCGTCGTCCTGCTTCGCCCGGTGACCTCTGAGCAGCGCCACCCGGCGGATCTGCTCGAGCTCGCCTCGCCCCTGCGCCTCAAGTCCCACGCCGCCGCTCCTGCTTCATTCCAGCGAGGCTCCGCCCGGATCCGTTCGCCTCCACACCGTCCGCGTCGCCAAGCCCGGCCACAGCCGTCGACCCCTGCATCCCCTGCTTCACGATCGAGGAGACCAGCGCCGCACCCTCATTGACCTGTTCCAGCGCCAGCGTGGACGAGAACCACGTTGCCCGCGCGGGGCCTCCTCTTGCCTCGCCAAGGCCCGGCCTAACTCTCCACCGACTGGGCCATGGCCCATGGTGAGAAGCACCCACCCCTCTCCTGTGCATGTTGGACCAGCCAGTTTCGGCCCGTAGTATTTTTTTCTGCTGCTGCGAATTTGTCCAATTATCCCGAAAACTGCATGTTTACAGATTGCGCCCTCATGTTCATGCATATAATAACTCAACAACCGTGCATCGGATTGAAATGTTTTAAACATGTAAAATGCCTAGAATTTGATCTAGTTTCATAATATGTGACTTTCATCCATGTTTAAAATGTTTAAATGTGCGGTTTGAATTAATTTGCATAATGCCATGTTAAAATGATTCTACCAAAACAGTTGCAGGTGCCGACGATACCAGTGCAGGTGATGCTACCGAACTCAAGTGGGAGTTCGATGAGGACCTTGGTCGTTACGATGTTCCGTTTCCTGTTGATCAGTAGTGGAGCCCAGTTGGGATGATCGGGGATCTAGCAGTTGGGTTATCTTCTTTTCTTTTGGCTTTGACCGTAGTCGGTCTATGTGTGTACTCTGATTGATGTATGATTTATTTAAGTATTGTGTGAAGTGGCGATTGTAAGCCAACTCTCTTTATCCCATTCTTGTTCATTACATGGGATTGTGTGAAAGATGACCCTTCTTGCGACAAAACCTACCATGCGGTTATGCCTCTAAGTCGTGCCTCGACACGTGGGAGATATAGCCGCATCGTGGGAGTTACATGAGGGTTCATGGGCCCCTCTTGACAGTTCGCTTTGAAAAAAAGTCTTCCAGCAAGGCCCAACATTGGTTTTACCATTTGCCTAATAACAACTAAAACTTGCATAGGGACCTGCCGGCCCCCAAGGTCTCTTAATCAAGCCCCCCTTGGGGCTAGTGCTCCTCATGAGTGTTGGTCCAAAACAGAGCCACTTGCGGTGCCACCCCTTCACCCGGGGTTTTCGGTTGTTGTACGCAGTGTTCATCTGGTCGTGGCCTGAGACGAGATACGCGCGGCTACTATCAGGGTGTCGGAACGCCGGGAGGTCTTGCTGGACTTGTTTTACCATTGTCGAAATGTCTTGTGCACCGGGATCCCGAGTTTGATCGGATGTCCCGCGATGGAGGATTGTCTCCGCGGATCGTGAGCTTGTCATGGGCTAAGTTGGGACACCCCTGCAGGGTTTGATCTTTCGAAAGCTGTGCCCGCGGTTATGTGGCAGATGGGAGTTTTTAATATCCGGTTGTAGAGAACTTGACACCAGATCCGAATTAAAATACACCAACCGTGTGCGTAGCCGTGACTGTCTCTTTTCGGGTGCGTTCGAGAAGAGAACACGGTTGGGTTATGTTTGAACGTAAGTAGTTCAGGATCACTTCTTGATCATTACTAGTTTGCGACCGTTGTGTAGCTTCTCATCTTATTCTTGTACTCGTACGTTAGCCACCATACAATGCTTAGCCTCTTGCTGCAATCTCACCACTTATCCATTCCATACCCATTAAGCTTTGCTAGTCTTGATACCCATGGTATTGGGATTGCTGAGTCCTCGTGGCTCACAGATTACTACAACAACAGTTGGAGGTACAAGTAATGCGATGATCTGACACAAGAGCGATGCTTGATTGCTTTTGGAGTTCTTCTTCTTCAATCAAGGGATTAGGTTTCGGGTCGGGGAGCCTGGGATTAGCAGGGTGGATGTCGTTCTTCTTTTTAGTTTGATTTCATCCGTAGTCGGATCCTGCTCTTCTGTATGATGATTGGTATGTATTGATGTATTCATGTATGCATGTTGTAGCTTGTGGCGAGTGTAAGCCTTTATCTTGTATTGTCATATATTCAGTACATGGTATGTTGTAATGATATCCACCTTGCTATGCGCTCGAAATGCGGTTGTGCCCCAATCATGAGTTCATCACGTGATTGGGATAGAATCGCTTCTTGGGCGCTACACTTTGTGAATTCTTGCATGTCGCGTCCTTTCCTGACAATGGCTCCTCAGGATCCCCTCGGCTGTGGTGGCGAAATCTCCTGGGAAGTGACTCCCACCAGTCCTTGGCTCGCTCCTGATTTCGAGCCCCCTGCACCGAACTCCCGTGCGAGGAACAAGGCCGGCCTCAGGGGCGGACGTGTCGCTGGGGGCCGTGAGCCTGTGTTTCTGGCATCCTTGCTTCGCAGCCCGGCATGGGGTGTGGAAGGCATGCCAAGGGCTCCGCCACTAGTCGTCGGCGGCGGCCGGATGGCACCAGAGCCAGCCTCGTCTTCAAGCAGCCAGACCGGGCCGCCCAGCACCTCAGCCGAGTCCCGGAGAGCGGCAGGGAAGGCGCCGGCCTCCATCCCCCTGCCAGGAATAGGCAAGCCACTCCAAGGCCCTCCGGCATCCCCCAACACGGAGGGCGGGCTTGGCCGCACACTGGAGCTCGCGCCCGGACGCGGCGCCATCCTCCACGAGTTTCTTCAAGAGGCGATGGGTGCACTGAGTCAGCTTGGGGAAGAGCTTGCTGCCGTGGACGCCCACCTTGAGACAGAGGACCTCTGCCTGGTGCACGAGTGGCACCGGTTGAACGTCGCCATCAACCTTGGGCATCTTCAGCATGAGCGTGACAGCGCAAGCGCCGCGGTGTCCCTCGCGACTTCTCGTGAAGCTTGTGCCCATGCCCTGGAGGTGGCCAGGGCCGCCGACCACCGTCGTGAGGCAGCCGAGGGGCGAGAGCGGGCGCTCCGAGCTTCGAACGCCGCCCTTGAGCAGCAGATCGAAGCACGCAGGGCCGCCCTATCCGCATCACTAAGCAGGGTCCCTTCTGAGGAGAAAGAGATCCAGAAATGCGAGAAGGCGCTGGCGCTGGAGGCCCTGGAATGCAGCGTGGAGCTTGAGCAGCTGGAGGTGAGGGAGCGCCAGGTGGTCATGGCTGAGGACTCCGTCACCGCGCTGGAGGCCAATCCAGGAGGAGGTCGATCGGAGGGTGGCGAAGGCTCGCGCTGCTCTCGTGATGAGAACCGCCAGGAGCTGGAGCTCTTGGAAGCCAAGGTTAAGGGGAGGACCGTGGCCCTCAGGACAAAACTTGATGAGGCGGAGTAGCGCGAGAGGGCCGCCAAGGAAGCTCAGGCCTCTGCCCAGGCTGACTTGGCCTCCGCTCGCGCCGACCTGCGTTCGCTTCAGAAGCAGATTGATGGTGCCACATCTCTCGCGAAGAAGAACGCGGACGAGAGATGCTGCCGTCTGACGCTGCAGCGTGAGCATGCCTCCATGCTCCAGGCTCTGAGGGCAAGGGCCAACTGAGCCTTGAGCACCATCTGTGAGGAGAGCGCCCCTCACCCGCACGAGGGCGACTACGCCAGCCACCTCCGCTTCTTCACCGAAATCGTGACCCGCCTGGAAGAGCGGGCCGTGAGGACTCGCGAGCTTGTTGAAGAGAGAAGTCGCGACCTTCTCGGGCACGCATTCTCACGCGTGTTCAGTCACCTCCTCAATCTCGACCCCCACTTTGACTTCGACGCCGCCATAGCCCCCGTGCCCCGGGTTATCCAGGACAACCTGACGAACTGGGTGGACAACCACGTGGACGCCCTAGTCACAGAGTTCGCTGCTACCTCTTGAGCTTGCGTTGGTTTTTCCCTTGAAGAGGAAAGGGTGATGCACAAAGTAGCGTAAGTATTTCCCTCAGTTTTTGAGAACCAAGGTATCAATCCAGTAGGAGACTACAGACAAGTCGCCTCGTACCTACACAAACAAGTAAGAACCTTGCAACTAACGCGATAAAGGGGTTGTCAATCCCTTCACGGCCACTTGCAAAAGTGAGATCTGATAGATATAATAAGATAAATATTTTTGGTATTTTATGATATAGATTGGAAAGTAAAGATTGCAAAATAAAAGATAGCAGAAATAGTAAATTCATAGTAAAGCAATATGATGGAAGATAGACCCGGGGGCCATATGTTTCACTAGTGGCTTCTCTCAAGATAGCATAAGTATTACGGTGGGTGAACAAATTACTGTCAAGCAATTGATAGAAAAGTGCATAATTATGAGAATATCTAGGCATGATCATGTATATAGGCATCACGTCCGTGACAAGTAGACCAAAACGATTCTGCATCTACTACTATTACTCCACACATCGACCGCTATCCAGCATGCGTCTAGAGTATTAAGTTCATAAGAACAGAGTAACACATTAGGCAAGATGACATGATTTAGACGGATAAACTCAAGCAATATGATATAAACCCCATCTTTTTATCCTCGATGGCAACAATACAATACGTGCCTTGCTGCCCCTCCTGTGTGACACCCAAAATTTCATTTGGATTTTTCAAAATTCTTATTTGTCTTGAGGGAGGTGATTTAAATTTTTCCTTCAAAAGAACCCTCCCTTTTCAAAATATTTTTTTATGACAAGAGTTTTATTTGGATTCACCCAAGACTTGTTTTGGTCTTGGAGGTTCTTGCTTTTTATTTGGACTCAAACCAAAATGCTTTTCACTTGAGAAAAATGTCTTTTGAAGATTTCTTGAAAATACTCTATAGCTTTTGGAATAATCCTTTACCACTTTCAACAAATCCCTCTTGCCATGACCTTAGTGCAAACCCACTCTCCTAAACCTTCTCTCATCTTTGGATCATGATTTGCATCAAATCCAGCAAGTTGAACCTCCCCATATGATTATTTTCCATTTAAATCTTATCAAAACAATTTCTGCCTTCTATTCTAGCCCTTGGAGATTTACAAAGGAGCTACCATTTCTGTTTTGATTTTTGTCCTCAAACCAATTTCCCTCCCTAGTCCTTTGAACCCTCAACCAAGATCCATGAAGATCCACTGGTCTTCAGTTCAAAATTTTCAAACTATACTTGCTCCAAGTTTGGACCAGATTTGCCAAATTTGATGAAATTCATTAAAATCCTTCTCCAAAAATTCTGAGTAAAATTAGGCAGCCTCTGGGTGCATTGAGAGGTCACCTCACCAAGTCCCAGCCCCAGGAAAAAATTTCTTCATGCCAAATCATTCTGTCGAACACCTGCAGTGCAGTGTCAATGTCAAGTTCAGAGTTTCAGAAATACAGTTCAGTGGTCTACTGTCGTTTTCTTCAGAACATGTTGTCGATCTCGACAGTGCCGCGTTGGCGCCTTGCTGCCCGTCCCCTCCCTCTTGTTCCTGCACTGCACGAGCGCCTGGATGCTTGCGGGCGTTGGCGACGTGCTGGAGGAGGTGTGCCGCCCCGTGACTGACGCCAGCGGCGGCTTTGCGGCCGCCAGAGAGAGGCGCAGCACCGACGGCGCCACTCAGCGCCGCCCAAGCCACCGGAGATCGCCACGTGGTCTTCCACTCCCCCATGCGCGCTGCCACCTCGTCATGAACTGCCAGGCGCGGAGCGCGCTCTCTGCCGCCGTCGTGCCCGTGCGGCCACCCCACCGTGGACCGACGCCATTACGCCAAGACCGACTGGGGTTAGCAGGGGAACAACACCAGTACACCTCACTGATGCTGCCTGGCCACCTAAACCCCTCGCCAAGCCACTGCCTCGCCGTAATTGCTCGCCGGAGCAACCCCGTTCACGGCCACCCCCTCGATCCGCCTATAAATAGAGGCCCCGAGCTTCAACTCGAACCCACACCACCTCTGCACTCCACCTAGACCACACCAAGCCACTGGAAGAGCCCCGAGGAAGTCTCCTTCCTAAACTCCGGCCGCCGCGACCCGCCACGGGATCCAGCTTGATTCGCTCCTGTGCGTGCACCTCTGCCTCCAATCTCTTGCCAGTAGCTCTCTAGTGCATCCCTCCTTCTGACCCGCGCTTCAATTCGGAGTTTGCAGCACACCACCGGAGTTCCCCACCATCACCGAGCCGCCGTCCGCTGGAGAAAGTGTCGCCGTCGACGTGGAGCTCTCCGACGCTCGAGTCCACCACCCACCGACGCGGAAGGACACGCTGAAGCTCTTGGTACACTCCGATCTCCCTGTCTCGCCGTGGTTCGACGCCGGCGACCACCGCAGTCTTCGGGCGCCAGCGAACTTTTTAAACCTGACATGTGGACCCCCCCTGTCAGCCTCTACTCTCTTCTCCCTCGAACCGTTTTCTGTTGGCGCCTTCGGGCAAAATACGTTTTCCCTTTTGAGCTGGCGCGTTTCTTTCCGAAGCATTTTCTGTTTTCTCAGTTTAGCCCCTGGAACCTATCTATTTCATTACAGATGAGTCCCTCGACAGAAACCATTATAACTTTTAAATAAAAAGTGATTTTTGAGTGATTCTTTTTGTGACAGTCTTAAAATTTTGTCTAGTTTTTTATGGGATTTATTTGGAAAAAGTTTGGAGAAGTTTTTATGCACGCGTTGGTTTTCACGTTAGTGCCCGTTTTCGTTATGCCGTAGGTTCCGGAAGAGGTGACGGAGCCGCGAACTTCGCTGAGCTAGACTCCGAGTTCTCCGAACCAGGCAAGCATGTTTGAACCTTTGATATGATGCGTGCTTTGCATGTTTGCGTGAAGGGTTGTGCGTGGCCTATGGGTATCGGTGAGTATCTCGTTGCTTTTGAGGCAACGACCCGTGTGTTCCAAAGTTGCGATGATCTCTGGTGAGAGATGGCCTAATCATGTGTGACATGAAGGGCAACAAGGTGGTACTGTTGTAGCATACCAACCTTGCGTCATCCGAGAAATTCCGACGTTAACGTGGACGGAGTCACGTTATCGTTCTTTTCCCTTCCGTGCTACCACATGTTTCTTTTGCCAGGATGCGGTTTAGTAAGTTGGTAACCTCTTTCCGTGTACACACCAAACAGAGGGGCTGAATGATGGTTCCATCGCCCTGCATTAAAGCCAGTCATCCGGTCAGGGGGCATGGGTGTTTCCGGTTGGGACCGAGAGGAGGGCACCCCTTAGAGCGCGCGTATAGAAATTTGATCCCATGCTACGCGAGGTTGTAGCCTCCCCGTCTCAAGGTTTTTCTTGAACGTTGCCGAGGGTGATTCCTGGCTTCGGATTGTTGAATGGGTGTGTACTGGTTAGATGTGTTTCTTCCAAAACACCGTAAACGGAACTAGTCCCCGTGACTACCGAAATCCGTTGGATGTGGTTAAGGTACAAACTCTGCAGAGTCAAATCCTTCCGAGTCATCGTATCCATGGTCCAGTAACGTATTCAGCGTATCCACGTCTATGTCGTAACCTCGCGGTATATTCTTCTGTTCGGTAAGCGAGCATGAGTAGTAAACTTAGCTGAATGTTATTCCTGTGGATGGACTAACCCGTTTGTTTACCTCATGTCTGATTATTCTCTTGATTTGATTCATAAGTTACTATGTTATGAATATAAGCCCTTTATGTGATGTCGCTCAGACGTCCGACTGTGGCATGTTTGTCTCTTACTTTCAATATAAGCCCTTTACGTGATGTCGCTCAGACGTCCGACTGTGGCATGTTTGTCTCTTACTTTCAATATAAGCCCTTTATGTGGTGTCGCCCCGACGCCTGACTGCGGCATTATTATTCTTGCAGTTTCCTCTCGAGGAGTCATTCAGACCCTCGTTTGGCACCGGTATTATTATTCTTGCAGTTTCCTCTCGAGGAGTCATTCAGACCCTTGTTTGGCACCCAGTATTTATTTTGAGATTTCGGGAGGACTACCGCCCGACTTCTCTGTTATTTTTCCCCATGCATTGTTATCTCTATGTCTGCACGCACTTGTTAATCTGTTCATATGCATCATGTTTACATTTGTTATATCCTATGTCCGAACTGTCTTGCGAGTACTTTCATAGTACTCACCTGGCTTGTTGATTTTGCCAGATGTTGACGAAGGCGATCTCCTGGATGAAGAGTTTGATAGTGAGTCCGACGCCTAGAGGAATCCCAGTCAGTCCCGTGCGATCCTGGATATTGGTCACTTGTATCATACACGCTTCCGCCACCCGCAATAAGTCTCCTCGAGCCTCACTCCGACGCTCGAAGAGCTGTAGTTTTCAGGAGTCATATCACCCTCTTCGTAGTGATATTTCCACCATCATTGTTATCGTGAGTTAGTAGTTATGCCACCCTATCCGCCGTTATGTTTATCGGCGTTCATGTATTAAATCGTTGAGCAGTCTCCGCTCAACCTTGTATTATATTCAGTACTCCTGGTATTTTTCTTCTGTGACCAAGATATTGTCTACCATTGAGAAGGAATTCTTCTTTACTGGTCCGTAAAAGGGATTGGTCTCTCAATAAATATTTTATTGAAAAACCGGTCGTGACAAGCTTGGTATCAGAGCCAGGCTGACTGTAGGAAGCCACTAGGTGCGATCGCTAATCGGTTATTAGCGTCTTTTGTGCTTTTTCAGCATTTTGCAATTGTAGCTATTTTCTGTTGGTCATCATAAATTTATGACATGACTACTCAGAATTTTTGCCTACTTTTGTAGATGGCTGGCAGCAACTGCGAGACTCGAGTGTTCACGAACGTGCCCGCGGGGTTTGTCAAACTCCTCGTCTCCATCACCAAGCTCGCGATCGGGCCAGCGACTCGTCCGGAGTTCACACTTTATCAGCACAAGCTCAGCGACGACGTGTCTATGCACCAGGCCGTGGTGCAATTCAAGGGAGGATGTTCCGTGTCTCGCCATTTCCGTTTTGTGGGAAGGGCCATGCCTACGGAGAGGCATGCCATGCAGATGGCTGCCCGTGAGGCAATAGCTCGCCTTCGGGACATCCTTCCTATGATGAAGACTCGTCGCTACCGCTACCTCCCATGCCATGTGCCATACACTTGTCACTATGCATTTGCCTGCCATCGGGGAGAGCGAGATGAAGCCATCGAGATGGTCGTAGAGTACCTCAAGGCTCTGGAGGAATCCTTCGACAACCTCGTGGATGATCTTGTGGCTGCCCGCATGGACTTAGTCTGGGGCGGTCCTGCCTGCAGGAAGGAGCTTCTCCACACGGCACCGCCTCTGACATTCGTCTCATCCTCAGCATCTTATGCACCGGCCATCTTGGCCACTGCTCGCCGTCTGCCTACCACTGAGGAGTTCGACCGAGTCATCGCTCCTACTCCAGTCAGAGCTGCACCGCCTGCCACACACGCGCTGCCACCTGTCGCTCCCGCACCATCACCGTAGCGCAGTGCTACGCGCCAGGAACCTGCTAGAGAGGAGGTGGAGGTTGATTCTCCTGCACCGCTAAGTCTTGCCCTCGGCAAGGGAAAGGACATCGTCACCATCTCCGACTGAGAGCGCCGAGTAGCCGCGCGTTATGTCTGCTTGTATGATGTGTTTTATCTGTACGCTAGTTTGTATTAGTGTGTTCGCTGCCTTCCGGAGGAGTATGCTAGTCTAAATAACATGTCAGGATTGTGTACGCACATCCTGAGTGCTGTATCGTGTGTTTGTTTTCGCGTGTAAGATTTGTGTTAAGCAGCCTTTTCTCCGTGCAAAATCGTTTATGTTTTCTTAAAAACCTTGAGGTCTTTTAAATTGTTGCATTTGCAAGATTTTCCTTGTGCCACACAGTTCTTCTCATGGGTTTTGCAAAATAATACACCAGACTGGAAAACTGTCTCGCCCGTGGACTCGCTCCATGCCCAATCAGCCAGAAGAAGTTTATGGGACACAGACTAGCAACAATTTCACTCAGGGTCAGTCCAGTCAACAGGACAGCGAAGCAGCCCTGTCTCAAGTATGCCGTCTCTTCGAACAAAGCCAGCAACAGCACCAAGAGATGATGAATCACTTCATCAATATGGGAAACCACCGTCAACCCTATCAGCCTCATTCCAAGTTATCTGAGTTACAGAAAACTCGCCCTTCAACGTTTGCTCACACCGATAGGCCGCTCGAAGCCGATGATTGGCTTCGTGACATCGAAAGGAAGCTGATTATTGCTCAGTGTTCAGATCATGAGAAGGTGCTTTATGCACCACACTACCTTACTGGAGCAGCTGCAGCATGGTGGGAAAACTTCCTACACATGCATCCCAGTGAACACAACATCACCTGGGAGGAGTTCAAGGAAGGCTTCCGTGGGGCACACATCCCCAAGAGCATCATAAAAATCAAGAAGAGAGAATTTGTTGACCTGAAGCAGAGAGGCATGTCAGTGACAGAATACAATGGTCAGTTTACCCAGCTATCTCGTTATGCCTACGACGAGCACATGACAGAGAGCAAGAAGATGGAAAAATTCCTGGACGGCCTGGCACCGGCACTAAAATGCCAACTGGTTGTACACACTTTCCCGGATTTTAAAACTCTGGTTGACAAGGCCATTACCTTGGAGAATGAGCGCCGCAGCCTGGAAGATATCCGTAAGCGAAAGAGGGACAAGACGACTCTTGCTCGCAACAACCGAAGCAAGACTGAGGTCCCAAGGACAGGAGCAAGGAAATCCACGACTACTGATCTAAGGCCCATCAGGCAGTTTCATGCCAGGGACAAGGAGTTCACGTACCATCCAGGGGTCACCTGCTATGCTTGCGGTGAAGAAGGGCACTATGCTAAACAATGCCCAAAGCCAAGGAACGCGGCCCCCAAGCCAAACAATGGTGGGAATAATCCAGCCCCCAAGCGCAACAATTTCAACCCCAGCAACAACCACAGGAAGGGTCACCTGAACCATGTGACCAGGGAAGAAGCGCAGAATGCCCCAGACATCGTGCTCGGTACGTTCCCTGTCAACACAGTACCTGCCACGGTTTTGTTTGATTCTGGAGCTTCCCATTCGTTCGTTTCGAAGAGTTTTGTTTTGCAACATGGTTTTCCGATATTTCCCTTGGAAAAATCTATGATCATCAAGTCCCCCGGAAATAAGCAAATCGCTCAGAGTTACTGCCAAGGAGTAATCATTGAGTTCGAAGGACTACAGTTCCAAGCAAATCTCATCGTGTTGGAAAATAAAGGACTGGATGTCATTTTAGGGATGGACTGGTTAACCACCAACAAAGGATTCATTGACTGTTTCAATCGGACCGTGATTCTCACCCACCATCACGGCAAGACAATAAAGGTTACAGCTCAAGAAAGACCACGGTCACGGCAACCAAAGCTGAACAAAGTGGACATTTCAGAACTGAGAAAAGTTCCAGTGGTATGCGAGTTTCCTGACGTATTTCCTGAAGAACTACCAGGCATGCCACCAGACCGAGAGATAGAGTTCAGCATCGAACTAGCACCTGGCACCGCTCCCATCTATAAGAAACCTTATAGAATGGCACCCTCAGAATTGGTGGAGTTGAAGAAGCAGATAAAGGAATTATTGGACAAAGGATTTATTCGAGCCAGCTCCTCACCATGGGGTTCGCCAGTTTATTCGCCAAGAAAAAGGATGGGACACTGAGACTGTGTATAGACTATCGAGCTCTCAATATGGTCACCATCAAAAACAAATATCCGATGCCACGGATAAATGATTTGTTTGACCAGCTCGCACAAGCCAAGGTGTTCTCAAAAATTGATTTGAGATCGGGATATCACCAATTGAAAGTACGGACAGAAGATATCCCCAAGACAGCATTCACTTCCAGATATGGGTTATATGAGTTCACAGTGATGCCTTTTGGTCTAACGAACGCCCCCGCATATTTCGTCCACCTCATGAACAAAGTGTTCATGAAATTCATGGACAAATTTGTTGTGGTGTTCATCGACGATATTCTGGTATACTCAAGGACACCAGAAGAGCATGCTGAGCATCTCAGAATTGTTTTGGGAGAATTAAGGAAACATCAGTTGTACGCCAAATTTAGCAAGTGTGAATTTTGGCTAAGGCAAGTTGGTTTCCTAGGCCATATATTGAACCAAGAAGGCGTGGCCGTAGACCCAGAAAAAGTCAAAGCCATACTTGACTGGAAGCCACCCGCCAACGTTACAGATGTGCGGAGTTTCCTGGGAATGGCCGGATATTACAGAAGATTTATTGAAGGATTCTCCACTGTGGCAAAACCAATAACACAGTTGCTCAAGAAAGACAAGAAATTTGTATGGACGGAAGCATGCGAGAAAAGCTTCCAAGAACTCAAGAAGAAACTAACAACCGCACCGGTCTTAACCGTGCCAGACATACACAAGAGTTTTGAAGTATATTGTGACGCGTCCCGAAAAGGCCTCGGATGTGTACTAATGCAGGATGGCAAGTTGTCGCGTATGCCTCCAGGCAGCTGCGAAAACATGAGGAAAATTATCCAACACATGACTTGGAGCTAGCAGCAGTCATACATGCACTCAAGGAGTGGAGGCACTTTCTGTTGGGAAATCGCTGTGAAATATATACGGACCATAAGAGCCTTAAATATATTTTCACACAGCCAGAGCTAAATTTACGCCAACGACGCTGGTTGGAATTGGTCAAGGACTATGATGTCGGTATTCACTACCATCCAGGGAAAGCAAATGTATTGGCCGATGCCCTTAGTCGAAACCCCAGCCCGGACAACGACGGTCCGCAAAACTTGAGGCCTGAGTTTCAGCAAGAGTTCGCTAGGCTCAACATGGTGTTAGTCTCTGAGGGCACGGTATCAAATCTGGAGATACAACCCACCCTAGTGGAACAGATTAAGAAGGCTCAACAGGGACATCCCAGCATCGAAGGTATAAAGAAGAAAATGAACCTTGGTAAGGCTTCAGAGTTCGTCACAGACAGTGAAGGAATATTATGGTACGGAGACAGACTTTGCGTACCTAACATTGAGGAACTCAAGCAACAAATCTTAACCGAAAGCCACACCGCTCCATACTCGATCCACCCTGGAGGAACCAAGATGTACAAGGACATTCAGGAAAGATTTTGGTGGCACGGTATGAAAAGAGATATAGCCACATTTATTGCTTGTTGCGATTCATGTCAGCGCATCAAGGCCGAGCATCAAAAGCCAGCACGGCTACTCCAGCCAAACAGGATACCGGAGTGGAAATGGGATGAAATAGGAATGGACTTCATTGTCGGACTACCCCGATCTCAACGCGGAAATGATGCCATATGGTCATCACAGATAGGCTAACCAAGGTAGCCCATTTCATTCCCGTGAAGACAACCTACTCCACTCAAAGGCTAGCCAAGCTTTATCTCTCTCGTATAGTCTGTCTTCATGGAGTCCCAAAAACTATAATATCCGACCGAGGCACTCAATTTGTCTCCAAATTTTGGGATCACGTGCAACAAGCTCTGGGCACGCAGCTAGCTTTCAGTACAACGTACCACCCTCAGACTGATGGACAAACGGAACGTGTGAACCAAATCCTAGAGGATATGCTGAGAGCCTGTGTGCTCACCTATGGGTCCAGTTGGGAAGAGAGTTTGCCGTATGCCGAGTTTGCTTACAACAACAGTTACCAAGCCAGCTTGCAAATGGCACCCTTTGAAGCATTGTACGGACGGAGGTGTCGTACCCCACTGAATTGGTCAGAAACAGGTGACAGCCGTATCTTCGGCCCAGACATGCTTAAAGAGGCCGAGGAGAAAGTTAAACAGATCAGGGACAGACTCAAGACAGCTCAAAGCCGACAAAAGAGCTACTACGATAAAAAACATCGTGAGGTCAGCTTTGAACCCGGTGATTCCGTATTCCTACGAGTGTCTCCTATGAGGGGCCTGCAACGGTTAAAAATTAAGGGGAAGCTAGCCTCGAGATTTATTGGACCATTCTGTATAATTGCACGAAGAGGCACAGTGGCCTACAAACTAGACTTACCCAAGGAGCTGTCAGACGTCCGTGACGTATTCCACGTCTCACAGTTGAGAAAATGTGTAAGTAACCCGGAGAAGCATGTACCCCATGAGAGCATCGATGTACAACTAGACCACACCTACAGAGAAAGTCCAATAAAGATATTGGAGGAATCTGAACGGAGGACCCGACAGAAAACAACTAAATTTTTCAAAGTTCAGTGGAGCAACCACACTGAGGATGAAGCGACATGGGAGAGGGAAGATTTTCTCCAGGCAGAATATCCATATCTATTCGAGGATCAGCTGAAATCTCGAGGACGAGATTTTTCCTAAGGGGGAAGGTGTTGTGACACCCAAAATTTCATTTGGATTTTTCAAAATTTTATTTGTCTTGAGGGAGGTGATTTAAATTTTTCCTTCAAAAGAACCCTCCCTTTCAAAATATTTTTTATGACAAGAGTTTTATTTGGATTCACCCAAGACTTGTTTTGGTCTTGGAGGTTCTTGCTTTTTATTTGGACTCAAACCAAAATGCTTTTCACTTGAGAAAAATGTCTTTTGAAGATTTCTTGAAAATACTCTATAGCTTTTGGAATAATCCTTTACCACTTTCAACAAATCCCTCTTGCCATGACCTTAGTGCAAACCCACTCTCCTAAACCTTCTCTCATCTTTGGATCATGATTTGCATCAAATCCAGCAAGTTGAACCTCCCCATATGATTATTTTCCATTTAAATCTTATCAAAACAATTTATGCCTTCTATTCTAGCCCTTGGAGATTTACAAAGGAGCTACCATTTTGTTTTGATTTTTGTCCTCAAACCAATTTCCCTCCCTAGTCCTTTGAACCCTCAACCAAGATCCATGAAGATCCACTGGTCTTCAGTTCAAAATTTTCAAACTATACTTGCTGCACGTTTGGACCAGATTTGCCAAATTTGATGAAATTCATTCAAATCCTGCTCCAAAAATTCTGAGTAAAATCAGGCAGCCTCTGGGTGCATTGAGAGGTCACCTCACCAAGTCCCAGCCCCAGGAAAATTTTTCTTCATGCCAAATCATTCTGTCGAACACCTGCAGTGCAGTGTCAATGTCAAGTTCAGAGTTTCAGAAATACAGTTCAGTGGTCTACTGTCGTTTTCTTCAGAACATGTTGTCGATCTCGACAGTGCCGCGTTGGCGCCTTGCTGCCCGTTCCCTCCCTCTTGTTCCTGCACCGCACGAGCGCCTGGATGCTTGCGGGCGTCGGCGACGTGCTGGAGGAGGTGCACCGCCCCGTGACTGACGCCAGCGGCGGCTTTGCGGCTGCCAGAGAGAGGCGCAGCGCCGACGGCGCCACTCAGCGCCGCCCAAGCCACCGGAGATCGCCACGTGGTCTTCCACTCCCCCGTGCGCGCTGCCACCCTCGTCGTGAACTGCCAGGCACGGAGCACGCTCTCTGCCGCCGCCGTGCTCGTGCGGCCACCCCACCGTGGACCGACGCCATTACGCCAAGACCGACCGGGGTTAGCAGGGGAACGGCACCAGTACACCTCACTGATGCTGCCTGGCCACCTAAACCCCTCGCCAAGCCACTGCCTCGCCGTAATTGCTCGCCGGAGCAACCCCGTTCACGGCCACGCCCTCGATCCGCATATAAATAGAGGCCCCGAGCGTCAACTCGAACCCACACCACCTCTGCACTCCACCTAGACCACACCAAGCCACTGGAAGAGCCCCGAGGAAGTCTCCTTCCTCAACTCCGGCCGCCGCGACGCGCCATGGGATCCAGCTCGATTCGCTCCCGTGCGTGCACCTCTGCCTCCAATCTCTTGCCAGTAGATCTCTAGTGCATCCCTCCTTCTGACCCGCGCTTCAATTCGGAGTTTGCCGCACACCACCGGAGTTCCCCACCATCACCCGAGCCGCCGTCCGCCGGAGAAAGTGTCGCCGTCGACATGGTGCTCCCCGACGCTCGAGTCCACCACCCACCGACGCGGAAGGACACGCTGAAGCTCTTGGTACACTCCGATCTCCCTGTCTCGCCGTGGTTCGACGCCGGCGACCACTGCAGTCTTCGGGCGCCGGCGAACTTTTTAAACCTGACATGTGGACCCCCCTGTCAGCCTCTACTCTCTTCTCCCTCGAACCGTTTTCTGTTGGCGCCTTCGGGCAAAATACGTTTTCCCTTTTGAGCTGGCGCGTTTCTTTCCGAAGCGTTTTCTGTTTTCTCAGTTTAGCCCCTGGAACCTTTCTGTTTCATTACAGATGAGTCCCTCGACAGAAACCTTTATAACTTTTAAACAAAAAGTGATTTTTGAGTGATTCTTTTTCTGACAGTCTTAAAATTTTGTCTCGTTTTTTATGGGATTTATTTGGAAATTTTTTGGAGAAGTTTTTATGCACGCGTTGGTTTTCACGTTAGTGCCCGTTTTCGTTATGCCGTAGGTTCCGGAAGAGGTGACGGAGCCGCGAACTTCGCCGAGCTAGACTCCGACTTCTCCGAACCAGGCAAGCATGTTTGAACCTTTGATATGATGGGTGCTTTGCATGTTTGCGTGAAGGGTTGTGCGTGGCATATGGGTATCGGTGAGTATCTCGTTGCTTGTGAGGCAACTACCCGTGTGTTCCAAAGTTGCGATGATTTCTGGTGAGAGATGGCCTAATCATGTGGTGACATGAAGGGCAGCAAGGTGGTACTATTGTAGCATACCAACCTTGCGTCATCCGAGAAATTCCGACGTTAACGTGGACGGAGTCACGTTATCGTTCTTTTCCCTTCCGTGCTACCACATGTTTCTTTTGCCAGGATGCGGTTTAGTAAGTTGGTAACCTCTTAATGGGGCCGGGATGATGGTTCCATGGCCCTGGATTAAAGCCAGTCATCCGGTCAGGGGGCATGGGTGTTTCCGGTTGGGACCGAGAGGGGGGCACCCCTTAGAGCGCGCGTATAGAAATTTGATCCCATGCTCCGCGAGGTTGTAGCCTCCCCGTCTCAAGGTTTTTCTTGAACGTTGCCGAGGGTGATTCCTGGCTTCGGATTGTTGAATGGGTGTGTACTGGTTAGATGTGTTTCTTCCAAAACACCGTAAACGGAACTAGTCCTCGTGACTACCGAAATCCGTTGGATGTGGTTAAGGTACAAACTCTGCAGAGTCAAATCCTTCCGAGTCATCGTATCCATGGTCCAGTAACGTATTCAGCGTATCCACATCTTTGTCGTAACCTCACGGTATATTCTTCTGTTCGGTAAGCGAGCATGAGTAGTAAACTTAGCTGAATGTTGTTCCTGTGGATGGACTAACCCGTTTGTTTACCTCATGTCTGATTATTCTCTTGATTTGATTCATAAGTTACTATGTTATGAATATAAGCCCTTTATGTGATGTCGCTCAGACGTCCGACTGTGGCATGTTTGTCTCTTACTTTCAATATAAGCCCTTTACGTGATGTCGCTCAGACGTCCGACTGTGGCATGTTTGTCTCTTACTTTCAATATAAGCCCTTTATGTGGTGTCGCCCCGACGCCTGACTGCGGCATTATTATTCTTGCAGTTTCCTCTCGAGGAGTCATTCAGACCCTCGTTTGGCACCGGTATTATTATTCTTGCAGTTTCCTCTCGAGGAGTCATTCAGACCCTCGTTTGGCACCCAGTATTTATTTTGAGATTTCGGGAGGACTACCGCCCGACTTCTCTGTTATTTTTCCCCATGCATTGTTATCTCTATGTCTGCACGCACTTGTTAATCTGTTCATATGCATCGTGTTTACATTTGTTATATCCTATGTCCGAACTGTCTTGCGAGTACTTTCATAGTACTCACCTGGCTTGTTGATTTGGCCAGATGTTGACGAAGGCGATCTCCTGGATGAAGAGTTTGATAGTGACTCCGATGCCTAGAGGAATCCCAGTCAGTCCCGTGCGATCCTGGATATTGGTCACTTGTATCATACACGCTTCCGCCACCCGCAATAAGTCTCCTCGAGCCTCACTCCGACGCTCGAAGAGCTGTAGTTTTCAGGAGTCATATCACCCTCTTCGCAGTGATATTTCCACCATCATTGTTATCGTGAGTTAGTAGTTATGCCACCCTATCCGCCATTATGTTTATCGGCGTTCATGTAATAAATCGTTGAGCAGTCTCCGCTCAACCTTGTATTATATTCAGTACTCCTGGTATTTTTCTTCTGTGACCAAGATATTGTCTACCAGTGAGAAGGAATTCTTCTTTACTGGTCCGTAAAAGGGATTGGTCTCTCAATAAATATTTTATTGAAAAACTGGTCGTGACATCCTCTCACCGGGAAAGGACACCGCAAGATTGAACCCAAAGCTAATCACTTCTCCCATTGCAAGAAAGATCAATCTAGTAGGCCAAACCAAACTGATAATTCGAAGAGACATGCAAACATATCAAATCATACGTAAAAGAATTCAAAGGAGATTCAAATATTGTTCATAGATAATCTTGATCATAAACCCGCAATTCATCGGATCTCGACAAACACACCGCAAAAAGAATTACATCGAATAGATCTCCAAGAGAATCAAGGAGAACTTTGTATTGAGATCCAAAGAGAGAGAAGAAGCCATCTAGCTAATAACTATGGACCCGAAGGTCTGTGGTAAACTACTCACACATCATCGGAGAACCTATGGTGTTGATGTAGAAGCCCTCCATGATCGATTCCCCCTCCGGCGAAGCACCGGAAAAGGCCCCAAGATGGGATCTCATGGGTACAGAAGGTTGCAGCGGTGGAAACAGGGTTTCCTGGTGCTCCTGGATGTTTTCGGGGTATATGCGTATATATAGGAGGAAGAAATAGGTCGGAGGAGCTGCGAGGGCCCCACGAGGGTGGGGGCGCGCCCAGGGGGCAGGTGCGCCTCCCTGCCTCGTGGCCTCCTTGCTTCTTTCTTGACATCCACTCCAAGTCCTCTGGATCACGTTTGTTCCAAAAATAACTCTCCCGGAGGTTTCATTCCGTTTGGACTCCGTTTGATATTCCTTTTCTGTGAAACACTGAAATAGGCAAAAAAACAGCAATTTGCACTGGGCCTTCGGTTAATAGGTTAGTCCCAAAAATAATATAAAAGTGCTTAGTAAAGCCCATTAAACATCCAAAACAGATAATATAATAGCATGGAACAATAAAAAATTAGAGATACGTTGGAGACGTATCAAGTATCCCCAAGCTTAATTCATGCTCGTCCTCGAGTAGGTAAATGATAAAAACAGAATTTTTGATGTGGAATGCTACCTAGCATATTTCTCAATGTAATTTCCTTTATTGTGGCATGAATGTTCAGATCTGAAAGATTTAAGACAAAAGTTTAATATTGACATGAATAATAATACTTCAAGCATACTAACAAAGCAATCATGTCTTCTCAAAATAACATGTCCAAAGAAAGTTATCCCTACAAAATCATATAGTCTGGCTATGCTCTATCTTCATCACACAAAGTAGTTAACCATGCACAACCCCGATGACAAGCCAAGAAATTGTTTCATACTTTTGATGTTCTCAAACTTTTTCAATCTTCACGCAATACATGAGCATGAGCCATGGACATAGCACTATATGTGGAATAGAATGGTGGTTGTGGAGAAGACAAAAAGGAGAAGATAGTTTCACATCAACTAGGCGTATCAATGGGCTATGGAGATGCCCATCAATAGATATCAATGTGAGTTAGTAGGGATTGCCATGCAACGGATGCACTAGAGCTATAAGTGTATGAAAGCTCAACAAAAGAAACTAAGTGGGTGTGCATCCAACTCGCTTGCTCACGAAGACCTAGGGCATTTTGAGGAAGCCCATCATTGGAATATACAAGCCAAGTTCTATAATGTAAAATTCCCACTAGTATATGAAAGTGACAACATACGAGACTCTCTATCACGAAGATCATGGTGCTACTTTGAAGCAAAAGTGTGGTAAAAGGATAGTAACATTGTCCCTTCTCTCTTTTTCTCTCATTTTTTGATATTTGGGCCTTTTTTATGGCCTCTTTTTTTCGTCCGGAGTCTCATCCCGACTTGTGGGGGAATCATAGTCGCCATCATCCTTTCCTCACTTGGGACAATGCTCTAATAATGATGGTCATTACACTTTTATTTACTTACAACTCCAAAATTACAACTCAATACTTGGAACAAAATATGACTCTATGTGAATGCCTCCGGCGGTGTACCGGGATATGCAATGAATCAAGAGTGACATGTATGAAAGAATCATAAAGGTGGCTTTGCCACAAATCCGATCTCAACTACATGATCATGCAAAGCAATATGACAATGATGAAGCGTGTCATAATAAACGGAACGGTGGTAAGTTGCATGGCAATATATCTCAGAATGGCTATGGAAATGCCATAATAGGTAGGTATGGTGGCTGTTTTTAGGAATGTATATGGTGGGTGTATAATACCGGCGAAAGGTGCGCGGTATTAGAGAGGCAAGCAATGGTGGAAGAGTGAGAGTGCGTATAATCCATGGACTCAACATTAGTCATAAAGAACTCACATACTTATTGCAAAAATCTATTAGTTATCGAAA
Source organism: Triticum aestivum (assembly GCF_018294505.1). Lineage (NCBI taxonomy): Eukaryota > Viridiplantae > Streptophyta > Magnoliopsida > Poales > Poaceae > Triticum > Triticum aestivum. The sequence continues at coordinate 200,102,348 of NC_057802.1, read as the reverse complement.
CGAAGTACTACGCGCATGCTGCTAGGGGGATAGATTGGTAGGAAAAGACCATCGCTCGTCCCCGACCGCCACTCATAAGGAAGACAATCAATAAATAAATCATCCTCCGACTTCATCACATAACGGTTCACCATACGTGCATGCTACGGGAATCACAAACTTTAGAACAAGTATTTCTCAAATTCACAACTACTCAACTAGCATGACTCTAATATCACCATCTTCATATCTCAAAACAATTATCAGGTATCAAACTTCTCATAGTATTCGATGCACTTTATATGATAGTTTTTATTATACCCGTCTTGGATGCTCATCATATTAGGACTAATTTTATAGCCAAAGAAAACTACCATGCTGTTCTAAAAGACTCTCAAAATAATACGAGTGAAGCATGAGAGATCAATAATTTCTATAAAATAAAACCACCACCGTGCTCTAAAAGATATAAGTGAAGCACTAGAGCAAAATTATCTAGCTCAAAAGATATAAGTGAAGCAATAGAGTATTCTAATAAATTCTGATTAATGTGTGTCTCTCCCAAAATGTGTGTACATCAAGGATGATTGTGGTAAACTAAAAAGCAAAGACTCAAATCATACAAGACCCTCCAAGCAAAACACATATCATGTGGTGAATAAAAATAGAGCCTCAAGTAAAGTTACCGATAGACGAAGACGAAAGAGGGGATGCCTTCCGGGGCATCCCCAAGCTTAGGCTTTTGCTTGTCCTTGAATTTTACCTTGGGGTGCCTTGGGCATCCCGAAGATTAGGCTCTTGCCACTCCTTATTCCATAATCCATCAAATCTTTACCCAAAACTTGAAAACTTCACAACATAAAACTTAACAGAAAAATCTCATGAGCTCCGTTAGCGAATGAAAACAAACCACCACTTCAAGGTACTGTAATGAACTCATTCTTTATTTATATTGGTGTTAAACCTACTGTATTCCAACTTCTTTATGGTTCATACCCTCCGATACTAGCCATAGATTCATCAAAATAAGCAAACAACACGCGAAAAATAGAATCTGTCAAAAACAGAACAGTCTGTAGTAATCTGGATCTAACGCAAACTTCTGTAACTCAGACAAATCTACCAAAATAGGATGACCTATATAATTTTTTAATGATCTACTGCAATTGGAATCAGTATTTTATCACGTTCTGGTGATTTTTAACAATTGTTTTCGTGAACAGAAAGTTTCTGACTTTTTCAGCAAGATCAAATTACTATCATCCAAGAAGATCCTATAGGTTTTACTTGGCACAAACACTAATTAAAACATAAACCACATCTAACCATAGGCTAGATCAATTATTTATTACTAAACAGAACCAAAAAGCAAGAAAGAAAAATAAAATTGGGTTGCCTCCCAACAAGCGCTATCGTTTAACGCTCCTACCTAGGCATAAGGCAAGAATAGATCTAGGTATTATCATCTTTGTTATGCAATCCGTAAGTGGCTCTCATAATAGATTCATAAGGTAATTTAATTTTCTTCCTAGGAAAGTGTTCCATGCCTTTCCTTAATGGAAATGGGAATCTAATATTCCCTTCCTTCATATCAATAATTGCACCAATCGTTCTAAGGAAATGTCTACCAAGAATAATAGGACATGTAGGATTGCAATCTATGTCAAGAACAATGAAATCTACGGGCACATAATTCCTATTTGCAACAATAAGAACATCATTAATTCTTCCCATAGGTCTCTTAATGGTGGAATCCGCAAGGTGCAAGTTTAAAGAACAATCATCAAATTCACAGAAACCTAACACATCACACAAAGTTTTTGGAATCGTGGAATCACTAGCACCCAAATCACATAAAGCATAGCATTCATGATCTTTAATCTTAATTTTAATACTAGGTCACTCATCATAAAGTTTTCTAGGGATAGAAACTTCTAATTCAAGTTTTTCTTCATAAGATTGCATTAAAGCATCAACGATATGTTTGGTAAAAGCTTTATTTTGACTATAAGCATGACGAGAATTTAACACGGATTGCAACAAGGAAATACAATCTATTAAAGAACAATTATCATAATTAAATTCCTTGACATCCAAAATAGTGGGTTCATTGCTATGTAATGTTTTGACCTCTTCAATCCCACTTTTACCAATTTTTGCATCAAGATCTAAAAACTCCGAATCATTGGGACTCCCTTTACCTAAAGTTGACTCATCTCTAGTCCCGTCATTATCAAGAGTCATATTGCAAAACAAAGATTTAATAGGAGACACATCAATAACTTTTAGATCTCCATCCCTATTATCATGAAAACTAGAAGAACACGCTTTTACAAACCAATCTTTCTTAGCATGCATCCTAGCGGTTCTTTTTTTGCACTCATCAATGGAAATTCTCATGGCTTTGAGAGACTCATTGATATCATGCTTAGGAGGAATAGATCTAAGTTTCAAAGAATCAACATCAAGAGAAATTCTATCCACGTTCCTAGCCAATTCATCAATCTTAGGCAATTTTTCTTCAAGCATAGCATTGAAATTCTTTTGAGAAATCATAAATTCTTTAGCACTAGTCTCAAAATAAGAGGGCATCTTATTAAAATTTCCATAAGAGTTGTTGTAGGAATTACCATAATTATTAGAGGAATTACTAGGATACGGCCTAGGATTAAAGTTTCCTCTATAAGCGTTGTTACCAAAATTGTTCCTACCAACAAAATTCACATCCATAGATTCATTATTATTCTCAATCAAAGTAGACAAAGGCATATCATTAGTATCAATAGGAGCACTCTTATTAGCAAACAACTTCATAAGTTCATCCATCTTTCCACTCAAAACATTAATTTCTTCTATCGCATGAACCTTTTTACTAGTAGATCTTTCATTGTGCCATTGAGAATAATTAACCATAATATTATCTAGGAGTTTATTAGCTTCTCATAAAGTGATTTCCATAAAAGTGCCTCCCGCGGCCGAATCTAAAAGATTTCGTATCATTAATTTCATCCTCTCCCAAGATTGTGCAACATGTTCATGATGAAGATGCTTAAAATTCATAATATCGTTTCTAAGAGATATGATCTTAGCGGGAGGAAAATACTTAGAGATAAAAGCATCTTTGCACTTATTCCATGAATCAATACTATTTTTAGGCAAAGATGAAAACCAAGTTTTAGCACGATCTCTAAGAGAAAACTAAAATAGCTTCAATTTAACAATATCATTATCCACATCTTTGTTCTTTTGCATATCACACAAATCAACAAAGTTGTTTAGATGTGTAGCAACATCTTCAGTAGGAAGGCCAGAGAATTGATCTTTCATGACAAGATTCAGCAAGGCAGCATTAATTTCACAAGATTCAGCATCGGTAAGAGGAGCAATCAGAGTGCTAAGAAAATCATTGTTGTTGGTATTGGAAAAATCACACAATTTAGTATTGTCTTGAGCCATCGTGACAAACGATCCAACACACAAGCACACAAGAAGCAAGCGAAAAGAGACAAACGGAAAAAGAGTGTGAATAAAACGGCAAGGATGAAGTGGGGGAGAGGAAAATGAGAGGCAAATGGCAAATGTAATGCGAGGGATAAGAGTTGTGATCGGTACTTGGTATGTCTTGACTTGACTTGGCAACTGCGCCAGAGATGGCTAGATGATGGGAGATCAATTCTTGACTTGACTTGGCGTAAGCCTCCCCGGCAACGGCGCCAGAAATCCTTCTTGCTACCTCTTGAGCTTGCGTTGGTTTTACCCTTAAAGAGGAAAGGGTGATGCAGCAAAGTAGCGTAAGTATTTCCCTCAGTTTTTGAGAACCAAGGTATCAATCCAGTAGGAGACTACACACAAGTCGCCTCGTACCTACACAAACAAATAAGAACCTTGCAACCAATGCGATAAAGGGGTTGTCAATCCCTTCACGGCCACTTGCAAAAGTGAGATCTCATCGAGATAATAAGATAAATATTTTTGGTATTTTTATGATATAGATTGGAAAGTAAAGATTGCAAAATAAAAGATAGCGGAAATAGTAAATTGATAGTAAAGCAATATGATGGAAGATAGACCTGGGGGCCATAGGTTTCACTAGTGGCTTCTCTCAAGATAGCATAAGTATTACGGTGGGTGAACAAATTACTGTCAAGCGATTGATAGATAAGTGCATAATTATGAGAATATCTAGGCATGATCATGTATATAGGCATCACGTCCGTGACAAGTAGACCGAAACGATTCTGCATCTACTACTATTACACCACACATCGACCGCTATCTAGCATGCATCTAGCGTATTAAGTTCATAAGAACAGAGTAACGCATTAGGCAAGATGACATGATGTAGAGGGATAAACTCAAGCAATATGATATAAACCCCATCTTTTTATCCTCGATGGCAACAATACAATGCGTGCCTTGCTGCCCCAGCTGTCACTGGGAAAGGACACCGCAAGATTGAACCCAAAGCTAAGCACTTCTCCCATTGCAAGAAATATCAATCTAGTAGGCCAAACCAAACTGATAATTCGAAGAGACTTGCAAAGATATCAAATCATACATAAAAGAATTCAGAGGATATTCGAATATTGTTCATAGATAATCTTGATCATAAACCCACAATTCATCGGATCTCGACAAACACACCGCAAAAAGAATTACATCGAATAGATCTCCAAGAGAATCAGGGAGAACTTGAGATCCAAAGAGAGAGAATAAGCCATCTAGCTAATAACTATAGACCCGAAGGTCTGTGGCAAACTACTCACACATCATCAGAGAAGCTATGGTGTTGATGTAGAAGCCCTCTGTGATCGATTCCCCCTCCGGCGGAGCACCGGAAAAGGCCCCAAGATGGGATCTCACGGGTACAGAAGGTTGCGGCGGTGGAAATAGGGTTTTGTGGTGCTCCTGGATATTTTCAGGGTGTATGGGTATATATAGGAGGAAGAAGTAGGTCGGTGGAGCTGCGAGGGGTCCAAGAGGGTGGGGGGCGCTCCTAGGGGGGCAGGCGCGCCTCCCTGCCTCGTGGCCTCCTCGCTTCTGTCCTGACGTCCACTCCAAGTCCTCTGGATCACGTTTGTTCCAAAAATAACTCTCCCGAAGGTTTCATTCCGTTTGGACTCTGTTTGATATTCCTTTTCTGCGAAACACCAAAATAGGCAAAAAAACAGCAATTTGCACTGGGCCTTCGGTTAATAGGTTAGTCCCAAAAATAATATAAAAGTGCTTAGTAAAGCCCATTAAACATCCAAAAGAGATAATATAATAGCATGGAACAATAAAAAATTATAGATACATTGGAGACGTATCATTCGCTCCTGAGGATAGCGCGGCCGTGATTGCGGTCGGAGAAGGCGATGTGGACGACGCTGATGAAGACGATGCCAGTGACAGCTCGGGTGGCGTGGGTGAAGACGGCGAGGACGGCACCGAAGGCAGCGCCTCCGGCTAGACCTGCATTTCCTTTTGCCTTAACCTGTATGCAAAAACTTTCGGGCGCAGCCCTGCGGGGCACGAAAGCATTTTTGAAGGGGGGGGCTTACAATGTATGAAATGGAGTGTATCAAATGGTGACATGCTTTTTTTAAAGATAGTGTTTGGGATGTGCCGTCGCGGGGCCGCGGGCTCCTGAGCAGGGTAGTTGTTGCAACTTATCTGGGTTCCGTAGGTCTTGAGCGAGTCCCGACGTCCTGGTCGCACCTTCCTCCCGAGGCGAGCCCTCCGGGCCTCGCGAGGTTCTAAGTCTCCTGAGAAGCCTGCTAAACCGTTCAAGAGAGCCTTGCGAGGAGCGAATGCCGGACCACGGCAAGATATGCGCACGGTGATCCTGCAGGGGGGCGCGCAGGCACGTCGGGGTCCGGTGCGCGCCCCTGCCACAACCTGGGGCGTGGGCAGGGTGTAGAAGGGTGCCGCACCCCTGCAGGCAGCGTCAAGCAGCTCGGCGACCCGCTCCAGCAGGGCGTCGCGGCCGCCCTCCGCCAACCTACAACGCAGCAGCTCTCGCACCACGATGAGCGCGGCTCGCATGTTTGCCTGCTCCCGACAAGTGTGTGGTGCCGTCGTCGCGGCGTAGCCCAAAGATCGTGTGGTGGCGCGCGTACATCGCGGCGCGAGGGCGGACGGTGCCGGCCCGCGCCGCCCACGTCCGACGGTGTTGGGCGGCGTGCGGGCCGCCTGGAGCGCGTAGTGGAGGTCTTCTTGGGCGGACGACACTGCTTGATCGGGCCACGCAGCCCAGTGCTCGGCGTGAGCCCTCCGATCGTCAGCCATCGGAACTGTAGGGTGATGGCGGGCCGAATGAAAGAAGAGAGGCTCCGACGCACCCCTACCTAGCGCGCCAAATGTCGGATTCGGGGTTCCGTAGACCCTTGAGAGGTTCGAACTCTGGGGTGCGTGCGAACAACTCGTCCTCCCCAGTCTGCCTACTCACTGATCTCACTGCCTAGCTCGATGAACTAGATGTAGAAGGGACACAATAGTTTAACCTGGTTCGGGCCACCTTGCGGTGTAATACCCTACTCTAGCTTTGTGGTGGATTACCTCAAGGGGCTGAGGATGAAGTAGTACAATGGTAGAACAGCCTCATGGGGTGAGGTGTTCTTGTGCTCGATGAGCTGGTGGGTGTGAGGATGGTCTGAATGATTTGTCCCCTTTATGGTGGTGGTTAGGTACTATTTATAGTGGCCTTGGTCCTCTTCCCAAATGTAAGGTGGGAAGGGATCCCACAACGGCCAAATTTAAAGGGGGATAGCTAGTACATGCTATCCTAACAAAAGTAGTCTTCGTATGCAAAGGCCTCTGGTCGTGACACCGTGGTGGGCTCGACGATGACCTCCATCCCGCCGTCCTGGAGGTCTTGGTCTTGTTGCACCGAAATGGAAACCTTTGGTTGATTCCTCTGGACCCCACGCCTGTGCTTGCCTCCTTAGCGCAAAAGAGGAAACCGGTACACTGCACCCGTTAGCTCCCGCCTGGCCTTGATCGTCATGGCTCACGTCATCTGAACCTCGCGAGGTGAGCCTTGCATAGAAATCTCCGCTCCTCGGAAGCCATCTTGAGGAGGCCGCCCCTTGAGGAGGTCTTGGTGTCATCCGCCTCACGAGGCTTGGCCCCTCGCGAGGGTCTTGGGTTGTTAATCCTGAAGCCGGGCTATACCAGGCCGTCGATGGAGCCACGTCGCGGGCAGGCAAGTCTGGGCACCCCCGATCCCAGGACGCTGACATATTCCTCTTCTCTGCATACCTTGCTTAAGTGTCCACCATCTTCATCATCCCTGCCGGCCGTGCTACACACTTGCACACACTCTGCAATCTCGCTTTCTCGAGGTTATACGTTCCGCAGCCATGTCGAGCGATAGCGAGGACCATAGTTTGTGATGCCCCCGTTTCAATCGTACACTAATCATGCATGCAAACGTGTACAATCAAGATCAGGGACTCACGGGAAGATATCTCAACACAACTCTAAAAACATAAATAAGTCATACAAGCATCATAATACAAGCCAGGGGCCTCGAGGGCTCGAATACAAGTGCTCGGTCATAGACGAGTCAGCGGAAGCAACCATATCTGAGTACAAACATAAGTTAAACAAGTTGCCATAATATGGCTAACACAAACTAGGATACAAATCGAAAGAGGCGCAGGCCTCCTGCCTGGGATCCTCCTAAACTACTCCTGGTCGTCGTCAGCGGCCTGCACGTAGTAGTAGGCACCTCCGGTGTAGTAGGAGTCGTCGTCGACGGTGGCGTCTGGCTCCTGGGCTCCAGCATCTGGTTGCGACAACCAGGTAGAATGGAAAGGGGGAAAAGAGGGAGAAAAGCAACCGTGAGTACTCATCCAAAGTACTCGCAAGCAAGGATCTACACTACATATGCATGGGTATCTGTGTAAAGGGGCAAAATCGGTGGACTGAACTGTAGAATGCCAGAATAAGAGGGGGAGAAGCCAGTCCTATCAAAGACTAGCATCTTCTGGAAACCACCATCTTGCAGCAACAGGAGGGAGTAGAGTACTATAACATAAGTCATATTTATGTTGTTGTATCAACGCTCCAGGATCCTTTCTCGACTCCGGAAGCAACATATCAAAATCGTGCCTCGGCATCCAGTTCTAGTTATATCGATTGGGATACAACTCCGAGTGTCTGTTACCGTAGGACAGGCTATCGATAGATGTTTTCTTCCCTGCAGGGGTGCACCAACTTACCCACCACGCTCGATTAACTCCGGCCAGACACACTTTCCTGGGTCATGCCCGGCCTCGGCCAAACAATACGCCGCAACCCGACCTAGGCTTAATAGAGAGGTCAACACGCCGGACTAAACCTATGCCCCCAGGGGTCATGGGCCATCGCCCCGGGAACTCCTGCATGTTGCGTACGCGACTGGTGAGCAGACCTAGCTACCTCCTTCAAAAAGGCGGGTGCTTACGCAGTCCAACCCGGCGCGCGCCGCTCAGTCGCTGACGTCTATTAAGCTTCGGATGATGTATACGATGCAGAACGCCCATACTATGCCCACGTGATGGTTAGTGCTATCAGGCCAGAGGCCCCTCGGATCAAATATTCAAATCGTAGTGGATTAGGAATGCGCGGTAACAAGCAGAGACTCATGAAAGATGTGACCCTATCGCCCCATCTCGAGGACTTGCGGCAAGGGCTAAGAATGCCCGGCCACGCCTCGTAATTATCTCGCGGGCACCCTCCAGGTCAACCCGACTCCTCATCACTCGCAAATATGCTCGCGCGGGTACCCCTCAGGGCCGACCCGTCTTTAGTCTACATGGTTCAGTGTGTAAAGTCATAGTAACCATAGTCTGTGTGTCTAACACCAAGGGGAAAACCTGAGGAGTCACCCTTGACGAATTCCACTCGATGTAATCATCAAGGTGAACGTAAGAGGAACCACCCTCGAGGTTCACACTTGAGGGGTTGCACGACAGAGTCGTATCGGAAGTGGTTAAGGCGGAATCACCCTCCATGACCACGACCGAATAGCTACACTACAGAGATCTCATCAGGAGTGATGTATGAGGTTCCACCCTCGGCACTTGATGGTAACTCTGCAGAGTCGAGCAACAAAAGGGGAAAGTGATGTGCGCTGCCGGGGCCTGGTCTTCGATCCCGTTGATCGGGTCTTCGATGATGAAGGGGCAACAAGGACAAGGTGGGGGGTCACTGATGGATCACTAACCAACCTATACTAAGCAGTTTAGGATAAGCAGGTAAGGTACAATGAGCAGGTTACAAAAGTAGGCTATGCATCAGAATAGGAGCAAAAATACCAGTAGCAAAATCTAATGCAAGCATGAGAGAATGGAATGGGCGATATCGGGATGATCAAGGGGGGGGGCTCGCCTGGAAGCTCTTCTGTAAAGGAAGAACATTCATCGGTGACGTAGTCGATCACAGGGGCAACATCGGTCTCGGAGTCTACCAGAGAGAAGAGGCGGAAGAAACAATAAATATAAAGCAAACAAAGCATCATAAAGCATAACATGACAATATGATGTGCCGGGAGTGACCTAACGTATGGCTACATGATAAAGGTGAAGCGGGAAATCAACCGGGAATGTTTTCCCGGTTCCGGACCTATGTCAGACAGATGAATGGAGGGGGAATGTTCCATGTTGAGCATGCTAGGGGCATGTGACAGATGTACAAACAGCGTATTCGGATTCGTCTCATTTTTCTGAGCAACTTTCATATAGAAAACATTTTCATCGGAGTTACGGTTTAATTACTATGATTTTTGCAAGTTTAAAACATATTCTGGAATTATTTATATTAACAGAAAAGGAATACTACGTCAGCATGACATCACTGTGACATCAACAGTCAACAGGACGGCTGACCAGGTCAAACTGACCAGTGGGGCCACAGGGACCCACATGTGAGCCTCTGTGGGTGAACAGTGGATTAATTATTCTTACAGGGTTAATTAGGGGTGTGGGCCCCATGTGTCAGTGAATATTCTAATTAGCAGATTAGTTTGAAAACTTAATTATCTTAATTAAGCGCAAGGAGCCACAAGTCAATGGCAGGGGGTGAACAGTGCCCGTGTTGACCATAGTCAACACGGTCAACTGAGGCGCTGGGGCCCACGGTCAGCCTCACAGGGGTGAGCCCCACGCTTGCCAGGTCAGCGGCGGCGCCGGAGGAGCTCCGGCGAGCTCGCGCATGACCGCAGATCGCCGGAGATGCTCGGAAATGCGCCACAAGACACCAAATCGCACGCGGTTTTTTGCATTCGAACGAGGACTCGATGCCGCGTTGCGTGGTGTGGTCGGTTGGACTCGGGGGTGACCGGAACTGCGCCGGCGACTGATACGTCTCCAACGTATCTATAATTTTTTATTGTTCCATGCTATATTATATTCTATTTTGGACATTAATGGGCTTTATTATACACTTTTATATTATTTTTGGGACTAACCTATTAACCGGAGGCCCAGCCCAGAATTGCTGTTTTTTTGCCTATTTCAGAGTTTCGCAGAAAAAGAATATCAAACGGAGTCCAAACGGAATGAAACCTTCGGGAACGTGATTTTCAGAACGAACGTGATCCTGAGGACTTGGACCCTACGTCAAGCCATCAACCAGGAGGGCACGAGGTAGGGGGCGCGCCCTCCACCCTCGTGGGCCCCATGTTGCTCGACCGACATACTTCTTCCTCCTATATATACCTAGGTACCCCCAAACTACCAGATACGGAGAGAAAAACCTAATTCCACTGCCGCAACCTTCTGTACCCGTGAGATCCCATCTTGGGGCCTTTTCTGGAGCTCCACCGGAGGGGGCATCGATCATGGAGGGCGTCTACATCAACACCATAGCCTCTCCGATGATGTGTGAGTAGTTTACCTCAGACCTTCGGGTCCATAGTTATTAGCTAGATGGCTTCTTCTCTCTTTTTGGATCTCAATACAATGTTCCCCCCTCTCTCGTGGAGATCTATTTGATGTAATCTTCTTTTGCGGTGTGTTTGTTGAGACCGATGAATTCTGGGTTTACGATCAAGTTTATCTATGAACAATATTTGAATCTTCTCTGAATTCTTTTATGTATGATTGGTTATCTTTGCAAGTCTCTTCGAATTATCAGTTTGGTTTGGCCTACTAGATTAATCTTTCTTGCAATGGGAGAAGTGCTTAGCTTTGGGTTCAATCTTGCGGTGTCCTTTCCCAGTGACAGTAGGGGCAGCAAGGCACGTATTGTATTGTTGCCATCGAGGATAACAAGATGGGGTTTATATCATATTGCATGAGTTTATCCCTCTACATCATGTCATCTTACTTAAAGTGTTACTCTGTTCTTATGAACTTAATACTCTAGATGCATGCTGGATAGCGGTCGATGTGTGGAGTAATAGTAGTAGATGCAGGCAGGAGTCGGTCTACTTGTCTCGGACGTGATGCCTATATACATGATCATACCTAGATATTCTCATAACTATGCTCAATTCTGTCAATTGCTCAACAGTAATTTGTTCACCCACCGTAATACTTATGCTCTTGAGAGAAGCCACTAGTGAAACCTATGGCCCCTGGGTCTATTTTCCATCATATTAATCTTCCAACACTTAGCTATTTTCATTGCCTTTTATTTTACTTTGCATCTTTATCATAAAAATACCAAAAATATTATCTTATCATATCTATCAGATCTCACTCTCATAAGTGACCGTGAAGGGATTGACAACCCCTTTATTGCGTTGGTTGCGAGGATTTATTTGTTTGTGTAGGTGCGAGGGACTCGTGCATGGCCTCCTACTGGATTGATACCTTAGTTCTCAAAAATTGAGGGAAATACTTACGCTACTTTGCTGCATCACCCTTTCCTCTTCAAGGAAAAACCAACGCAGTGCTCAAGAGGTAGCAGCGACGAGTGGGGACGGCGGTGGCTTTCGGGTGATCGACGCAACGGCAGCAGCAGCGCGCAAAAGCGCGAACTAAAGGGCGTGGGAGGTACTACGCAACGCGGCGAGCGCTTGGGCACCAGCCCATGACCAAATGGTTGACGGAGACACGCCGGCGACGTGCCAAGGCGGCGGTGCGTTCGGGCGCCGCGGAGGAAGTAGCTAGCGAGCGTGCGAGAGCGCCAAGAGAGATGGGGAAGGAAGAGGGGCTAACCGAGCGGCACGCCGATGGCCCTTGGAAGTTTAGGAGCGCAGGGGAAGGGCGAATCGACGACGGCGGCGTCCGACGACCCGGGGAGGAAGAAGAAGGGGATCAGGCGTTGCGGGGCTTGCTAGCTCCAGCGAGCAGCGCCGGGCGATGATGCAGAGACCGGCGGAGTCCTCGGGCACCTTGTAAGGGCAGAACGACGCCAGTGGCCGCGGCTGCGACGGCGAGCAGCGACGGATGCGCTCGGTGGAGAGGGAGAGAGCTCGAGGGGGGATCTGGTGGGGAGAGGGAGAAGGCGAAGTGGGCGAGGGGAAGGGACTGGCGCGAGTGGGGTGGCAGGGCAAGTGGGAGGGGAGCCTGAGGCGTGGAGGGGATCCTTATCCCCCTCATCGACGGCGAGGTGCTGCGACGGGAGTGCGCTTGGCCGTGGCCCCGGTCGGTTGTACAGGAGAGGGAGAAGGCGACTGGGGGAGGCAAGTGCTGGGCCGGCTTGGGTGGACGTGGGCCGTGGCCCAAAGGAGATAAGGGGTTTCTCTCTCTCTCTCTTTTGCTTTCCCCCCTCTTTTTATTTTTGCTATTTCTTTTTACAGAAAAAAGCTTTGCAATATTTGAGCTGCCCAAAAGGATTATGTAAAATGTGGGACTTGGGCACAGAATTACATTTCACTAATTGGCACTGCCAAAAAGGATTGTGAGGCCTTTGAAATAGTTTGCCACTTATATAATTTAAAAAGGCATTTAATCTATTTGTTTTAGCCACTGTTTATCCAGTTTAGGGCACTTAGACATTTCGCAAAATGTTGCTTCACCACCAATATTTGATATGAATTATTTGGCACAAGATGAATATTTTAGATTTCATGTCTGACAAATATGAATTTTTTGACTTTAGATTGGATTTGAATTTGAATTGAGATTTGGATCAAGTGAAGATTATCAACAGTAACATGATGACATGGCACCATTAACAGGGGATTACTGTAGCATGACACGGGGGGTGTTACAAATCTCCTGCACTACAAGAAATCTCGTCCCGAGATTTAAGTGGGGAAGTAAAGAGTAACTCCGAGAGAACAGACCCTTATATGGTTAATTATCTGGTGAACAATTCAGGGAATGAGGCATAGGTATCTCTCGAGTTGAAACTTAATAAAACATCAAGAGCAAAGTATGAAGGTACAATAGGAAGTTTCAACCGAATGGACAAACGAATGATACCTGAACGGAGTGAAAGAAAGGGGTTCAGAGCATCAGGAATAGATCATCTATCGGAAGGTGGCTCGTGACATGATAAGAAGCCAAATGCAAGAATATTTCGGAATCAAAGATATACAGGAAAGTCAGGTTTCGATCATGTGGAACTGTGGGTTATGGGCCCACTATGTGGATTAAAAGCAGGAAGGCGCTAACATTTTGCACGGTCATGATAGCAAGGCAGGTCAGAGGATAGCCTGCCAATTATGTTAGCAACAGCGTTGGTACCAAGGGCGAGGGACGAAGAGAACCATTTTCCTGCTCGTAAGACGAGGCGGACCAATAGGCAAAGTTCTCGTCCATCGGTGGTTACAGGAATGTCATCAACAATAGTAACAGGGTCTTACTGACAGCGTTGTACACCAAGGTGCTTACTTAAGTCGGGATTTATCTCTGCTCAGACAAGTTAGATTACAAGAAAGGTGAAACAAAACAATGGAAAGGAAAATGTGATTATTATGATAATCAGACCAAGGAAAGGAAAGACGTTTATACCCAAATATTAGAGTATAACTTTCCCAAGGAAAGGCAGAGCATGATAGGGCTCCAAGTATTAAACCGTTGAGACAAAGGGGCAAGGAATTTATGAGGTTTACCCATACAACGGTGTTTGGATAATTGATCAAGAACAGTTAGCATTGCGCTCCCAATGTTCTTGTTGATGATCGGAGTACCACACACATGCTTCGGGATAGTGTTGACATGGTCATCACGGAAAGGTCAGACTTCGGATACACAAAGGATCCATAGGAAACAACTTAGAAAATAAGTCATACAATTTCAACAAGGAAAAGATGAGGGTGTGGCCGACGGGCTCAGCAACAATCCATCGACATGTCAAAAAGGACGTATTACCAAAATTATATGAACAAGTTTTTGTTGGGGAAGGCAAGAATGTTGTCGATGATAACATAAATCATCGAGGGGCAAGGATTGTATTTCCCATCATGAATTCGATTGATATCCTGGAAGGGCTCAGAATGTTGATGATGATCACGACACATTTGTCGAGAGATTTCATGAAGATGTAATCGATCGGCGATGACATCAACTCAAAGGAATCATGAAGCGAAAGGTTATTGGAACAACGGGTACGACACAAACTTGAAATTAAGCTTGTTATTCAAGACAAAATGATATGACGAGGAAAATCGATGTAGGCTTAGCTCATCGTCGAAAATTGTGCTGCGGGAAGAAGGATCAGGTAGCACAGTTAAAATTTATCACGATAATGATATAGTCGATCAGGCTAGGAATCACTTGAAGGATTATTAAACTCGTAAGCAATGAAAATTACTTAGAGTTGTTGAATCGGAGTGCGGGATCGATTCTCTTATTGGTGTTCTCGAGTGACTGATAACTCAAGAACCTGGGGGAAAATCTGAAATTGGTGAGAAGTAATACTAGATGAATATTCATAGGAAGCAACTCAGTTATTTGATATTCTCGAGATACCCGGGGTAATACTCGAAGGTAGACCATATTAGAGTTTGGACATGTGTATTGATATGCAGAAGGCAAGCACTTCAACTTGTCCGAGAAAGGGGATCAAAGAAGAAAAATCTTGGTTGGAACCACGATTGCAAAGGCCAAAATCACAGATACAGGATCAAATTATACCAAGGAAACAATTATTGTTACGAGAAGCTTCCATGATAAGATCTACATCGTTTCCATGGGCATGAACACAAAGTTCAAGGTCGACTCCCACTTCTCCAATGCATAACCTTTCATTCACTTCTCGCGTTCAATGAAGTTGTAGTGTTGAAATGTTATCTGGCAAAACACCAGAAGAGTATGACTCGTGAAAACTCTCTGGTTCACATGGATTAAGGAAGGCATATGTTCAACCTGTAGGGGCATCTTGGGAACATATACCACAAACTCCATGAGTAAAATAACACATGCTCGAAGGCAGAGCATGGTTGAGAAGGCAGAGGATACAATTTACCAAAGGCATTATGTATATGAGGACAGGCTCCAAAAGATTATTGAATATGAAGGACGTTGACAGAAAAAATTCAACAAAGGATCTGGCGGTCCACATAGGATCTGATGTGAGTATCGGTACTCAACCAGAAGAAGAAAGAATGCAAAGGATTCGGATTATATAAACATCTGAATAATTCGATGCTTAAATGCAAAGAAATCATGATTTCAAAAATAGAAGATCAGAAGCAGACGCTCTTATCAAAAGATAAGTAAGTTGAATAGCCCTAGGGATACAATTGATGGCAATTTGATTGGTCGAGAAACAACTCTTGGTCAAATGACTTCCAAGCGGGAAGGATGAATTCTATGATCCGACTGAGGATTGCGAGTATCCGCAACATATTGAATCAACGGACTCAAAAGGATAGTGACAAAGGATGCCAATAAGATTACTAGACTTATGGGATTATCCATAATGGAAGCAGGCAAGGAGAATCAAGAGTAATAGGCTGCAGAGGATTTTCAGAAGATCAGATAGTATTTCCAAGTATTTAGGAAAGTATATGAACAACTGGGATGAAGGTACAAGTGGCAAGGATGTTATTCATGAGGATTACCGGCGGTCAAAAACTACAAGGCGTGGACGCAGGGTCTCGGGATACATCGAGAAGTGTCTTCATATGTAGCAGAAGATCATCTGTGTTGAAGGAGCTCTCCGGGAGGAGCGGTTATGAGAACCTAGTGTTAGAGTTAGCAAAATTATTTAACCCGAATGGAAGAGAGATCTGAGTCCCAGAGTATAGAAGAGGAATTAAAGATACTAATACCACCCAATGGTGACGTGGGCCCGCAAGCCACACAACCATGTTAGTAAAAGTTTTTCAATGACTAGACTCAACTTCGGCCAATGAGTTGGAAAGGGGGCTACACACAGGCAGTCGGATCTGATACCAACTTGTAACGCCCCCGATTCAATCGTACACTAATCATGCACGCAAACGTGTATGATCAAGATCAGGGACTCACGGGAAGATATCACAACACAACTCTAAAAACATAAATAAGTCATACAAGCATCATAATACAAGCCAGGGGCCTCGAGGGCTCGAATACAAGTGCTCGGTCATAGACGAGTCAGCGGAAGCAACCATATCTGAGTACAGACATAAGTTAAACAAGTTGCCATAAGATGGCTAACACAAACTAGGATACAAATCGAAAGAGGCGCAGGCCTCCTGCCTGGGATCCTCCTAAACTACTCCTGGTCGTCGTCAGCGGCCTGCACGTAGTAGTAGGCACCTCCGGTGTAGTAGGAGTCGTCGTCGACGGTGGCGTCTGGCTCCTGGGCTCCAGCATCTGGTTGCGACAACCAGGTAGAATGGAAAGGGGGAAAAGAGGGAGAAAAGCAACCGTGAGTACTCATCCAAAGTACTCGCAAGCAAGGATCTACACTACATATGCATGGGTATCTGTGTAAAGGGGCAAAATCGGTGGATTGAACTGTAGAATGCCAGAATAAGAGGGGGAGAAGCCAGTCCTATCAAAGACTAGCATCTTCTGGAAACCACCATCTTGCAGCAACAGGAGGGAGTAGAGTACTATAACATAAGTCATATTTATGTTGTTGTATCAACGCTCCAGGATCCTTTCTCGACTCCGGAAGCAACATATCGAAATCGTGCCTCGGCATCCAGTTGTAGTTGTATCGATCGGGATACAACTACGAGTGTCCGTTACTGTAGGACAGACTATCGATAGATGTTTTCTTCCCTGTAGGGGTGCACCAACTTACCCACCACGCTCGATTAACTCCGGTCGGACACACTTTCCAGGGTCATGCCTGGCCTCGGCCAAACAATACGCCGCAACCCGGCTTAAGCTTAATAGAGAGGTCAACACGGTGGAATAAACCTATGGCCCCAGGGGTCATGGGCCATCGCCCCGGGAACTCCTGCATGTTGCGTACTCGGCCGGTGAGCAGACCTAGCTACCTCCTTCAAAAAGGCAGGTGCTTACGCAGTCCAACTCGGCGCGCGCCGCTCAGTCGCTGACGTCTATTAAGCTTCGGTTGATGTATACGACGCAGTTGCCCATACTGTGCCCACGTGATGGTTAGTGCTATCAGGCCAGAGGCCCCTCGGATCAAATATCCAAATCGTAGTGGATTAGGAACGCGCGGTAACAAGCAGAGACTCGCTAAAGATGTGATGCTGTCGCCCCGTCTCGAGGACTTGCGGCAAGGGCTAAGAATGCCCGACCACACCTCGTAATTATCTCGCGGGCACCCTCCAGGTCAACCCAACTCCTCATCACTCGAGCGGGTACCCCTCAGGGCCGACCCGTCCTTAGTAACATGGTTCAGTGTAAAGTCATGGTAACCATAGTAACCGCGTGTCTAACACCAAGGGGAAAACCTGAGGAGTCACCCTCGACGGATTCCACTCGATGTAATCATCAAGGTGAATGTAAGAGGAACCACCCTTGAGGTTCACACTTGAGGGGTTGCACGACAGAGTCGTATCGGAAGTGGTTAAGGCGGAATCACCCTCGATGACCACGACCGAATAGCTACACTACAGAGATCTCATCAGGAGTGATGTATGAGGTTCCACCCTCGGCACTTGATGGTAACTCTGCAGAGTCGAGCAACAAAAGGGGAAAGTGATGTGCGGTGCCGGGGCCTGGTCTTCGATCCCGTTGATCGGGTCTTCGATGATGAAGTAGGGGCAACAAGGACAAGGTGGGGGGTCACTGATAGATCACTAACCAACCTATACTAAGCAGTTTAGGATAAGTAGGTAAGGTACAATGAGCAGGTTACAAAAGCAGGCTATGCATCAGAATAGGAGCAAACAATAACAGTACCAAAATCTAATGCAAGCATGAGAGAATGGAATGGGCGATATCGGGATGATCAAAGGGGGGGGGGGGGCTCGCCTGGAAGCTCTTCTGTAAAGGAAGAACATTCGTCGGTGACGTAGTCGATCACAGGGGCAGCATCGGTCTTGGAGTCTACCGGGGAGAAGAGGGGGAAGAAACAATAAATGTAAAGCATCATAAAGCATAACATGACAATATGATGTGCCGGGTGTGACCTAACGTATGGCTACACGATAAAGGTGAAGTGAGAAATCAACCGGGAATGTTTTCCCGGTTCCGGACCTGTGTCAGACACGTGAATGGAGGGGGAATGTCCCATGTTCAGCATTCTTGGGGCATGTGACAGATGAACAAACCACGTATTCGGATTCGTCTCGTTTTTCTGAGCAACTTTCATATAGAAAACATTTTCATCGGAGTTACGGTTTAATTACTATGATTTTTGCAAGTTTAAAACATATTTTGGATTTATTTATATTAACAGAAAAGGAATACTACGTCAGCATGACATCACTGTGATGTCAGCAGTCAACAGGACGGCTGACCATGTCAAACTGACCAGTGGAGCCACAGGGACCCACATGTCAGCCTCTGTGGGTTAACAGTGGATTAATTATTCTCACAGGGTTAATTAGGGGTGTGGGCCCCATGTGTCAGTGAGTATTGTAATTAGCAGATTAGTTTGAAAACTTAATTATCTTAGTTAAGCGCAAGGGCCCACAAGTCAGTGGCAGGGGGTGAATAGTGCTCGCGTTGACCGTAGTCAACGCGGTCAACTAAGGCGCTGGGGCCCACGGTCAGCCTCACAGGGGTGGGCCCCACGCTTGCCAGGTCAGCGGCGGCACCGGAGGAGCTCCGGCGAGCTCGCGCACGACGGCAGATCGCCGGAGATGCTCGGAAATGCGCCACAAGACACCAAATCGCACGCGGTTTGTTGCATTCGAACGAGGACTCGATGCCGCGTCGCGTGGTGTGGTCGGCTGGACTCGGGGGTGACCGGAACTGCACCGGCGACGAGTGGGGGCGGCGGTGACTTTCGGGTGATCGACGCAACGGCAGCAACAGTGCGCAAAAGCGCGAACTAAAGGGCGTGGGAGGTACTACACAACGCGGCGAGCTCTTGGGCACCAGCCCGTGACCAAATGGTCGACGAAGACACGCCGGCGACGTGCCCGGGCGGCGGCGCGTTCGGGCGCTGCAGAAGAAGTAGCTAGCGAGCGTGCGAGAGCGACCAGAGAGATGGGGAAGAAAGAGGGGCTCACCGAGGGGCACGCCGATGGCCCTTGGCAGTTTAGGAGCGCAGGGGAAGGCTGAATCGATGACGGCGGCGTCCGACGACCCGGGGAGGAAGAAGAAGGGGATCCGGCGTTGCGGGGCTTGCCAGCTCCAGCGAGCAGCGCCAGGCGATGAGGTAGAGACCGGCGGAGTCCTCGGGCACCTTGGAAGGGCAGAACGACGCCAGTGGCCGCGGCTGCGATGGCGAGCGGCGACGGATGCGCTCGGTGGAGAGGGAGAGATCTCGAGTGGGGATCTGGTGGGGAGAGGGAGAAGGCGAAGCGGGCGAGGGGAAGGGACTGGCGCGAGTGGGTGGCAGGGCAAGTGGGAGGGGGGCTCGAGGCGTCGAGGGGATCCTTATCCCCCTCATCGACGGCGAGGTGGTGCGGCGGGAGCGCGCTTGGTCGTGCCCCCAGTCAGTTGTACAGGAGAGGGAGAAGGCGACCGGGGGAGGCAAGTGCTGGGCCGGCTTGGGTGGACGTGGGCTGTGGCCCAAAGGAGACAGGGGTCTTTCTCTCTCTCTCTTTTGCTTTCCCCCCTCTTTTTATTTTTGCTATTTCTTTTTACAGAAAAAAGCTTTGCAATATTTGAGCTACCCAAAAGGATTATGTAAAATGTGGGACTTGGGCACATAATTACATTGCACTTATTGGCACTACCAAAAAGGATTGTGAGGCCTTTGAAATAGTTTGCCACTTTTATAATTTAAAAAGGCATTTAATCTATTTTTTAGCCACTGTTTATCCAGTTTATGGCACTTAGACATTTTGCAAAATGTTGCTTCACCACCAATATTTGTTATGAATTATTTGGCACAAGATGAACATTTTAGATTTCATGTCTGACAAATATGAATTTTTTGACTTTAGATTGGATTTGAATTTGAATTGTGATTTGGATCAAGTGAAGATTATCAACAGTAACATGATGACATGGCACCATTAACAGGGGATTACTGTAGCATGACACCGAGGGTGTCACACAGTTCCGCCAGCAGTTTGGTACCCGGTGATAAGTCGACATCGGAATCATCCCGCTCGTCTTCCATGAGTCCGACGTCGTGCCCAGACCTCCATTTTACCGGATCATGGAAGGGACGCCGTCTCCCGAGTCATCAGATGAAAACCAGATGGATGAGGAGCCGTCAGAGGACAAAGAAGAGGACAACGACGACGATGATGATGAGGAATGGTCGAACGAGGAGGAGGACGACAAAGATAGCAACGACGATGACGACGTTGGAGGCGATGAAAAGCCAACGGTCAGCGGCACGAAGCATCCTCGCCAAGACGATGTCGCGGGGCCTTCCAGCAACAACAAGAAGAAGAAGAAGGACTAAATTAAGCAGACTGTGTTTATCTCTGTTTCTGTTCCCTCATATTAATTCGTTATCTCTGTTTCCCATATCAATCTCATCATAGACAGTTAGCAATACATATTCGACAGAGATCTTTTACATTATCGCCCACAGATTGGTTCTTGATTTGTGTGCCCTGTCGAGCACACAATTCACAAAAAATGTATGCACTATCTATAATGATCGCACACAATTCTGATTACTGACTTGTTTGTCGGGTATCACACACATCTTTTTATGCCGAATCGTTTGTGTTCATCTCAATCATCACAAACATTTCATCCGATTGAACTGTATGTCGTATATTGCACACACCTTGATAGGGCTCCCCATTTCTGTTGTTCTGACTCATCCCAAACAGTTCTTCTGGATTAACCGTATGCCACGCATCGCACACACAACTATAGTCTGAATTGTGTTTGATGTCTCAGCCATCGCAAACACTTTGTATATTTTTTGTCAGTTTTTTTACAACATCTTTTGCAATTAAGGCATCACACACAATTTCATTGAAGGGTCTCTGATTGTAGTGACGTGTTTGGCCATCCTGCAGTAGTGCTTCTAGAACCATTTTTACCCATTCATCCAGACAAAAACACAAAGCGAAGGTACACATGTTGTTTTCAAGGCTAATGTGGGTTATAGCTACTCTGTCATGGATTTCATGTCAGAATTTGATAGATATCCCAAAGCATTGAAGAGAAGATAAAAGAAAATGATGCACCCACAAGGAGAACTACACAAACAATCTGTAGTGATTGGGCGTTGGAAAGGCAAGCAGCAAAGTTGTATAATAGAGGCATATTCTACAAATTCCAGCAGCATCTAATGAATGCAACTAAATTTCATATGGTTGAAGTGGAGAAAAATAGGCAGTACGAGGTATATAAATCTCCAACTAAATTCTATGACTACAACCCTAGAACATTTATAGTCATGGTTGACAGAGATTCTGAGACATTCTCTTGCATCTGCGCTCAACATGAAAAAGATGGGATACTCTACACCCATGCACCGAAAGTCATATAGTGGCTCAACATTGATGAATTACCAGAAAAATATTTGATCGACAGATGGAGACCTAAAGAAAAGACAGCAATGCAGATTACTGAACAAGAGGAAATCTAGATGGACTGGATGATCAGATGTCATTTTTCTCAATGTCGAGATGACTAATTGAGTTAGCATCTGAAGCATCAAAAAATTCTAAAAGAAGAAAGGCGATGAATGAACATTTGACAGCGCTCGAGAAGTTAATCTTGGATATTCCAGTCAATGAAGAATCCAAATAGTCAAAATTTTCTAATTCAGAGTTGAGAACTACAAACACAAATGAGGGAGGAATCAGTTTGGTTGGAAATTCTCTAGGGAATCTAAATGATCCATCTTACATTAAACCAAAGGGGAGAATGAAGACCACTGTAAGGCAGAAGGGCATTGTTGAGCAAATAATCAGCAAACAGAAGATCACTTTTTCAGGATGTGGGAAACAAGGACGCAACATAGCTGGTTGTAAAAAAATACAAGAGGAGCTAGTGGACAGGCCAAAGAAGAAGGCTAGAAAAAAAATCCTGAGACGCTTCAAAAATCTAAGAAAGGTAAAGCAAAAAACTAGCAAGAATAAACTAATCGAAAAACATATATTTTGAGTGATCATATTAATCAGATGGTGGTAAAAAATGCAGGTGAAAACAAGACAAAGGGAGTTACTAAGAAGAACAGTAACTACAAGTAAAGATGAACAGAAGAAAAATCAAGGATTCTTGAATTGAGAACAGAAATAAAGCATAAAAAAGATATCTTGTACTGAGAGTGGATACTATCAATAAATTTATATTCAAGAATTATTTTATTAAGAACTTGAGGAACTGTAATTTAAAATATTGTTGAGACAGTTGAAAGCACAAGTGCTCCCTGGGTGGTTTTGGTAATTAATGTCAACATATCTCTTGTTGGACTAATGTTTTCATCTAGTATATTTCAGACAAGTTCAACAGATGGAGTGGCTTGGACAAGAGGATGTGGAACCCCTTCAAGATGCTAAGGACAAAGGATTGGCTCAAGCTCAAAAGCTCAAGACTTTACATTTTAATTTTAGTGATCCAAGATCACATGGAGTCCATAGGAAAATCCAATACTATTAAAAGGGGATGAGGTGTTGCTTAATGGCTTGCTTGCTCAAAGTGCTTAGTGATATTGTCAGAACCCCCATCCTAAGCCACATCGATCTAGCATGTAACACATCATATCACTTTGCGGCCTCACGCACGGTATTCCCACGGGTGCCACCTTACCTGGCCCGGGACCGTTTGCGCCTTTTGGCTCACGTATATGATAGGGTCGCTAGCATCCATATGACAGAGAACCCGGGCCGACATGACTAGTCGTGAACCAAAAGCGGCACTAGCTTACAGGGATAGGCATACATGACCTAGCAACGAACGTGTCGGTCATCAGCTAGTGAATTCGGGCTGTAGCAACTGGGCTAGCAGGACTCCGGGAATCCGGGCTGTAGCAGGCTAACAGGACTCCGAAAGACACCGTGTGACATTTCCCCGAAGGGACAGACACAGGATCGAAGAAGAACACATGCCGGCCAGTCTACGTGTTTCGGAGCAGTAGCAACTGGGCTAACAGGACTCCGGTAAACCGGGCTGTAGCAGACTACCATGGCTCAGTGGAAGCACTAGACTACATTTCCCCATAAGAGAGGCTACCAAGGATAGACAACTAGGTTGTTGGATCCCACACATACCAAGCATTTCAATCATACACACAATATGCTCGATATGTGTAAATACAACATGGCATCACAACAAAACTCTATGACTCAAAAGTATTTATTCATAAGACTCCGAAGAGTCAGATATTACAAACATGGGTCTCATGACCCAGAATTCAAGTCATACAAGCAATAGCACATCCGGAAGCTTATCTTGTCTGAGTACAGACAACTACAAATGAAAAGGGCTGAGAAGCCTGACTAACTACAAGACCCTACCAAGGGCACAAGACCGTAGCTGAGGTAACAAGCTAAATGTCGAAGTCCACGCGGAACTACTAGTGAGACTGAGGTCTCTCTGCAAAACATAAATTAAGCAAACGTGAGTACAAATGTACCCAGCAAGACTTACATCAGAACAATCTACATATGCATCAGTATCAACAAAGGGGTGGTGGAGTTTGACTGCAGCAAGCCAGCTTTGACTCAGTAGCTATCCTATACTATGACTCCAAGTAACTCTTTTGGGGTGGCGCACACGAGTCCACATATTCACCATATCAATACACCACTATGGATCCGCTCCTGTCTTCCTACGAGAACGCCATCCACAACACTCACGCTTATCTTGCGCATTTTAGAGTATCCACTTTCACTTGTCTATGAACTGTACAGGTAACCCAGAAGTCCTTTACCGCGGACACGGTTATTCGAATAGATGATGTTAACCCTGCAGGGGTGTACTTCTTCACACACGCTCTCGCCACTTACCACCATGTACACGTCGTGTATCTCGGTAACCTTCAAGCGGAAGCCTCGCGAGGGAGTCGGCCACGACCTGACTAACCACACAAGTCTCTAGTCCAGGTTTATCGCCTATTCAGGTTCCATCCGCAAGGAGATCCGGCTGGGGTGTCACTCACAGCCCCAAACGATGTGAGCAGAGTTCCCAAGCCCACCATCCGGGTGCCACTTGGTACACCGTGCCACTGCACCTAGTCTGTCCCAAGCCCACCTGTACCGGGTGCCACTTGGTAACTACTAGCACTACCTACAAACACCAGAAACTAGTTGCAACTCCTGGACAGAGATCAGGTTGATTAATAAGTCGAGAGGGGCCGAGTTACCGGAACACAATGTGTGGTAGCAGCTGTTCATGGATCACAAACATAGAACTCAGTTCTTGAGGACGGTTTCAATGAGACAACCCACCATGTACTCCTACATCGCCTCTCACCGCTACCTTTACCAAATCGTGTTCACACACTTAGCTCTCAACAGTAGGACATGTTCACACACCTCCAATTCATCCCCGATGAATCAGACCTGACTCAACTCTAAGCAGTAGCAGGCATGACAAACAAGCATGAATGAGTAGGCACATCAGGGCTCAAACAAATCCTACTCATGCTAGTGGGTTTCATCTATTTACTGTGGCAATGGCAGGTCATGCAAAGGAAAGGGGTTCAACTACCGCAACATGTTACAGTTGAATCATTGTTGTCCTAATGCAATAACAGAGAGTGGGAGCGGGAGAATGGGATTGTATCGGAATGAACAAGGGGGGGGGGGTTTGCTTGCCTGGCACTTCTGAAGATAGTGTTGTGTCTTCATCAGTGTCATCGATTACATCGTCGGAACATACGTCTACCGAGGGGGAACAACCACTGGCAAACACAAAAAGGAACAACATTCACTACAATGCACAATCAAATGAATGGCATGTCATGTTAAGGAATTGAATTGACCTAATGCAGTAGTAAGCCAAGTTAATCTACAGCAAATGCTAGTTCATAAATTGTCCTAATCATGATTTATCTTATTCAGTGAGCTTACCTTGTTCAAACATGCATGAAAGTGCCATAAACAGGTTCTTCATATTTTTCTGATAATTTTTCATATATATTTTATTTCATTCCGAGTTACGGTTGATTTTCTAAGAATTTTTGAAGTTTTAAACATTTTCTGGAATTTTTAGATTTGTTTCTAAATAAGAAAATACCAGGAAATGTGTTTATGACGTCAGCACCACGTCAGGCTTGCGTCGGAAAGCCAACACAGTCAAACCAGACAAGTGGGTCCCGCATGTCATAGACACACTGGTTAACAGGGGGTTAATTAAACATAGACTATTTTAACCCGGGGTTTAATTAGGGTGTGGGGCCCAAATGTCAGTCGCACTGGGGAGGGTTAATTAGCAGCTTAAACAGGGATTAGCCGGAGGCTACTCGCTGGCGTAAGCAGGGCACATCGGAGTTGCCCGTCCGGCCAACTCCGGCGACGAGGGGTCGTGCGGCTGGGCTTGTTGGAACTTGCGCAACGAGGCGCGTAGGTTGGTTGCCTCGGGCAGTCCTGGGGTGGCCAGGTGTGTCTCGGGCTTCGAGGTTTAGCGGCGGTGGAACTCGGCCTCGAGCGGGCGCGGGGTTTCAGCGAGAGCTGGAGCAAACGGCACGGCGCGTTCACTTCCCGGGGACGCGGTGAGCATGTTGATGGTGCTGGGGGCGAGCGGGAGAGCGCAGGAGCATGGAGCTCGTCGGCCATGGCGGCGGCCGGAGCTCGGAGCTTGCGGACGAGGGTGCTACGGCACGGGAACGAGCAAAACAAAGGGGGGAGAACGGGCAGGAGCTCACGGTGAACTCGATGGCGTCGTCGGTGAGGTCGGGGAAGCACCGAAGAGAGCGGAGCGGCGATGGGGA
Source organism: Triticum aestivum (assembly GCF_018294505.1). Taxonomy (NCBI): domain Eukaryota; kingdom Viridiplantae; phylum Streptophyta; class Magnoliopsida; order Poales; family Poaceae; genus Triticum; species Triticum aestivum. The sequence continues at coordinate 200,076,128 of NC_057802.1, read as the reverse complement.
TCTCCGGCGTCCGGGGTTGAAGAAGACGACGGGGAGAGCACTCGGGGGCGTCCGACGGCACGTGGGTCGTCGGGGAGGCATAGGAGACGGTGGCGGATCACTGGAACACGGTGACGATGCTAGGCAGTGGCAGTGGCCGCGGCGGCAGTGAGCGGCGGCGACGGCTGCGCTCAGCGCGTGCGAGGGAGAGAGGCAGAGGAGGGGAAAGGGCACGGGGAGAGTGTTCAGGGGGGGTGCGTGGCGACGTTACAAGAGGCCAGGGGAAGCAGGCAACCAGGAGGTGGCACGGCGCGTACGCGCGGGCGGCTGCCACACGCCCTCGTGCCCTCTAGCACGAGGTTGAGGACGACTGGCAGAGCCAGGTAGGCTGGGCCGGCTGGAGGAGTTGGGCCGGGTAAGTGGGCTGCCAGGTAAACTCTCTCTCTCTTTCTCTCTCTCTCTGTTTTCCCTTTCTATTTTTGTTTTCTATTCATTTCTTTCTGTGTGATTTAGTTCATAAACCAAATCATTTTTAATAAATCCTGAAAATATTTGTGGGCAGTAACTGAATTGTTTCAGAGGCCCTCAGTAAGTTTCAGAATATTTGGAGCTACCAAATATTTTATAGGAATTAATAGCTCCAATTCAAATACAATATGAGTTAAATTAAAAATCCATAAATGACCTAGAAAAGTGTGCACCATTTTTGGCAGAGGTTCTAGACCAATTCAAAAATCATGAACTTTTCTGAAGGGAATTTTGGGTTCATTGATAATATTTTTATTTTGATCCTAGTTGCATTTCATTTGGTGCTAGGGTTTGAACATCCCCATTTCAAGTTTAAGCAAAATTTAAACATGATGCAACAACCAAGACTAGTCCACAAGCAAAGCTAAAGCTAGGGCTGTAACAGCTCACCCCCACTAAACAAGAATCTCGTCCCGAGATTCAAGACGTGAGGTAAGAAGGAAGGGGGTCACAAAACTATCACAATCTTCTCGATCCAACTGCCCTTCCCGAGGATGTTGATTCATTGCGTCATCTTGATCTTGACGTCTTTGCTTTCGGGATCTTCATCCAACATGATGACGGTAGAATGAAATTCTACAAGAATCAATCTCCTCGAAGATCGAGCACTCAAGATCAACTCATGGAATGAGACATAGAAACATCTCTTGAGCTGAGACACAAAACACACATCATGAGCAATGGAAAGAAGCAGATGACAAGGGTTCAATTTGGTAGGCAACAATTCCACGCTTGAGTAAGATGGTGCATGGTGTCAACGTAGCGAGGAGTTGATTTCCCTTCATACAAAACGGGGCACCTTGGAGAAGGTGACTCATGGATTATTCCCTTAAGTGGTAAAAAGAATTACTTTTGATACGGAGACCAATGAAACTCTCTATACTAGCCTAAGGCAATTTACAAACGATCGTTAGAAGGAGTTCGAAGAAATGGCATACTCAGTTTGGAATGGAAACTATGGTAATAGAACAACCGGCAAACTGAAGGCACATTCAGATTGATATCGGGGATATAACCTAGTGTCTGAGCGTGCTCTCAAGAACTTGAGCATCTCCATATTCATGAGGGTTTTACCAACATCTGTGCCAAGATCATGGTGACACTTCGTACTACCATGATGAATAACGATGGAGGATGCAAGTGCAAAGGAAGACAACACTTTCTCAGATTTTACCTTGGCGAGGACAAGGAAACGAAATCTGGATGATCGACCGAGAGACATTTAGCACTCCGCTTCTAATGTTCTCCTTGATGTGCTAGTTACCATGGTCATGCTTAAAAGCATCAACATAGCCATCAAGTAAAGGTCGGACTTCGGGATACAAGGATCCATAAGGAACAACTTCTAGAATAAGTCATTTGAAATCCTCATGGAGAAGATGGTCAAATTGATCAGTCAAGATGCTACAATAATAGATCTTCCGGCTAGGTGTGTCGGCCAGAACATCAACCTTGCCGGGACCTACATCATAGATCTTGGAAAAGTTCCAACCATCATATCTGCCTGAGATTCAGATATGGTTGGTAACAGAATATTTTAGACAACATGTCTGGAAAAGAAAGTTTGCAACACAAACCGACGAGATGACGTTGCGAGATTCTCGGGAAATGAACTACGATAGCAAGCTCCAAAACATGAGCTGGTTCTGCTACATACATGTGAACACACTGTCCCACACAAGTATGACCACGTAGTAGTCTTATAATAAAACACTACCAAGTTCAGGTTGGGAACCATCATCGAAGATAATGAAGTCATGTGCATGACCTAGGATTAGCACATGAGACTTCCTTTTCTTGAACAAATCATTCAGTGGCTTGGTGTGCTAGGGCATACATATGGAGTGGAGGTAATTAGTCTACCAAACCATAGAACACATTCACACATGCATAACTGACTTGGAATGATTCCAGGGGAAACAAAAAAAACCTTTCTCAAATTCATGGCGGCAACTTGCACCTAATGCACGTGAACTTGGAGAAAGTCACTTCTTACACCAACAGATGCTTCATGCACGGGACATGAAGGTAATGCTTATAAAAGTTTCCAACACTAGCTTGATGTTCAAGATGAATCATGGAGGAGACAAAATGCTGCTGATGGGCTCAACAGCAACTCATCGAGATTTCCATATAGCTGGAATTCCACTACTATGTGAAAAAGGCGATAGTATTGGTCAGACCCAAAAGATATAATGGTGTATGCTCGAGGGACAACCGCGAGTAAGACAAAATTACGAACATCATTGGTTCTGATTTGATTTGACGATAACACATACTCAAATCAAAGATTGGTAAGATAATAGATCCAACAACTGATCACGAGGGTCAATCGATGAAGATATCATCTTTGTTTAACACACACACACACCAAGATATCCCTTAATGATGAACTAAGTCAGACAAGCTTCCATCTTCCAACTCTCCAAGTTGTTGTTGTGCTTAACCAACTAGCTCAGGGTATCCAACACAGATTCTTGGAGAAGGGGTGGTTTAGGGAAAACCCATCTTGATCACGAACTCAACATAACGGCCAGGGCACAACCTGGTAATACTTCCGAGAAGATATTTAGAAAATCACGAACCACTAATATCTTATAAGTTCAAGAACAATCTTGCTTTCCAGGGCAAGACGATATGATCAACAGAGCAAGAGATTGACACAATCCTAACTCACTGATCGAAGAGTGCACCAGGAAATATGGACTAGTAGCACGATCGATCTTAGAATGACCATTCAATAACCAACACGCTAAGAATGAGATTGTTGTCCATTAACTACCAAGCAACATGGTTGCTAGGAGTATTGATTTCACACATCACGATTCATCTGTCGGCATTCCGGTTACAACATCACGGGGACCGAGGAATGAACAACGAGGGCAAGAAGTATCATTGCGTCAAGAATTCATAAGAGAGGGTGCAATTCCCATGACATTCTTGACATAAGATGGTAATACTCCAGGGTAGAACAGAACAAAATCTGGATGGCATTCTGATCTGCGGAATACAACTGCTTTGACCCAATCCTAGAAATGGATAAGGTACTGGAGTTTGTTTCTCCTAGTCATTCCGGAATAGAATGGCTTGACAGACCACAAGAATAATAGGCATCGATAACATGAATGCACAACTACTCTTGACCAACAATTGATAGACTAAGGGAGGAATACAATTAGGGATGAACAACTCAAAGGAACATATAACTTTCTGAGTTGTGGACGCATGGGTTAGCATGCCGAACAAGTTCAACATATTTGTTCCGGATAAGCCATGCAGAAAGGTAGAACTGGCAGATTCACAATGTAGAATGGAGAGCTCATTAAGAGCACTGTGGTTGTGATCTTTTGGTTCAAAGAACTTCTGCCAAGAATGGTTCATGGTATTTGGAAGAATGATATACCACGGACCTCGAGGACTATCGCAAAGGTTGCTAATATCCTAAAGGAACTAACAACACTATCAACATGAAGTAAGTAGGGTGAATCTCGGGTTCAGGAACCCAGAAATAGAATGCCTACTACTAAATGGCATCACGAGATGCTTTTGAGAATGATGGCTAGAATTATCACACTGGGGATATAAAGCATTGCTAGATTACTGGGTGGTTCTCTAGGATGCCTAGGGAAATAATACTAGCTCCAACATATATGTCAAGGCAATGGAGTACCTCAACTCGACGATTAGTGTGGTTAATCTGGCCCAAAGGAACATCGAGAACGGGAAGAAGGGATTTGCAAATGCATCAGACTATTTAGAAACCTGGGATGACCCGGACAGCATAACGGCTGTAAATGCTCAAGATATTTGTGACATCCTGCAGAATGATAGCATAGCCACTCCACATCACAATATCGAGGTTCTGAGATCAACTGTTAACACACGGAAGTACTAGAAACTGAACTGGGACTCGAATCCATCATACCTATAAGTCTCTAGCATAGTAACTCGTCATCCTGATAGATAGATGAGAAGGCCTAGTTTCTTAACCTCGTAGAAAAGACGAGGGTGACTCAGATCAGAAGGACATAAGGTAAAGGAGTAAAAAGAGCCTTACGTTCCCTTCCACAATCAATTCCCTTATATAACTAAAGCATTTCTAGACTCACCTTCGACAAGTTTGGCTTGGTAATCCTACAGGCAGTCAGGCTATGATACCAAAGTTGTCAGGACCCCGATCCTAAGCCACATCGATCTGCATGTAACACATCATATCACTTTGTGGCCTCACGCACGGTATTCCCACGGGTTCCAGCTTACCTGGCCTTGGACCGTTTGCGCCTTTTGGCTCACGTATATGATAGTGTCGCTAGCATCCATATGACAGAGAAACCGGGCCGACATGACTAGTTGTGAACCCAAAGTGGCACTAGCTTACAGGGAAAGGCATACATGACCTGGAAACGAATGTGTCAGTCATCAGCGAGTGAATTCGGGCTGTAGCAACTAGGCTAGCAGGACTCCGGGAATCCGGGATGTAGCAGGCTAACAGGACTCAGAAAGACACCGCGTGACATTTCCCCGAAGGGACAGACACAGGATCGAAGAAGGACACATGCCGGCCAGTCTACGTGTTCCGGAGCAGTAGCAACTGGGCTAACAAGACTCCGGTAAACCGGGCTGTAGCAGACTACCATGGCTCAGTGGAAGCACTAGACTACATTTCCCCATAAGAGAGGCTACCAAGGATAGATAACTAGGTTGTCGGATCCCACACATACCAAGCATTTCAATCATACACACAATATGCTCGATATGTGTAAATACAACATGGCATCACAACAAAACACTACGACTCAAAAGTATTTATTCATAAGACTCCGAAGAGTTAGATATTACAAACATGGGTCTCATCACCCAGCATTCAAGTCATACAAGCAATAGCACATGCGGAAGCTTATCTTGTCTGAGTACATACAACTACAAATGAAAAAGGCTGAGAAGCCTGACTAACTACAAGACCCTGCCGAGGGCACAAGATCGTAGCTGAGGTAACAAGCTAAACGTCGAAGTCCACGCGGAACTACTAGTGAGACCGAGGTCTCTCTGCAAAACATAAATTTAGCAAACGTGAGTACAAATGTACCTAGCAAGACTTACATCGGAACTATCTACATATGCATCAGTATCAACAAAGGGGTGGTGGAGTTTGACTGCAGCAAGCTAGCTTTGACTCAGTGGCTATCCTATACTACGACTGCAAGTTACTCTTTTGGGGTGGTGCACACGAGTCCACATATTCACCATATCAATACACCACTATGGATCCAGTCCCGTCTTCCTACGAGAACGCCATCCATAGCACTCACGCTTATCTTGCGCATTTTAGAGTATCCACTTTCACTTGTCTATGAACTGTACAGGCAACCCAGAAGTCCTTTACTGCGGACACGACTATTCGAATAGAGTATTGTAACCTTGCAGGGGTGTACTTCTTCACACACGCTCTCGCCACTTACCACCATGTACACGTCGTGTATCTTGGCAACCTTCAAGCGGAAGCCTGGCGAGGGAGTCGGCCACGACCTGACTAACCACACAAGTCTCTAGTCTAGGTTTATCGCCTATTCGGGTTCCATCCGCAAGGAGATCCGGCCGGGGTGTCGCTCACGGCCCCAAACAATGTGAGCAGGGTTCCCAAGCCCACCATCCGGGTGCCACTTGGTACACCGTGCCACTGCACCTAGTCTGTCCCAAGCCCACCTGTACCGGGTGCCACTTGGTAGACTACTAGCACTACCTACAAACACCAGAAACTAGTTGCAACTCCTGGACAGAGATCAAGTTGATTAATAAGTCGAGAGGGGCCGAGTTACCGGAACCCAATGTGTGGTAGCAGTTGTTCATGGATCACAAACATAGAACTCAGTTCTTGAGGACGGTTTCAATAAGACAACCCACCATGTACTCCTACATGGCCTCTCACCGCTACCTCTCCCAAATCGTGTTCACACACTTAGCTCTCAACAGTAGGACATGTTCACACACCTCCAATTCATCCCCGATGAATCAGACCTGACTCAACTCTAAGCAGTAGCAGGCATGACAAACAAGCATGAATGAGTAGGCGCATCAGGGCTCAAACAACACCTACTCATGCTAGTGGTTTCATCTATTTACTGTGGCAATGACAGGTCATGCAGAGGAAAGGTGTTCAACTACCACAGCATGTAACAGTGGAATCGTTGTTGTCCTAATGCAATAACAGAGCGCGGGAGCGAGAGAATGGGATTGTATCGGAATGAACAAGGGTTTTTTTTTTCTTGCCTGGCACTTCTGAAGATAGTGTTGTGTCTTCATCAGTGTCATCGATCACATCGTCAGAACATACGTCTACCGAGGGGGAACAACCACCGGCAAACACAAAAAGGAACAACATTCACTACAATGCACAATCAAATGAATGGCATGTCATGTTAAGGAATTGAATTGACCTAATGCAGTACTAAGCCAAGTTAATTGAAGAGGAATTCAAACAAGGTTAAACTCCAACTCCAAATGCTAGTTCATAAATTGTCCTAATCATGATTTATCTTATTCAGTGATTTTAACTTGTTCAAACATGCATGAAAGTGCCATAAACAGGATCTTCATATTTTTCTGATAATTTTTCATATATATTTTATTTCATTCCGAGTTACGGTTGATTTTCTATGAATTTTTGAAGTTTTAAACATTTTCTGGAATTTTTAGATTTGTTTCTAAATAAGAAAATACCAGGAAATTTTGTTTATGACGTCAGCACCGCGTCAGGCTTGCGTCGGCAAGTCAACACAGTCAAAACAGACAAGTGAGTCCTGCATGTCATAGACACACTGGTTAACAGGGGGTTAATTAAACATAGACTATTTTAACCCGGGGTTTAATTAGGGTGTGGGGCCCAAATGTCAGTCGCACTGGGGAGGGTTAATTAGCAGCTTAAACAGGGATTAGCCGGCGGCTAATCGCCGGCGTAAGCGGGGCACGTCGGAGTTTCCCGTCCGGCCAACTCCGGCGACGAGGGTCGTGCGGCTGGGCTTGTTGGAACTTGCGCAACGAGGCGCGTAGGTTGGTGGCCTCGGGCAGTCAGGGTGGCCAGGTGTGTCGCCGGCGTCGAGGTTTAGCGGCGGCGGAACTCGGCCTCGAGCGGGTGCGGGGTTTCAGCGAGAGCTGGAGCAAACGGCGTGGCGCGTTCACTTCCCGGGGACGCGGTGAGCATGTTGGTGGTGCTGGGGCGAGCGGGAGAGCGCAGGAGCATGGAGCTCGTCGGCCATGGTGGCGGCCGGAGCTCGGAGCTCGCGGATGAGGGTGCTACGGCACGGGAACGAGCAAAACAAAGGGGGAGAACGGGCAGGAGCTCACGGTGAAGTCGATGGCGTCGTCGGTGAGGTCGGGGAAGCACCGAAGAGAGCGGAGCGGCGATGGGGATCTCTGGCGTCCAGGGTTGAAGAAGACGACGGGGAGAGCACTCGGGGGCGTCCGGCGGCACGTGGGTTGTCGGGGAGGCATAGGAGACGGTGGCAGATCTCTGGAACACGGTGGCGATGATAGGCAATGGCAGCGGCCGCGGCGGCAGTGAGCGGCGGCGACGGCGGCGCTCAGCGCGTGTGAGGGAGAGAGGCAGAGGAGGGGAAAGGGCATGGGGAGAGTGTTCAGGGGGTGTGCGTGGCGACGTTACAGGAGGCCAGGGGAAGCAGGCAACCAGGAGGTGACGCGGCGCGTACGCGCGGGCGGCGGCCACACGCCCTCGTGCCCTCTGGCGCGAGGTTGAGGACGACTAGCAGAGCCAGGTAGGCTGGGCCGGCTGGAGGAGTTGGGCCGGGTAAGTGGGCTGCTAGGTAAACTCCCTCTCTCTCTCACTCTCTCTCTCTCTCTCTCTGTTTTTCCCTTTCTGTTTTTGTTTTCTATTAATTTCTTTCTGTTTTGATTTAGTTCACAAACCAAATCATTTTTAATAAATCCTGAAAATATTTGTGGGCAGTAACTGAATTGTTTCAGAGGACCTCAGTATGTTTCAGAATATTTGGAGCTACCAAATATTTTATAGGAATTAATAGCTCCAATTCAAATACAATATGAGTTAAATCAAAAATCCATAAATGACCTAGAAAAGTGTGCACCATTTTTGGTAGAGGTTCTAGACCAATTCAAAAATCATGAACTTTTCTGAAGGGCATTTTGGGTTCATTGCTAATATTTTTATTTTGATCCTAGTTGCATTTCATTTGGTGCTAGGGTTTGAACATCCCCATTTCAAGTTTAAGCAAAATTTAAACATGATGCAACAACCAAGACTAGTCCACATGCAAAGCTAAAGCTAGGGTTGTAACAAATATGCTCCAAAGCCCTCAACCACTTTCTCATGTCCATATATGTCCCAAACCAAATGTCAAACTCGGCCCCACCGATTTGATCTATCCGGCGCCACCGAGTTCATTTGACATAGCCACTGCCAGAAACCCTAATGAGTTCGGTCTCACCGATAGGGATCTCGGTCTCACCGAGATGGGATTGCAAACTCTCTGTTTCTGTGACGCCCGGATACTTAAGCTACAGTGAACCTCTGCTAATGATGCCATGTCACCTCGATCATTGTTGCTAATATTGAGTTAGTTTGAAACCGATTCGAATTCAAATTAATAATCAGGAAAACAACAAAAGTTTTCAAACAATGAAACTAAAATGTTCGGGTCATGCCAGATAATGCATAGGTGATTATGGTGGTGAAACCAAACTTTTATGGAATGCTTAACTGCACTAAAATGATTTAAGTAGTAGCAAACATAATTATAAATGCCTTTATGTAAGTGCATCTAGTGCCCCTTAGTGATTTTGGTGTATTGAAGACTTATAGGTTAAGGGACTAATGTGTTTATAAGTGTACACAGGTCTATAAGTCTATGAGGAGTTTGATATTTACAGTGAAAGTCGACCCCTAAAAATGAAGTTCTTCGACTGAAACTTTGGATTTCTGAAGACTTTGAAAGTGAAGAAATTGGTGTGACCTTGAAGACTTGGTATTCATTTGAGGAACATGAAGCGTGAAGACTTTTGTTTTCGTAGTTTCATTTTCTCTTTCTTGAGTCATAGGAAACACCGTACTGTTAAAGGGGGTCGAGGAAATACTAAGGAAAAATTTCCATGTGATGCTCAACTCAAAATCCTACACCTACCAATCCCTTCGAGTGAAGCCATTGGAAATCTCATACAGTTCAGTCATATTCTTCAGTGACAGAGACGAAGTTCTTCTGGTCTCTGAGGAATTTGTTCTGACTGAGGAGTTAGGAATTCGCCAGTGCGGATTGCCTACACAGTGAGGAACATGATAGCCCTGAGGAATTTGATACTCAAATTTCCGACCGTTGCTGTGCTATGCGCCAGCTGTCCCAAAATATCTACCCACCTAACGGTCATATCATTGAAGGGCATTTATGTCTTATCATGTCGGGCTGCTCCCTAGGCTATAAATAGCCGCCCCCTACAACCACTAGCTGGTTGGCTGCTCCGAGAGAAACTGACACTTGTCATTTGAGAGCATCCCATCCTCCGAGGACTTTGAGCGAAAATCATCAAGTGAGGAAAACCCAAACCCAAACACCTACAAACCCAAAGTGATTGAGCATCACTGAAGAGATTGATCCTGCGTGGATCCGACGCTTGTTACCTTTGAAGACTGTGCTTCTTCCAGACGGTTAGGCGTCATGGTCTAGAGCATCCTAGAGGAATTGTGGATCGCCGAGTGACCGAGTTTGTGATGGTTTGGAAGTCACCTTAAGACTTACCATGAGTGATTGGGCGAGGTCTGTGTGACCTTAGCTCAAGGAGAATACGGTGAGGACTGTGTGTCCGGGACTATGTGTCCTCAGGTTTAAATACCTAGCCGCTCCAACCAGACGTACAACTGAGACAGCAGTTGGAACTGGTCTACCAAATCATTGTCTTCACCAAGCCTACTGGTTCTATTTCCTCAACTCTTTCATTTCCTCATTACTGTGTTGTGCACTTGTTCATATCTTTGTTTGAAGATTTTGACTGAAGACTTTCTCAATTTCCTCAGTTCAATTTCTTCAGTCAGTTTGTCTTCATCCTGTGTTATCCTGTGTTTACGCTTTCTGTACTCTGTGCTTGTCTTCATTTCATCATGATGACCATGCTTGTGTTCTGCTATGCATACTTTTGAGTACTTATTCCGCTGCAAGTAGTTCTTCGCTAAGGAATTTCCTCACCCACAAATTCCTCAGTGAAGAATTCATAAAAATCGCCTATTCACCCCCCTCTAGTCGATATAACGCACTTTCAATTGGTATCAGAGCAAGGTACTCCCTTGTTCTGTGTGATTTTGGTTTAACCGCCTGGAGTTTTAGTTATGTCGACCGCAGGTATGATCAAGGTCTCTGCTGGGTGTCCTACCTTCGATGGGACGGACTACCCCTACTGGAAGAATAAGATGCGAATGCATCTTGAGGCAATTGATAACGATCTCTGGTATGTTGTGGAAAATGGTGTTCCCTCTGTCTCACCCTCACTGAACGCTACCGATGTGAAGAGATTCAAGCAACTCGATTCTCAAGCGAAGAATATCATATGTGGCCATCTGAGCAAAGGACAGTATGGAAGAGTGAGTGCTTTGGAAACTGCTAAGCTTATCTGGGATAGGCTGTCCAAAGTAAATGAAGGAGTCTCAACTCAGCGTGACTCTCGAGTTGATGTTCTTCGCAATCTCTTCAACCGCTTCAAAAGACTCGACAATGAAAATGTTCAACAAACCTTCGATCGCCTCACTGACATCTCAAATGAGCTTCAAGCGCTTGGTGCCACTGACATCACCGACCATGAGGTGGTGAAGAAATTGTTGAGATCGCTTGATTCCTCATTTGATACTCTGGCATTGATGATACAAGAGCGTGCTGATTACAAGTCACTTGATCCCGCTGATATCCTCGAGAGGCTAAATACTCATGAGTTCCAGCTTGCTGAAAAGAGAGATCTCTATGGTTCGAGCTATGGCAGATCACGCGCAATGAAGGCCAAGGCAGTTTCTGAGTCTGAAGATGAAGACTCTGACAGCAGCCTTGGTGATCCTGAAGAACTGAGCCATGATCTAGCACTACTTGTGAAGAAATTCCAGAAGTTCTCAAGACGAGGTCGCTTTGGAAGACCCTCAAGGAGCAATGATTCTTCATCGAGTGACTACAAGAAGAGGCTTTGTTACAAATGCAAGAAACCAGGACACTACATTCAAGATTGTCCTCAGTGGGAAAAGGAATCAAAGAAGAAGAAATACAAGGATTATAGTTCTGATGATGCGAAGAAAAAGAAGAAATCCTCAAAATCTTCATCATCAAAATCCTCAAAGTCTTCATCTCACAAGAAGAGCAGCGCCAAGAAGGCTCGGGCATTCATTGGCAAGGAAATGGACTCTTAGGCTGAATCTGAAGAAAATGAGGAAGAGGAGGCATCTGAGGATTCCGAATCCGGTGTGGCGAGCCTAGCCCTCGCTACTGCATTCGTCAGCAAGTCTATCTTCAACACTGAAGAAAATGACCTCACCAACAAGGCTGATGAAGGCAATGATGACTACGCTCCCACCTATTGCTTCATGGCAAAGGGTGCCAAGGTACTCAAATATACCTCCTCTGAATCAAGTGAGAATGAATCTGATGAAAACCTTAAGCCCAGCTATTCTAAACTTGCTAAGATTGCTGTGAAACAACAAAGGGCTTTGAAAAGGTTCAAAACATGCTAGACAAAAGTGATGATATGTTGGGTGAAGAAATGGATCGCACTAAAACCTTGACTGAAAATCTTCAGAGACTTCAGACTAGGTTTGACAACCTTCAAGGTCATCATAACACTCTCTTGTCTGATCATGAGAAGCTTTCTTATGAATTTCTTCAAAGAAAGCAAGATCTTGAGAAGCTAAGAGTGAGTTATGAAGATCTTCAGAAGGAGCGCGATTCATTACTTGCTCAACAAATCAGCGCTGCTCAGGAAGAATTTGTTCCTCCATGTTTGAAATGCATTGAACGTGAATCTGCTAATTCTTCACCTGAATGTTCAAATGCTTCAAATGCTACAAATTCTTCAACTGTCTCTGCTATCACTAATTCCTCATATGAGGACATTGCTAGTATCACTGACGATGCAGGGCTGAAGGAATTGTACATGACAGGCATGTACAAAAGCCTCAAAGGGCATCAGACTCTTTGTGATGTGCTTAAAAAGCAGATCCTCAACAGGAACCCTAGGAAAGAGGGTATTGCCTTTGAGAGGAAACTCAATGCTGATGGTACATATTGGAAGCCTGAGCAGTACCCCAAAACCTCATGGGTTGCTGCAAAGGGACCTCCAGTTGATCCATCTAATTTATCTGGCTTTACATATGAATCTTCTCATTCTTCTGATGAGTCATTTGACTCCAACTATAAACTGTTCAAAAATCAGAATGGTGAAGTATTTGCTAGATATGTTGGCACTAACTGCAGGAACGGTTCTCCTATGAAGAAAATCTGGGTTCCCAAAAGGTGCCTTGAAAGTCTTCAGGTGAATGTCCTCATGACACCACCTGTGAAGAATAGGAACCCCAGATCAAATTCATCATATGGACCAAATTCTTCATATTGATCAAATTCCTCACATGGATCATATTCCTCAAAAGGATCAAAGTCCTCATATCAACATCATCGTGCTAACAACTCTGTTTCGCAGGGAAGAGCTAAGGGCTATAAATATGAGCATTATTCTTCTAATCATTATGTTCATAACTCCTCGAAGAATTTCTCTGCTTATTCATATGCTTACCCTAACTTCTCTTATGCGAAACGAAATGGATTGGCTTCTATGCCACCTTTTTCGTATGGAGCTCGCAGAGTGATGAATTCTTTGCCACCCCTTCAGATGTGGGTGGTGAAGAAAAAGAACTAATCTTTTTTGCAGGGTCAGGTCTCCAGACATACTTCAACGTCTGAAGAATTTGATGGAGACCTAAAAAGTACCTGAAAGGACGCAGGCTAATCATGAAGAAATGAACTTTCATTTCTCACATCCTCATACTGCTTATATGTTCTATTGCTTGATGAAATTGGTCTGATGAATTGTGATGTCATATTCTTCACTGATGAAGTATATGAGGTCGTAAGCTGCACTAATTCATCTGCAGGATGATCAACCCAAAGCCACTGAGTGGGTCCTCGATAGTGGATGTACAAATCACATGACTGGTGACAAGAATCTACTGATGGATGCTCCCTTATCACCATCGCATATGAAGCATATCATCTTCTCTGACAAAGGCAAAAGTCAGGTATTGGGTCTAGGTAAGGTTGCGATCACAAAGGATGGACACATGGACAAAGTCATGCTTGTCGAGTCCTTAGGATACAACCTCATGTCTGTCTCAATGCTTTGTGATCTTGATATGGTTGTTGTCTTTGGCAAACATCGTTGTCTTGTGGTTATGGAAGTTGACAATTCCAAAGTCTTCGAAGGATTTAGGAGAGGAGATTTGTATATTGTTCATTTCTCTATAGGACCGCAACCAGCCGTGTGCCTACATGCAAAAGCTTCAGAAGGGTGGCTATGGCATCGACGACTTGGTCATGCAGGCATGAGGAATTTGCACACGCTTGCGAAGAAGAAGCATGTCATTGGCATTGAGAATGTCAAATTCCTCAAGGATCACTTGTGCCGAGCCTGTGAAGCTGGAAAGATGACCAAGGCTAAGCATCCAGCGAAGACTATCATGACCACTACTCGACCATTCGAATTACTTCACATGGACCTCTTTGGTCCTAATCATTACTCAGATGTCACAAATGATGCATCTCTCTATGGCTTTGTTATTGTTGATGATTACTCTCAATATACATGGGTACACATTGTTACTTACAAACATGAAGTGCAGGAAGTCTTCAAACGATTTTTCTCGAGGGCTTGAACCAACTTTGGTATGAAGATCAAGCACATCAGAAGTGACAATGGAACTGAGTTCAGGGATTCTAGTCTTGATGACTATCTTGATGAACTTGGTATTACTCATGAGTTATCTGCTCCTTACACTCCTTAGCAGAATGGCGTCGTGGAGCGCAAGAACAGAACTCTTGTTGAGATGGCTCGCACTATGCTTGATGAGTACAAGACGCCTCGTCACTTCTGGATTGAGGCAATTTATACTGCATGCCACATCATCAACAGGGTATATCTTCACAAATTCTTCAAGAAGACTGCCTATGAACTCCTCACTGACAAGAAACCCAATGTGAGTTATCTCAAAGTCTTCGGTGCTAAATGTTGGGTTAGAGATCCTCATCACAATGCTAAATTTGTAGTGAAAGCACATGAAGGTTTTATGCTTGGTTACGGAAAGGACTCGCACACCTACAGAGTCTTCACAACGTTCTTCACAAGGTTGTTGAAACTGTAGATGTGCGGTTCGATGAAACTAATGGCTCGCAAAGAGAGCACCTACCCTCTGTGATAGATGAACCAGCACCTGAGGAAACTATCAAGTTCAAGGCTACTGAGGATGTCATTCCTACTGAAGAATCTGCTGAAGAATTCATTCCAGAACGTGAAGAACGTCGAGCTAATGCACCTGAAGAAAATGCTGAAGAAAATGGTGCTGAAGAAAATGCTGATCAAATTCCTCCACGACAACCTACTCATCCTCGCGTTGCAAAAGAAGTGCAAGTTGAAAAGATCATCGATGACATTAAAGCACCAGGTCCTCTCACACGCTCAAAAGCTTCACATTTATCTAAATTTTGTGGGCACTATGCTTTTGTCTCTATCTTAGAGCCCACTAAGGTAGATGAAGCATTTATGGAGCCTGAGTGGATTCAGGACATGCAAGAAGAATTACATCAGTTCAAGCTCAACAACGTCTGGGAACTGGTCAATCGTCCAGATCCTCACAAACACAATATCATTGGCACAAAGTGGATCTAATGCAACAAGCAAGATGAAAATGGCCTTGTGGTGAGGAATAAGGCACGGCTTGTAGCTCAAGGCTACACACATGTTGAAAGAATTGATTTCGATGAAACTTTTGCACCTGTTGCTAGACTTGAAGCTATTCGCATATTACTTGCTTATGCTAACCATCATGATATCACTTTATATCAAATGGATGTGAAAAGTGCATTCCTCAATGGTAAGCTTGAGAGCATCCCATCCTCCGAAGACTTTGAGCGAAAATCATCAAGTGAGGAAAACCCAAATCCAAACACCTACAAACCCAAAGCGATTGAGCATCACTGAAGAGATTGATCGTGCGTGGATCCGACGCTTGTTACCTTTGAAGATTGTGCTTCTTCCAGACGGTTAGGCGTCATGGTCTAGAGCATCCAAGAGGAATTGTGGATCGCCGAGTGACCGGGTTTGTGAAGGTTTGGAAGTCACCTGAAGACTTACCACGAGTGACTGGGCGAGGTCTGTGTGACCTTAGCTCAAGGAGAATACGGTAAGGACTGTGTGTCCTCAGGTTTAAATACCTAGCCGCTCCAACCAGACGTACAACTGAGACAGCAGTTGGAACTGGTCTACCAAATCATTGTCTTCACCAAGCCTACTGGTTCTATTTCCTCAACTCTTTCATTTCCTCATTACTGTGTTGTGCACTTGTTCATATCTGTGTTTGAAGACTTTCACTAAAGACTTTCTCAATTTCCTCAGTTCAATTTCTTTAGTCTGTTTGTCTTCATCCTGTGTTATCCTGTGTTTACGCTTTCTGTACTCTGTGCTTGTCTTCATTTCATCATGATGACTATGCTTGTGTTCTGCTATGCATACTTTTGAGTACTTATTCCGCTGCAAGTAGTTCTTCGCTAAGGAATTTCCTCACCCACAAATTCCTCAGTGAAGAATTCATAAAAATCGCCTATTCACCCCCCTCTAGCCGATATAATGCACTTTCACTTTACTAATTAATAAAATATCAAACCAAATTATTTGGGGACTAGACTTTTTTGTCACAGGGGAGTAAATTGAAATACTAAATTAGATGCCAAGTATATATTTTACAAAAAACTAAAACAATAGGAAACAACGAGAAAACAAAAAAATAAAATAAATAAAAAGGAAAAGATAAAATGAAAAACAAAAGACCTAATCTACTAGGCACTTGGCCCATCTAGCAAATTGACCAGGCCCAGCCCAACTCACCTTCCTCCTTCAACCTCCTATTCACAATAGGCACCGTGGACGCCGCACGTGCGTCCAGGTCTCGGATCGCCACGCGCCATCCATCCGTCGCCCCCCTGCTCGGTTAAGTCGCCTCCTCACTCCTTTGGCAGACCCTAGCGCCCTCACTTCCCATCCTCTCGTCCCTCGTCCTCACTCACGCTCCCGCCGCCGCCGTCACCATGGGATGCCTTCCCGTGCGGTCCTCGACCACCCTGCGCCCTAGGACCATGCCATCCACTCCGACGTGCTCTGATGCTTCGCCCATGCCAAGGAACTCGAGCCGGAGCCCCCTGCCTCGCCGGATCCACGACGTCTTCAACCTTGCACCCGTCGGCGACCTTCGTCGGATTCATCGTCATCGAGCCTCCCCCGAGCCCACCTTGCTCATCTACAGGCTCACTGTGAGCCCCTCTTCGTTTCCCCTTTGCTTCCCGCTCAGATTCATGCCGTATGACCGCATTCGTAAGCATAGAACTCCACCGTCCGCCATGGCCGACGGGGGTGGAGCACCCCGTGCTCCTCTACATGAACTAGTGTTCCCGATGTGCTCTTGGCACTGCCAGGAGGCCGACGAGCCCATCCGCTCGCCTTGCCGCGCCCCCTAGCCCCAGATCCACCCTTGCCGTCACTCCGGCCGCCGCCTCGCTCATCCCTTGCACCTCGCCGCACGCATCCGCGCACGCCCCGACCGCCCCCTACTTCTGCCGCTACGTGCCACTACTACTCGAGTACTGCTGCTACCACTAGGTGTCGCTGTTGTTGCTGCTTCTGCTACGGCTGATACTTGCGGCCGCACCCTACCTCCGCTCGACCGCGTCGCAGGCTCGCCCGCTGCTCGCCCTCGTCGCCCCTCCTGCTGCTGCTGTTGCACCTCTGCCACGCCCCCGTAGCACCCGTCACCCCCGCGCTCGCAGCCGCCCGCTGCCATAGCCACGCCCTCAACCGCCCGCGCCTCCTTCGGCCTTCGCTCCATTCACCCGTACCCACCGCCGCCTCCAACTGTTGCCTCGCGCCGATGCTCGTCCTCGCAGCCCCGCAACCTGCCGCGCGCCCTGGCCCCTACCCACGCCGCCGTCCGCCCCCGCGCGCGCTTGCTGCGAGCGCTTCCCCGTGCATGCGTGCAGGCCCGGCCATGGCCTCTGCCTGGCTGTGCAGCTGCGTGTGGGCCGACCCTATGTAATTATGGAGGGCCTAATCGGGATTAATCCACTAAACCCCCCTAATCAGTGCATAACATGTGGGCCTTCACTGTTAATTAAACTAGCTAATAAAACTCTGTTAGATATCAGCCAATGACAGATGGACCCCCTGTCCAGTTTGACCAAGTCAAACTGCTGACTGGACTAGCCTAGTCATTGAAAGGTGGGTCCCACTGGACCCCTTTGACTAGTCAAACTGACCAGTCAACTGCTGACTGGGCCAGTGACCTGGCCCCACGGTCAGCCTCTGGTGCATTGCCGGGTGCACTGCACCCGGTGCACCTAGCATTTTTCATGTATATTTCCGAATTAAGTGTGGGGACCCCGACTCGTAAGTCGTGATCACCGAATGCACGTGTACAGTGATCCCAGAGATCAATGCTCACTGAACACACAGAAGCTGACTAACAAGAGTCTTGAATCCATACATACTGCCTTACACAAATTATGACCATTATGGTCAAGTCTTACATAGATAAGGCCGCAAGGGCTGAATACCAAATAAACTTAAGTAGCGGAAATCTTCGTTGTTAGGTAGAACCCATGCCATCTGCCTTAACCCTACAGGCACTCTGACTGGGAAACGTCCTAGTTCGCATGTTCGTCTCCGAAGAATTCTTCTTCGAACTCCTGCTCTTCCATGCCTGGCCAATTAAATAACCAGTGGCAAGCCAATGAGTACTTTGAATGTACTCGCAAGGAACCCATGTTTTGGATCAAAGTAACAATGCAAAGTATATCAACAAGTAGGCAACCTAGCATCAAGCTAGTTGGGATGACTTATCATCTTGTAAAATTATGCATCAATGGACTCTAGCAACCTTGAGAACAGGTTACAGATATCAACATAATAGAGTTTGGATGAATGCTAGCCCATTTCACACGTCAAGTCAACTGCATTAACTCAAATGGTTCTCAATCTCACACACATGTACCAAGTTCGTAAAATTTCTGGACATAGTTTAAGTAGCACCACCCAACTGTCCATGACAGTGGACATAGCTATTTGAATAGTTTGACACTCTGCAGAGGTTGCGCTATTTACCCACAAGAACTGGGAAGCTTTCATGTCATCCACGATCCCGTAGTGCCTCAAGTACTCGGGAGAAGCACCTGATCATTATCTTTCCCTAGACGACACTAACATAGGGTCCACTTGTTGGTACACGACCCTCGTGTATAAACAAAAGATCGTGGGACTCTGCCCTTTCACATTAACACGCATACACGAAGGGACCAACGGTGTGTCCGGTGCCCTGTGAAAACAGTCATGGCCGCCTATCCGAGCACGACCCCGTCCCGAGAGTGACCTCATGTCACCCCCGTCACTAGTAATGTGGGCACCATGCTAGTATCGGCCTAAGTAATGAATAATGCCCCGTCCCATAAGGGGTAGAGTGGTTGCACATGTTTGGTTGGGACGGTATTCACACCTAAATCTAATCCATCATTTTACTCTTCACACAAAATCTTTCTCTGGTACACCACTTCGTCCTCAAGTGGTGACCTTAATTCAACATCACCCACGGGCATTAGGGGCACCCGTTGGGGTTTTCAAAGGATTGTAACCAAGAGATGGTCATGGCATAGATGCAACATCATGCATCAATATCAAGTATTTTCCATCGCATCTCTAGCACAAGGTAGAGCTACCAAGTACCAATGGGCATGCATCAATGCAACCGTTATATCAAGTCCATATTCAACAACGTCATCATGCATACGAAAAAAATATCGATGAACAAGAGGGGTGAATCATGGTCAAAGGGCTGCTTGCCTTGGTTGGCTTGGTCTTCAAAGTCTTCAAGTCCTTCTCCCTCTTGTTCTCCAACTACTTCATCAAACGCGGGATCTATTCATCGCAACAAAAACAATGGGAAAATAAGGCAATAATAAAAATAGAAAAGTCAAGGTGCTCAGAAAAATGTCATCCTATTTTTGTTAAATACTAGGAGGAAAACTAAGAAGGGGAAAATCCTTAGTTTTGGATTTGGAGCTACAGGGACAGAGCAATGGGTTTTCAAACAAGGATTTAATTGCTCAAATTTTAATTTTAATTTCAATAGTACAGAAAAGTTGGTTGGGCATATATGAAGGTTACACCATTAAATAGGTGAGATTTTTACAAGAATTTAGGAACTGGAATTATTGCATCTAGATTAATATCCAATCCTGTGGAATTTTTGGAAAAGGGACAGAAAATAAAAAGAGAAAGGGCACTATGCTTCTAGGCCAGATCAGCCGCAGCGCAGCAGGCCCAGAGGGGGAGGAGGCCCAGGCGAGCCAGCGCACGCGCGCCAGGTTTTCAAACCTGACGGGCGGGGCCCGGGCGTCAGCGAGAGAGAGAGGGGCGAGGGAGAGGTGAGGATGATAGGTGGGGCCCACCTGTCATCTTCAACCCTGCGACAAAGGGGCCTGCGAGCTCACCGGCGACCCTACAGGGCACGGCAGGTCGAGCGGGTGGCACCGTTGGACTCAGGGGGATGTCGCCGTTCGGGTGGTGTTGGAGGTGGTCGCCGGAGAAGCCTGGTTTGCCGGCGACGAGGTCACACGGCGGAGGTGCTTCGGGCGTCGGTGGTTCTGTCCGTTCCCGGCTGCAAAAAGAGCGGGAAAGAGAGGGTAAAGGGTCAGTGGTGTCGCGTGGTTCTAGATCGAGAGAGAACGGGGGCAGAGAAGGCCTATAACACGCGAACGTCGACGAGCCGAGGCGGCGGAGCTAGAGCTCGATCTCGAGCTCAGGCGGCTCTGGAGACAAATGGGTGGTGCGGGAGGTTGACTAAGAGTGTGGGGGAGCAACACGGAGTGAGAGAGAGGCTCGGGGTCGCCTTATATAGGCTGGCCGAGGTCCACCATAGGCGCGGCCTACGGGCGTCCGCGGGATCGGCTCGGGTGGCCGTTAGAGAGGGAATGGAGGGCTCGGGGGTGTTCGTGGGAGTGGTCTAGGGTGCCAGGGAGAGAGAGGTGGAGCAGGACGAGCTGAGGGCGGGCCACAGGAGCGGCGCCAGCATTGGCCGAGCGGGGCGGCGCTCTGGCGCGAGCTGTAGGAGAGAGAGGAGGGCGCGGGAGCAAGTGGGCGTCCTGCTGGCATGGAGCGGACATCGAGGGGCATCGACTGGCGCGCGGGGGAGTGATACGTCTCCGTCGTATCTACTTTTCCAAACACTTTTGCCCTTGTTTTGGACTCTAACATGCATGATTTGAATTGAACTAACCCGGACTGACGTTGTTTTCAGCAGAATTGCCATGGTGTTATTTATGTGGAGAAACAAAAGTTCTCGGAATGACCTAAAACTTCACGGAGATTATTTTTGGAAATAATAAAAAATACTGGCGAAAGAATCAAGGCCAGGGGGCCACACCCTTTCCATGAGGGTGGGGGGCGCGCCCCCTGCCTCATGGCCCCCTGGAGCTCCACCGACCTCAACTCCAACTCCATATATTCGTGTTCGGGGAGAAACAAATCAGAGAGAAAGATTCATCGCATTTTACGATACGGAGCCGCCGCCAAGCCCTAAACTCCCTCGGGAGGACTGATCTGGAGTCCGTTCGGGGCTCCGGAGAGGGGAATCCGTCGCCATCGTCATCATCAACCATCCTCCATCACCAATTTCATGATGCTCACCGCTGTGCGTGAGTAATTCCATCATAGGCTTGCTGGACGGTGATGGGTTGGATGAGATTTATCATGTAATCGAGTTAGTTTTGTTAGTGTTTGATCCCTAGTATCCAGTATGTTTTGAGATTGATGTTGCTATGACTTTGCTATGCTTAATGCTTGTCACAAGGGCCCGAGTGCCATGATTTCAGATCTGAACCTATTATGTTTTCATGAATATATGTGAGTTCTTGATCCTATCTTGCAAGTCATTAGTCACCTACTATGTGTTATGATCCGGCAACCCCGAAGTGACAATAATCGGGACCACTCCCAGTGATGACCATAGTTTGAGGAGTTCATGTATTCACTGTGTGTTAATGCTTCGGTCCGGTACTCTATTAAAAGGAGGCCTTAATATCCCTTAGTTTCCATTAGGACCCCGCTGCCACGGGAGGGTAGGACAAAACATGTCATGGAAGTTCTTTTCCATAAGCATGTATGACTATATTCGGAATACATGCCTACATTACATTGATGAATTGGAGCTAGTTCTGTGTCACCATATGTTATGACTGTTACATGATGAACCGCATCCGGCATAATTCTCCATCACCGATCCAATGCCTATGAGCTTTTCACATATTGTTCTTCGCTTATTTAGTTTACCGTTGCCACTGTTACAATCACTACAAAACCCAAAAACATTACTTTTGCTACCGTACCGTTACTTCCATATTACTTTGCTACTAAATACTTTGCTGCAGATACTAAGTTATCCAGGTGTGGTTGAATTGACAACTCAACTGCTAATACTTGAGAATATTCTTTGGCTCCCCTTGTGTCGAATCAATAAATTTGGGTTGAATACTCTACCCTCGAAAACTGTTGCGATCCCCTATACTTGTGGGTTATTAGGGAGGCTCGAGGTGGTGGGGGGACACGGCGTCAACGGTCGGGTGCTCTGCCAGGCGCTCCAGAGCGCGACTTCGGCCGGCATCCGTGGTTTTCCCGCGTCCTCGCGCGTCCACTTGCGTCTGGCAGCTGAAGGGGGCGTGGCCAAAAGCTGGAGAGAGCCTTGGATGCTCTGGAAAGCTGAGGGGGGAGAAGGAGGCTGAGAGAGAGGGAGGAATCCACTGTCCAGAGAAGAAAAATGGGGTTCTCCCCCCTTCATCATTGCTTTATCGGGCAGAAAAGCATACAGGTGGTAGAGGGGGTTTAGGAGGGGCTGCGGTAAAATTTTGAGCACATGGAGATTAGTGGAAGGGGTCAGAATGGTGTTTTTGGAAATGTGGCAAAAGGTGTTTGTTGTTGGTTTGGGCAAGAAAATGAATTACACTTGCCATGAGACTTAACAGGATGAAATGGCATATAGAAATAGGGTGTTCCACCAAATTTGAGTTCATTTGGGTAAAGTTGCCAATGCAACTTTTGTAAACCCTAGAAATCAACATAAATGGATTTGCTTAGATCTAACTAAGCTATTTTCTTCTCCTTGATCCACCACTTGGTGCAGTGTCTTTATTTGTGTGTTTGAGTGTGCCCACAAAGTTTGACAGAAAAAGAAGAAAGTTGACAATTTAAAGTTGTTCAAAGTTGAATCTGGACACAGAGGATTTTGGGGCACTTATGTGATCCAAAACTATTTGGATTGAGTTGAAACTCTGCAAGGTAATCATATTATGCATATGTGACTTGCTAGAATCTTCTTGGGATTTTTGGAGAATATTTCCTTTGTAAACATTTCAAAAGCGTGAAATATCCAGAAAGGGTTTTTGAGGGGTTTGACCAATATTTTGAACATGACCATGTGTTGAAACTCTTATATATGGACAATATATGTCCTGTGAGTTTTCCTGAATTTTCTCAAATATTGTTGAAATAGTTAAATAATTTTAACCTATTAAAAACCATTTCTGGCCTTAAGAAAAAGCCTTTAACTAAAATAGCAAAATATCTTTTAAAATTATATTTTTGTGGTTTATGGGAGTCTTATACCCAATAGGTTTCAAATATACTCTTTGAAATATTTTTCATACCCCAAATCAAGTGCTTGTAGTGCAAACCTCAATTTAGGGGTTTTTTGAAAACTAAATTTAGAAAATACCATTTGGCCAAATTATTTTTGTAAGAAAATACCATATAGCACTATACACATGGCATGATTATTGGGAAGAAGTTTGGGGGCAAGGAGATGAAGTATAGAAGGTGGAGGTGTGTTGACTTTAATGAGCACTTGAAAATCACAGAGAGAAAACCAACTCCAAAAATAAAAGCCAAATGATGCAAAAGTTTTTTGTTGGTCCAAAATTATTAATGCAAGTGACTTGTTACAAAACACTGGGTGTGACAGACCTACCCCCCTTACAAGAATCTCGTCCCCGAGATTCCTAAACTAGGCCTTAAAAGAGATCGGGAAACTCGGATCTAAGGTAGTCTTCACGTTCCCAGGTTGCTTCTGCTTCAGTATGGTTGCTCCACTGGACCTTGAAGTACTTGATGGTGCGGCTTCGCGTACTTTGTTCTGCTTAATCCAAAATGCAGATGAGCCTCTTGCGGTAGGTCAAATCAGGCTGTAGGTGGATGGCTTGGTGGTCGACGTCCTTGTAGAGATCAGGCTTGTCTGGAACTTGGAGACACTTCCGGAGTTGTGACACGTGGAACACGTTGTGCACGTCGGTTAGTTCAAGTGGCAGTTCCAACTGGTAAGCCACTTTTCCTCGTCGTGCGGTGATCTTAAAGGGGCCAATGAATCTTGGTGCGAGCTTTCCCTTGATGTGGAAACGCTTGGTTCCTTTAATAGGAGTTACTCACAGGTACACATGGTCTCCGACTTGGAAGTTCACTTTTCAGCGACGAGTGTCGGCATAGCTCTTCTGTCTTGACTTGGCGATCTTCAGTCGCTTTCTGACTAGCTGAACTTGCTCTTCCACTCCATGGAGAACATCTGGTCCAAAGACTAGCCCTTCTCCGGTTTCCGACCAATTGAGGGGTGTGCGACACTTGCGTCCGTACAACACCTCAAATGGTGCCATCTGGAGGCTTGACTGATAACTGTTGTTGTAGGAGAACTCGGCAAAAGGGAGGCAATCTTCCCAGTTAGCTCCATATGCTAAGACATAGGCTCAGAGCATATCTTTGAGTATCTGATTTACTCGTTCCGTCTGACCTCCCGTCTGTGGGTGGAAGGCAGTGCTGAAGGACAACTTGGTTCCCATAGCCTCTTGGAACTTCTTCCAGAACCTTGAGGTAAACTGGGTTCCTCGATCTGACACAATCTCCTTAGGGACACCATGAAGGCTTACGATTAGGTTGATGTAAATAGTTGCCAGCTGGTTGCCATCATAGGTAGTTTTGATAGGAATGAAATGGGCTACCTTGGTCAAATGGTCGACTATGACCCAGATGGAGTCATGTCCCTTGTTTGACCTAGGGAGTACAGTGATGAAATCCATTCCGACTTTATCCCATTTCCACTCGGTAACCTTGAGTGGTTGGAGCAATCCAGCAGGTCATTGATATTCAGCCTTGACCCTTTGGCAAACATCACACTTAGCAACATAGGTGGCAATCTCTCTCTTCATCCCGTGCCACCAGAATATTTCCTTCAGATCTTTATACATCTTGGTTCCTCCAGGATGGAGGGAATACAGGGTGTCATGAGCTTCTTGCAAGATCAAGTTCTTGAGCTCAGTCTTGTTGGGTACGCAAATGCGATTCCCAAACCACACAACTCCTTGCTTATCCTCAGAAAAACCTGGGGCTTTTCCTGCCTTGATCTTCCTCTTGATGCCTTCGATGCTCTCGTGTCCCCTCTGAGCTTCCATAACATCATCCATCAAGGTAGGCTTGACTTCGAGGTTGGCCAAGAATCCTGGTGCAACCAGTTCCAACCCGAAGCTTTCAAGTTCTTCATACAAGGCGGGTAGCCTTTCCTTCATCATAACGTTCAAGGAACAAGCCTTTCTGCTTAAGGCATCTCCTACCACATTAGCCTTTCCAGGGT
The DNA here is from genome assembly GCF_018294505.1 of Triticum aestivum. Classification (NCBI taxonomy): domain Eukaryota; kingdom Viridiplantae; phylum Streptophyta; class Magnoliopsida; order Poales; family Poaceae; genus Triticum; species Triticum aestivum. The sequence continues at coordinate 200,050,660 of NC_057802.1, read as the reverse complement.
GGTATTGAACACTGAGGTCATAATCCTTGATCAATTCTAGCCATCTTCTCTGCCTCATGTTCAGTTCCTTTTGAGTGAAAATATACTTCAGGCTTTTGTGATCCGTGTATATCTCACACCGCTTTCCTAGGAGGTAATGTCGCCATGTCTTCAGGGCATGAACCACTGCTGCTAACTCAAGATCATGAGTAGCATAGTTCTCTTCATGAAGCCGTAGTTGCCTTGAAAGGTAAGCCACGACTCTGCCTTCTTGCATCAGAACACTTACAAGTCCAGTTCGCGATGCATCACAATATATCACAAATTCCTTGTGAATATCAGGTGTAGCCAGAACTGGGCAGTGGTCAATCTCTTCTTCAGCTCCTGGAAGCTCTCTTCGCACTTCGGCGTCCACTCAAACTTCTTGTCCTTCTTCAAGAGCTGGGTCATGGGTCGGGCAATGCTTGAGAATCCTTCAACGAACATGCGGTAATATCCCGCAAGTCCGAGGAAGCTTCTGACTTCCTTCACATTGCTCGGGGTTTGCCATTCAGTCACGGCTTTAATTTTGGTGGGATCCACTGACAATCCTTCGGCAGTCAATTTGTGACCCAAGAATCCAACTTCATGCAGCCAAAATTCACACTTGCTGAACTTGGCGTATAGTTGGTGCTCTCGAAGCTTGTCTAGGACCATTCTCAAGTGTTGCTCGTGCTCTTCTTCCGTCTTCGAGAAGACAAGAATGTCATCAATGAAGATGACAACAAACTTGTCCAAATATTCCATGAAGACCTTATTCATGAGATACATGAAGTAAGCTGGGGCATTGGTCAATCCAAAGGACATGACCGTGCACTCATACAGGCCATATCTGGTTACAAATGCCGTCTTCGGAATATCTTGGGGTCTGATTTTCAGCTGGTAGTACCCAGATCTGAGGTCGATCTTGGAGAACATCTTGGCCCCATTGAGTTGATCAAACAGATCTTGAATCTTGGGAAGTGGATACTTGTTCTTGATTGTAACTTCATTGAGGGAGCGATAGTCAACGCACAAGCAGATCGTACCGTCCTTCTTTGCCACAAACAGAACAGGTGATCCCCAAGGTGAGGCACTAGGACGGATGAATCCTTTCCTCAATTTCTCGGCTAGTTGCTTCTTTAATTCTGCTAACTCCTCCGTTCCCATTCTATAAGGCTTCTTATAGATGGGTCCTACTCCGAGCATGAGCTCGATAATGAACTCAATTTCACGGTCAGGAGGCATTCCCGGTAGCTCATCGGGAAAGACATCGGGGTACTTGCATACTACTGGCACTTGCTCCAATCCAACATCAGACAGACAATTGACTTGGGTGTCTCGAGCAGAGGAGGGGTTGGAAGCAAACTTAACTTCAACTCCTTGGTGATTGGTCACTATGACAGTCCGGTTGGCACAATCTAACAAACCTTGGTGCTTGATGAGCCAATCCATTCCTAAGATCACATCCAAGCCTTGTGATCTTAAGATGATAAGGTCTACTAGGAAATCTACCCCGTTAATGATGATTCCGACTCCTTTACAACCTATCTTGGTTCTCATCTCTGCTCCGGGGGTTTGTACCACCATGGGGTTATTCAGGGGTGTAGGGGTCATGCCACTTTTAAATGCAAACTTTTGGGTGACAAATGAATGTGTGGCTCCGGAATCAAACAAGATAGTTGCAGGTGCTGAATTGACAAGGAACGTACCCAGCACGACGTCTGGGTCTTCCTGAGCTTCTTCTGCAGTGACGTGATTCACACGTCCCTTGCCATTGTTGGGCGGGTTGCAGGAAGCTTGGTTCCTTGGTGGCAGCCCGCGGCCTTGTCCTGGGTTCTGCACATTGGGGCACGGAGCATCGGGCTTCCTGTTGGGGCACACCCTTGAGATGTGTCAGGACTGACCAGATCCAAAGCAAGTGACTTGGTTTGAGTTGTTGGTCTTGTTGCCACCACTGTTATTGGGGTTGTTGTAGTCTGGCCTGGGGTTGGCGTACTGCTGAGGCTGATAGTTCGTGCGAGGTGCAGGGGCTCTTGGCTGCTGATAGGTTGGCTTAACCGGGGCTGGCTGCCACGGGCGAGGCTTCTGGTTGCTGGAGCTACCCTTGCTGATCATCTTGCGCTTACGGGTGTCATCCAAAGCACGTCGCTTGTCTTCAAGCATGAGTGCCTTGTTCACCAGATCAGGAAAGGTTGGGCAGGCACACACAAAAAGGGAGTACTACAGAGTCTGGTTAAGGCCTTCCATGAAGCGCTCTCTTTTGGCAGCATCAGTGCTGACATCTTCAGGGGCATACCTTGACAGAACACTGAACTTCTGCATGTACTCCTTGACAGTGCTACCTACCTGCTTCAGGGCCCGGAACTCACGTTTCTTGATGGCCATAATTCCGGAAAGAATATGGGCCTTGCGGAATTCCGTCTTGAAGTCATTCCAAGTGATATTTTGCCCAGCATGCATGACCTTGAATCCATCCCACCAAGCTCTGGAAGTTCCCCCAAGACAGTGGGCGGCATATGCCACCCTCTCACGGTCTTCAGTGCGGCCGACTAGTTCCAACAGATCCTCAATGGTGCGGACCCAGTCGTCTGCATCCAGGGGTTCGGCAGTCTCGATGAAGGTGGGTGGTGCATGGTTCTTGAACTCTGCCAACATGGAATGTCCATTGCCGTTCCCCGCCTGCTGGCGGTTGTTGGTGACAGCTTGAGCAATCATCTGGAGGGCTGCAGTGTTGGCTTGGCGTTCCTGTCGGAAGGCTTGGAGAAGCTGAGCCATGTCCATGTTCGGGGGAGGTGGTGGCGGTGGAGTCTGTCCTCGGGCTTGGTCCTGGTTGGCTCCTGCTTCGACAGAACCTCCAGCTTCTTGTTGCTGGGTAGAGGTACCAGTACGAGTTACAACAGGCATCCTGTTGGAGCGGTCAAGGTCTCATGATTGGGATAAAATGAGGGAAAACAGTGTAGATGGGCGCCTAGTAAGGGGGTGGGTGTGCACAATTTCAAATTAAGCAAGGGCCAGAAGGGCCAAACTCATGCATTAAAACCAAATGGGTGATGTAGTCATTTACAAGTTCCCAAAGGGAAAGTGCGACTTCCATCAAAAAAATTCGAAAGCAAACACATCGCAACATGGTTTCATTCGAACCATTACATGGACTCGACTTCGCATAAGGGGTACACGACCTATCCTACCTTAAGGGTTACGGACTGGCCTATCCTAGTCCTGAACGGTGTCTAAGTGGTGGAATGCTCGATCGCATATTTCAGCTCCTCTGGGTCTTCCTCCTCATCTTCATTCGTCTCAGTTTCTTCGTCACTTGAGGGAGTGGGGGAGTGTAGGAGCTAAACACGGCGCTGCTTCGCCGGTGGCACCGTGAAGAGGTTGCGATAGTCCTTCGCCATCATACGGCGTGGCTGAGATGATCCCTTGGCATGCGTAACCTGTGGGGGTCGCCCGCCTCGATAGGCAACAACGGGCTGTCCAGGGGGTGCACCATCCTTCTTGATCCTGTCCGCCTTTGTCTGAGCTAGGCGGAGGAGTCCCTTGGTCTCGTGGAGTTGCTTCCGAAGCTCCATCGACTCCGAGGCCAAGTGATGTGCCAGGCTGTAAGCACACAAGCTGAAGTAGGTCTGGAAACGGAGGGGAAGTCCTTCGTCCATGGGTGGAGCTGGTGCGCTGCTCTCGTCATCACCCTCCTTACGATAAGGCAGGTAACGAGTGGCTGGCTCACTTGCCATCTCTGGCAGAAGATTCTGAAGGCGAGTCAGCGCCTTGAGTGTAGTAGTCTCAACGGCGAGGAGCAGGGTTGCCATCTGGGGTCCTTCAAAGAACCAGCTCGTCGGAGAGTCGTTCGCCCTCACGACTACCTCCACGTGATACTCCTTCTTGGTGTTGTTGATCTAGTGCTCATGATAGGAGAAGGTGGGGGCTCGAGTGAACTAGCACCTCTTGAGGCTGTCCTCAAGAAGCACGAGAAATCCAGTGGTCAGGAAGTCCTCGGGTACGACAGCCATCTACAAAAGTGGAAGGGGAAGGGTCAATAGAGGAAATATGACCCATGTTTGGGATATTTTTAGAAAAAGTAGGTATATAGGTAATTTTGTAGATAGTCTCACTCTAACTAACGTCCATGCGAACTAAGGCTTCCTACAGTCGTGATCGCCGAATGCACGTGTACAGTGATCCCAGAGATCAATGCTCACTGAACACACAGAAGCTGAATAAAAAAAGTCTTACATCCCTACATATCGTCTTACACAAATTATGACCGTTATGGTCAAGTCTTACATAGATAAGGCCACAAGGGCTGAATACCAAATAAACTTAAGCAGCGGAAATCTTCGTTATTAGGTAGAAGCTATGCCATCTGCCTTAACACTACATGCACTCTGACTGGGAAACGTCCTAGTTCGCATGTTCGTCTCCGAAGAATTCTTCTTCGAACTCCCGCTCTTCCATGCCTGGACAATTAAATAACCAGTGGCAAGCCAATGAGTACTTTGAATGTACTTACAAGCAACCCATGTTTTGGATCAAAGTAACAATGCAAGGTATATCAACAAGTAGGCAACCTAGTATCAAGCTAGTTGTGATGACTTATCATCTAGTAAACTTATGCATCAATGGACTCTAGCAACCTTGAGAACAGGTTACAGATATCAACATAATAGAGTTTGGATGAATGCTAGCCCATTCCACACGTCAAGTCAACTGCATTGACTCAAATGGTTCTCAATCTCACACACATGTACCAAGTTCGTAAAATTTCTGGACATAGTTTAAGTAGCACGACCCAACTGTCTATGACCGTGGACACGGCTATTCGAATAGTTTGACACTCTGCAGAGGTTGCGCACTTTACCCACAAGATCTGGGAAGCTTTTGTGTCATCCACGATCCCGCAGTACCTCAAGTACTCGGGAGAAGCACCCGATCATTATATTTCCCTAGACGACACTAACATAGGGTCCACTCGTTGGTACACGGCCCTCATGTATAAATAAAAGATCGTGGGACTCTAACCTTTCACATTAACACGCATACACGAAGGGACCAACGCTGTGTCCAGTGCCCTGTGAAAACAGTCATGGCCGCCTATCCGAGCACGACCCCGTCCCGAGAGTGACCTCATGTCACCCCCGTCACTAGTAATGTGGGCACCATGCTAGTATCGGCCTAAGTAATGAATAATGCCCCATCCCATAAGGGGTAGATTGGTTGCACATGTTTGGTTGGGACGGTATTCACACCTAAATCTAATCCATCATTTTACTATTCACACAAAATCTTTCTCTGGTACACCACTTCGTCCTCAAGTGGTGACCTTAGTTCAACATCACCCACGGGCATTAGGGGCACCCGTTGGGGTTTTCAAAGGTTTGTAATCAAGAGATGGTCATGGCATAGATGCAACATCATGCGTCAATATCAAGTATTTTCCATCGCATCTCTAGCACAAGGTAGAGCTACGAACATGCAAGTACAAATGGGCATGCATCAATGCAACAATTATATCAAGTCCATATTCAACAACGTCATCATGCATACGGAAAATTTATCGATGAACAAGAGGGGTGAATCATGGTCAAAGCGCTGCTTGCCTTGGTTGGCTTGGTCTTCAAAGACTTCAAGTCCTTCTCCCTCTTCTTCTCCAACTACTTCATCAAACGCGGGATCTATTCGTCGCAACAAAAACAACGTGAAAATAAGGCAATAATAAGAATAGAAAAGTCAAGGTGCTCACAAAAATGTCAACCTATTTTTGTTAAATACTAGGAGGAAAACTAAGAATGGGGAAATCCTTAGTATTGGTTTTGGAGCTACAGGGACAGAGCAATGGGTTTTCAAACAAGGATTTAATTTCTCAAATTTGAATTTAAATTTGAACAGTACAGAAAAGTTGGTTGGGCACGTATGAAGGTTACACCATTAAATATGTGAGATTTTTACAAGAATTTAGGAACTGGAATTATTGCATCTGGATTAATATCTAATCCTGTGGAATTTTTGGAAAAGGGACAGAAAAGAAAAAGAGAAAGGGCACTGTGCTTCTGGGCCAGATCAGCCGCAGCGCAGCAGTCCCAGAGGGGGAGGAGGCCCAAGTGAGCCAGCGCGCCCACGCCAGGTATTCAAACCTGACGGGCGGGGCCCGAGCGTCAGCGAGAGAGAGAGGGGCTAGGGAGAAGTGAGGATGACAGGCGGGGCCTGCCTGTCATCTTCAACCCTGCAACAGAGGGGCCGGCGACGCTACAGGGCATGACAGGTCGAGCGGGTGGCACTGTTGGACTCAGGGGGATGTCGCCGTCCGGGTGGTGGTGGAGGTGGTCGCCGGAGCAGGCCACAGGAGCAGCGCGAGCATTGGCCGAGCGGGGCAGTGCTCTGGCGCGAGCAACAGGAGAGAGAGGAGGGCGCGCGATTAAGTGGGCCGCCTGCTGGCGTGGAGCAGACGTCGAGGGGCATTGACTGGCGCCCGGGGGAGGCTCGAGGTGGTCGGGGGACGCGGCGTCAATGGTCGGGTGCTCTGCCAAGCGCTCCAGAGCGCGACTTCGTCCGCCATCCGCGGTTTTCCCGCGTCCCCTTGGGTCCACTTGCGTCTGGAAGCTGAAGGGGGCGTTGGCAAAAGCTGGGGAGAGCCTTGGATGCTCTGGAAAGCTGAGGGGAGAGAAGGAGGCTGAGAGAGAGAGGGAGGAATCCACTGTCCAGAGAAGAAAAATGGGGTTCTCCCCCCTTCATCATTGCTTTCTCGGGTATAAAAGCATACAGTTGCTAGAGGGGGTCTAGGAGGGGCTGTGGTAAAACTTTGAGCCCATGGAGATTAGTGGAAGGGGTCAGAATGGTGTTTTTGGAAATGTGGCAGAAGGTGTTAGTTGTTGGTTTGGGCAAGAAAATGAATTACACTTGCCATGAGACTTAACATGATGGAATGGCATATAGAAATAGGGTGTTCCACCAAATTTGAGTTCATTTGGGTAAAGTTGCCAATGCAACTTTTGTAAACCCTAGAAATGAACAGAAATGGATTTGCTTAGATCTAACTAAGCTATTTTCTTATCCTTGATGCACCACTTGGTGTAGTGTCTTTATTTGGGTATTTGAGTGTGCCCACAAAGTTTGAGAGAAAAAGAAGAAAGTTGACAATGTAAAGTTGTTCAAACTTGAATCTGGACAGAGAGGATTTTGGGGCACTTATGTGATCCAAAACTATTTGGATTGAGTTGAAACTCTGCAAGGTCATCATATTATACATATGTGACTTGCTAGAATTTTCTTGGAATTTTTGGAGAATATTTTCTTTGTAAATATTTCAAAAGCTTGAAATATCCAGAAAGGGTTTTTGAGGGGTTTGACCAATATTTTGAACATGACCATGTGTTGAAAATCTTAATATGGACAATATATGTCCGGTGAGTTTTCCTGAATGTTCTCAAATATTTTTGAAACAGTTAAATAAAATTGACCTATTAAAAACCATTTCTGGCCTTAAGAAAAAGCCTTTAACTAAAATAGCAAAATATATTTTAAAATTATATTTTTGTGGTTTATGGGAGTCTTATACCCAATAGGTTTCAAATATACTCTTTGAAATATTTTTCATACCCCAAATCAAGTGCTTGTAGTGCAAACCTCAATTCAGGGGTTTTTTGAAAACTAAATTTAGAAAATACCATTTGGCCAAATTATTTTTGTAAGAAAATACCATATAGCACTATACACATGGCATGATCATTGGGAAGAAGTTTGGGGCAAGGAGATGAAGTATAGAAGGTGGAGGTGTGTTGACTTTAATGAGCACTTGAAAATCACATAGAGAAAACCAACTCCAAAAATAAAAGCCAAATGATGCAAAAGTTTTTTTGTTGGTCCAAATTTTCATGCTTTATTAATGCAAGTGACTTGTAACAAAACACTGGGTGTGACATTAAGTTTAATCCCAGGAATTTCCAGAAAAGGTTAAAACTTTTAAAAATCATAGAAATTAATCCGTAACTCAGATGAAAAGGTTTTATATATGAAAAATGATCAAAAAAAAGGTAGAATCCGAATATGCCCTCCGTTTGTCTGCCACACATCCTTGCATAGCGAACATGGAACTTTCGGTTCATCTGTCCGAAAACGCGAAACACCGGGGATACTTTCCCGAATGTTTTCCCCCTTTGCCGGTATCACCTCCTACCGTGTTAGGGCACTCCTAGCACCGTTACTTGACATGTCATGCATCATTATGCATCTGTTTGCATTGTATTCATTGTTTCTTCCCCCTCTTCTCTCAGGTAGATTACGAGACTGACGCTGCTGCTGGTGCCCTGATCGACTACGTTGGTGACGAACCCTCCTTCCTAGAGCAACCAGGAAAGCCCCCCCTTGATCACCAGATATCGCCTATTCCTTCTCTCTACTGCTTGCATTACAGTAGTGTAGCATGTTACTGCTTTCGGTTAATCCTATTCTGCTGCATAGCCTGTCATTGTAGCTACAGTTGTTACCCTTACCTGCAATCCTAAATTGCTTAGTATAGGATGCTAGTATTCCATCAGTGGCCCTACATTCTTGTCTGTCTGCCATGCTATACTATCGGGCCGTGATCACTCGAGAGGTAATCACGGGTATATACTTATATACATAATATATGATACATGTGGTGACTAAAGTCGGGTCGGCTCGTAGAGTACCCGCGAGTGATTCACGGATTGGGGGCTGAAAGGACCTTTGTCCTGACGGCCCTCTGGGTGGATCTTTGTGGCGGAGCGACAGGGCAGGTTGAGACCACCTAGGTGAGAGGTGGGCCTGGCCCTGGTCGATGTTCGCGGTTACTTCAAAATAACACGCTTAATGAGATCTTGGTATTTGATCTGAGTCTGGCCACTAGTCTATACGCACTAACCAACTACGCGGGAATAGTTATGGGCACTCGACGTCGTGGTATCAGCCGAAGCCTTCTTGACGTCAGCGACTGAGCGGCGCACGCTGGGTTGGACCGCATAACGCAACTCCCATTGTAATGGAGGTTGCTAGGTCTACTCACCAGCCGCCCTCGCAACGTGCAGGTGTGCAATGGGCGATGGGCCCAGACCCCTGCGCCATAGGATTTAGACCGGTGTGCTGACCTCTCTGTTGTGCCTAGGTAGGGCTGCGATGTGTTGACCTTCCGAGGCTGGGCATGACCCAGGAAAGTGTGTCCGGCCAAAGGGGATCGAGCGTGTTGGGTAATCTGGTGCACCCCTGGGGGAAGTTTATCTATTCGAATAGCCGTGTCCCTCGGTAAATGGACGACCCGGAGTTGTACCTTGACCTTATGACAACTAGAACCGGATACTTAATAAAACACACCCTTCCAAGTGCCAGATATAACCCGGTGATCGCTCTCACACAGGGCGACGAGGGGAGGATCACTGGGTAGGATTATGCTATGCGATGATACTTGCTGAACTTACCATCTACTCTCTTCTACATGCTGCAAGATAGAGGCTGCCAGAAGCGTAATCTTCGACAGGACTAGCTATCCCCCTCTTAATCTGGCAGTCTGCAGTTCAGTCCACCGATATTGCCCCTTCACACAAATACCCATGCATATGTAGTGTAGATCCTTGCTTGCGAGTACTTTGGATGAGTACTCACGGTTGCTTTGTCCCTCTTTTCCCCCTTTTTCCTCTTCTTCTCGGACGTCGCAACCAGATGTTGGAGCCCAGGAGCTATAGCCACCATCAACGACGACCCCTACTACACCGAGGGTGCCTACTACTACGTTCAGGCCGCTGACGACCAGGAGTAGTTTAGGAGGATCCCAACCAGGAGGCATGCGCCTCTTTCGATCTGTATCCCAGTTTGTGCTAGCCATCTTATGGCAACTTGTTTAACTTATGTCTGTACTCAGATATTGTTGCTTCCGCTGACTCGTCTATGATCGAGCACTTATATTCGAGCCCTCGAGGCCCCTGGCTTGTATTATGATGCTTGTATGACTTATTTTATTTTAGAGTTGTGTTGTGATATCTTCCCGTGAGTCCCTGATCTTGATTGTACACGTTTGCGTGTATGATTAGTGTACGATTGAATCGGGGGCGTCACAAGTTGGTATCAGAGCCGACTGCCTGTAGGAATCCCCCTTCCAAACTCCTTGGCCAAAGTTGAGTCTAGTCATTAAAAAAACATTACTAACATGGTTGTGTGGCTTACGGGCCCACGTCGCCATTGGGTGGTATTAGGATCTTTTACTTCTCGTCTATACTCTGGGACTCTGATCTCTCTTCTATTCGAGTTAAATGATTTTGCTAACTCTAACTCTAGGTTCTCGTAAATACTTTCTCCCGGAGAGCCCCTTGTTCTGGACGGCCGCTTGCTTCACCAGAAGAGTCAGAAGATACTCTCCGAGGTTTTCCCGAGACCCCTGTGCCCACCGACTTTACAATTCCCTACCACCGATATACCCTTATGGATAACTACCTACAATTGTCGTTCATACATTCATCCCCAGTTGCTCTTGTTATTACAAGATGCCCTGAACTGCTCTTCATTGTTCCGAAAATCCTTTGATCTTACTGCCTTGCAATTCTTTACCACATGAATACCCCTATTGAAAATTCCTCGCACTTATCGAGTATCCGTTCATCCCCAGATGTTCGTATGCTTCATAAGATACTCTGAAATACTATCTGACCTTCTGAGCATCCTCTTCGAACTATTGCTCTGAAAATACTTGTATGCTTACATTATGGATGCTCCCATATCACTAGCAATATTCACTAGTATCTTTTGACACCGTCATTTTGATCCTATTGATTCAACATGTGTGCGAATGCACACAATCATCAATCGACCCTTCAAAATTATCTTTCCGGCTCAGACGTCATTTTGAACATGAGTTGGTTCTCGACCAAACTATTTGTCGTCGATTGTGCCTCTGGTCTATTCAGTTTATCCATCCTTGATCAGAGCATCTACTTCTGATCCTTCGTTTTGGAAATCATAATTCCTTTGTTATCTAAGCATCGAATTATTCAGATGTTCTATAATCTGATGCCCTTGCATTCTTTCTTCCTCTGATTGAGTACCGATACTCACATCAGCTCCGTTGTGGATCACCTGATCCATTGTTGGATTTCATCCGACATCGTCCTTCATATTCAATAAACTTGTGAGCCTTTCCACGGGTATATAATGCCTTTGGTAAATTGTATCCTTTGCTTTGTCAACCATGCTCTACTTTTGAGCTTGTGTTATTTACTCCTGAAGTTCATGGTATATGTTCTAAGAAGCCCCGATGGCTTGAACCTATGCCTTCCTTAATCTGTGTGAACCCGAAAGTTTTCACGGGTCATACTCCTTTGGAAATTCACCAGGTAGATCTTCGCACTCAAATCATTTTTAGTAGAGCAGTGAATGAAAGGTTATGCATTGAAGAAGTGGGAGTCGACCTTGAACTTTGTGTTCAAGCCCATGGACACGATGTAGATTCTATCATGGAAGTTTCTTCTAACAATAATTATTTCCTTGACATAATATCTTCTGGTATCGGTGTATTGATCCTTTGCAATCGTGGTTCCGACCATGTTCTCCTTTAAATACCATTTCTCATGCAAGTTTAAGCACTTGTCTTCCATAGAGCAATATCCCAGTCCAAACTCTACTTTGATCTGTCGTCGAGTATTACCCCCATGGTATCTCGAGATTATCACGGAACTGCATAACTTCTTATGAGTTCTTCCTCAAGTACCGCATTCTCACTGATTCCATTTTTTTCACGAGCTCTGAGTTATTAAACACTCAAAGACATCGATAATTGAATCGAGTCTGCACCGCGATTAAACAACTCTTGGTAACCTTCATTACTTACGAGTTTGAACTCGATCACGTCATTCCTAGCATGCACAGCTATGTCATTATCGTGCCGATTTTAACTGTGCTACCTGGTCCTTAATCCCTAAGCACAACTTTCGACGATGAGCTAAGCTTACGTTGATCTTTCTCATCATATCATTTTGCCTTGAACAACGAGCTTGATTTTGAGTTTGTGTCATACCCATGGTTCCATTAACCTTTTGCTTCATCATTCCTTTGACTTGATGTCATCGCCGACCGATTACATCTTCATGAAACCTCTCGACAAATGTGTCGTGATCATCATCAACATTCTGAGCGTTTCTAGGATATCAATCGAATTCATGATGAGAGATATCATCCTTGCCCCCTCGATGGTTGTGTTAACATCGACAACATTCTTGCATTTCCGCCACACAAAACTGGTTCACAATTTGTGTTGTACCTTGAGTTCCTTGCTATCCAGCTTGTAATATGCTCTACCTTGAAGTATTACCATCTTTTATGTCAAGGATGTTGCGAGGAATGCTCCACCTCTTAAGAATTCTTCTTATAGTATTACTTCTCGCCATCCCCGTTCATTTCTTGGTCCCCGTGTTGTTTCTAACCGGAAAACCGACAATTGAACTATGATGTGCGAGTTCAAAAGTTCTAGCAACCCTATTGCTTTGAAGTTAATGGTCGACATTACATTCTTAGGCCATTCGTTATCGAATCACCATTCTAACATTGATCGTACTACCTAAGCCCATATTTCGGGTGCACCTTTCAGCCAATGTTTAATTGTGTATGTTTTTCCTCTAGCATACATCATTATATCATTTGATATGACAAATGTTATCTCCTTGTTCACATAATTGTGGAAATCCATATTTTGTAAATCTTGATGAATTGTAGCTGAGTCCATCAGCTAACTCCTCATCTTCTCCATAGTTAATGATGGGCTCTTGTTTTGGAACTTGCTTCCATAGTTCATTTCCCGAGAATCTTACAATGTCATCCCGTCAATTTGTGTTGCACATTTTCCTTCTCAGACATCCTGAGTCTGAGGTATCCTAACACCTATCAGATCGGAATCTCGGTCAGATATGATGGTTGGAGCATATTTCCAAGAGTTTTAACATTGGTCTTTATATGACCCGGTAAGGTGATGTCATGCCAAGCACACCTGCCTGGAGGACCTATTGTAGTAGTTCCCTTTTTAGCAAGGTTACTCATTCTTCCATGAGGGAATTGTAAGACTTATTCTATAAGTTGATCCCTATGGATCCTTTGTGTATCCAAGGTCCGATCTTTACTTGAAGACCATGTCTATGCTTTCTCGAAGCACGTCTATGGTACTCCGATTTTCATTAAGAACATTTGAAGCACCATGCTAATTGTTTCTTGTTCAAATTACCCAAACATCGTTGTATGGGTAATGTCATGAAATTTCTCTCCCCTTACCTAAAGGGTTATCTACTGTATATCCTCTCTTGGATATCATGCTCTACTTGACTTTGGGAAGGATATACCCCTGACATATGTGTTTAAACACATTTTCCTTTCCATTGTTTTGTTTAACCTTTCTTGTGATCTATATGATCTAAGCAGTAATATTTTTCTACTTATGTAAACACCTTAGTGTACAACCGTGTCAGTAAGACCCTGTTACTATTGTTGATGACATTCCGGTAGCCACCGATGGATGAGAACTTTGCCTAATGGCCCACCTCGTTCAACGAGCAGAAAAATGGTTCTCTTCGTCCCTCGCCCTTGGTACCGATGTTGTTGCCAACTTAACTGACATGCTATCCTCTGACATGCCTTGCTTACATGATCGTGCAGGACGTCACCACCCTTCCTACTTTTAACCCACATGGTGGGCCCATAACCCACATGTCCCAGGATCAAAACCTGACTCTCATGTACACCCCGGTTGCCAAAGATATTCCTCGCGCCTGACTTCATAGGTAATTCGCGAGCCACCTTCCTAGTGATCTATTCTGGTATTAGACGCAATACTTATTCTTGTCGCCGTGAAAACCCTTTCTCCTTCAGATTAGGCATCGAGCGATTGCCTACCCGCTCGAAACTTTCCATGACACCTCCTTACTTTGCTCTCGATATTTTCTTAAGTTTCAATTCGAGAGTTACTTTTCTCTACCTTCCTAGATGTTGTCAACCAGATAGTCAACCTTGCAAAGGCCGTTCTCCCTGAATACCCACCCTTTATTTTTTCATAAGGACGATGGAGTTCTGTAACGCCCACGATGTGGCTTAATCTCCCACATGTCGAGGCACGACTTAGAGGCATAACCGCATTGTGGTTTTGTCGCAAGAAGGGTCATCTTCACACAATCCCATGTAATGAACAAGAATGGGATAAAGAGTTGGCTTACAATCGCCACTTCACACAATACATAATAAATTCATACATCATTCAAGATACACACATAGGTCCGACTATGGAACCAAAAGAAAAGAAGACAACCCAACTGCTAGATCCCTGATCGTCCCAACTGGGCACCACTACTGATCAACATGAAAAGAAACATAGTAATGAACAAGATCTTCATCGAGCTCCCACTTGAGCTCAGTTGCGTCATCTGCACTGGTCTCATCGGCACCTGCAACTGTTTTGGAAGTATCTGTGAGTCATGAGGACTCGGCAATCTCACACCCGCGAGATCAAGACTATTTAAGCTTATAGGAAGGAAGAGGGGTGGTGAGGTGGAGCTGCAACAAGCACTAGCATATATGGTGGCTAACATACGCAAATAAGAGCGAGAAGAGAAGCAAAGGAACGGTCGTGAAACTAGCAATGATCAAGAAGTGATCCTGAACTCCTACTTACGTCAAACATAACCCAGAAACCGTGTTCACTTCCCGGACTCCGCCGAGAAGAGACCATCACGGCTACACACGCGGTTGATGTATTTTAATTAAGTCGAGTGTCAAGTTCTCTACAACCGGACATTAACAAATTCCCATCTGCCACATAACCGCGGGCACGACTTCCAAAAGATAATACCCTGCAGGGGTGTCCCAACTTAGCCCATTATAAGCTCGCATGGTCAACGAAGGATATTCCTTCTCCCGAGAAGACCCGATCAGTCTCGGAATCCCGGTTTACAAGACATTTTGATATTGGTAAAACAAGACCAGCAAAGCCACCCGATGTGCCGACAAATCCCGATAGGAGCTGCACATATCTCGTTCTCAGGGCAACACCGGATGAGACTAGCTACGAGTAAAACCAGCCCTCAAGTTTCCCCAAGGTGGACCCGCAGGCAGCTCGGTTCGGACCAACACTCGAAGGAGCACTGGCCCGGGGGGTCTAAAATAAAGATGACCCTTGAGTCTGCAGAACCCAAGGGAAAAGGGGATTGGTGGTAGCAAATGGTAAAACCAAGGTTGGGCCTTGCTGGAGGAGTTTTATTCAAAGCGAACTATCAAGGGGGTCCCATAAATCACCCAACCGCGTAAGGAACGCAAAATCAAGGAACATAACACCGGTTTGACGGAAACTAGGGCGGCAAGAGTGGAACAAAACACCAGGCATAAGGCCGAGCCTTCCACCCTTTACCAAGTATATAGATGCATTAATTAAATAAGAGATATTGTGATATCCCAAAGATATCCATGTTCCAACATGGAACAAACTTCATCTTCGCCTGCAACTAGCAACGCTATAAGAGGGGCTGAGCAAAAGCGGTAACATAGCCAAACAACGGTTTGCTAGAAAAGGTGGGTTAGAGGCTTGACATGGCAATATGGGAGGCATGATATAGCAAGTGGTAGGTAGCGCGGCATAGCAATAGAGCGAACAACTAGCAAGCAAAGATAGAAGTGATTTCGAGGGTATGGTCATCTTGCCTGAGTTCCCGCAAGGAAGAAGAACGAGTCCATGAAGTAGACGAACCAACGTAGTCGAATGGATCCTCACAATCGCAACGTTACCGGAACTACCAAGGAGAAGCGCAACCAGAAAGAAGCAAACATCATGGTAAACAACCATCACATAAACATGGCATGATGCACAATCAAGTATGATGCATGTCCGGTTTAATGAGGCATGGCATGGCAAAGTGCCACAAACAACACTACAAATTAAGTGGAGCTCAATATGCAACGAGTTGCATATTGATGAAACACCACATCAATTATTTAGTCTCTCTCGGTTATGTACCCAACAATATTAAATGTTATTAAGCATGGCAAGAGGTGAAGCATAATTAAACAACCTATCTAGGCAAGTTTAAATGAGGCCGGAAATAACAAATAACAATTCCGGAAAATCCCCATATGTCATTTAGCAATTTAAAACAAACACAATTTTAAACATTTAAATGTTGTTATCATGATGCGGATGACATATGCAAGGTATATGCAATTTTATGAAAGTGTTGGTATAAAATGATACGAGGCATTTGTTACCGTGGTGGAAGAAAGGGGTGCCACGGCAACGAATCCGAAAATGATGCCACGGCAACATAACGGTGATCCGACAACTCGTCGAGATGTCGGTGCAAAAGAAACTGTGGATGAACGGAACATGCGAACGATGGTGGGGTGATCCCGGTTACCGGGTTCCCACATGACGGTGGCAAGGAAACGAGGAACTGCAAGGACCAATTCGGACATGGTGCAAACACGGGCATCTCATACAACACATCACAAGCGCTCGTCCACGGGTCATTGTCTCGGGGTTATACCTTCGAAGCATCCATTCGGGGCGGAACGCGTTCGAAGTGGAAGTAGTTGTTCATGTGTCGTGGGGGTAGTAGTTGTACACGGATCTTGTCGGATCCACGGCGACGGTAGACGTACACGGTTCGTAGATGTTTGGGTCGACGGTAGAGGAACTTGGTGGTCCATGTAGTCGAACTAGGCGCATCCGAAGGGGTACTTGGTGAATCCGAAGTAGAGGTACACTTGTTGAAGTGGGACTTGGCGTTTCGGCCTGTAATCGTTCGGGCGTCGTGGAAGAACTTGACGTTCATGGGTCTCGGTCTTGGGCATTGTACAGTGGCTCCATGAACACAACAGGGCCAGATGGATGCAAGGCCATGGCAGCAACGGGTCAGAGCGCTTGATAGTAACCGAAGTCAACAGGTGCTCGAGGACAGGGGCGCTCGGGGCAGCGATGTGGCCCATCTGGGCGGCCACGCACAGGCGAACGAGCGGGCGAGCGAGCTCCTCTGCTCGATAGGAAGCAGAGCAGCGGCGGCTCAAGCAGGTGAAGCAGGGGAACGGGCAGCAGCAGGACGAAGCAAAGGACACAGCGATGCGGCTTGGAACTCCGGCGACGGCGAGGTAGATGCGGACGAGGCGGCCGTCCGGGCGAAGAGACGAGCGCGAGGTCGGGCGCTGCTGCAGGGAGCTCGTCTCCCGTGCGGCTTCGGCGTGAGGGGGTCAGGAGGTCGAGGAGGCAGGGGGCGCCGGAGTTGGCCTCCAGTGGCGGCGCGGAAGGAAGCTCGCGAGGGCCATGGCGAGGAGGCAGAGGGAGGACGCGGTGATGGCAGAGCTCAAAGCGGGATGGTGGCGACGAGGAGAAGCAGGAGGAGAGGCGGCGGTGAGGAAGCTTGAGAGGGGGAGCTCCTGGAGGCTGGCGGCGCCATGAGAGGGGGCCTGCAGAGGGGAGGAGGCACAGCGGAGCGGAGGGCTCAGGGCGCCGGCGGCGGTCTTGGGAAGGAGAAGACGGGCTCGTCCCTGAGAGTGGCGGCGCGAGGGAGAGAGTGGAGGGAGAGATCGAGAGGAGGGAGGAGCGCGAGGCTCTGCTCCTCTCTCTTTCTGTGTGGGAGGTAGCGCGAGGGAGGAGACGAGAGGGAGATGGGGATCGGGCGAACGAGGGAGATGGTGGCGCTGGAGGAAGGGACGAGAGGGAGAGATGGGGA
The DNA here is from genome assembly GCF_018294505.1 of Triticum aestivum. Classification (NCBI taxonomy): domain Eukaryota; kingdom Viridiplantae; phylum Streptophyta; class Magnoliopsida; order Poales; family Poaceae; genus Triticum; species Triticum aestivum. Next base: position 200,032,970 of record NC_057802.1, on the reverse strand, counting down.
TCGAGCGCTGGTCGGGCTAGGGTTAGGTAGGGGTGCGGCGGCTGGGCCTTGGGCCATCTCGGTGAAGAGGGGAAAGGTCAGGAGGAGTTGGGCTGCGCTGGATCTCTCTCCACCCCCCCTTAATTCTTTCAAAACCTTTCCGAAAAACAGAAAATCGCAATGAAAGAAAGGAGAGAAAAGAAAGGGGTTAGGGGAAGGATTTGGGCAAGAGGCTATTTTCCCGGACTCATAAAAATGTGCTTGTTCCGAGAAAATAGAAAAGGCCATGATTGAAAGATTTAAATTCAAACTCATTTGATTTAAATTCAAATGATTTGAACTAGGACAAGGTTTAGGAGTGGCCAAAAATGTTAGGAATTTAGGAAGAGCCTCGACAAATGGGAAAAGAATTATTGGCAAGGTTAGAGAGATCGACTCAAAGCAGAAAAGGCATAGGATTAATTTTGCACGTGTGTTAAGGTGAACTCCAATTAATGGAATATTTATAATAGCTCCATAATTATTAGGAGGATATGTTATAAAGAGAAATCACCATGTGAATTCCCTCGATTTAAATGGATCAAAGATCCATGCAATTTATTTAGTTGAGCTTGATGCAAAGATTAAAGACATGATGGCATGATGACATGATGCAATGCAAAAATAAAAGAGCAAGCACCAAAAGAAACACGCGGAGATCACGAAAAATAAGGACGCTTCTGAAGCGTCGGTCTCGGGGCGTTACAAGTTCCTGAAGAAAGGATGCCGACTTCATCATGATGACCTGAAGCAGAGAAATTAAGACATCAACATAATGGATCGACCTCTTTGAGAAGAGCAACCAAGACTGAGAATATTCGTTAGAAATTCGTAACCGGAACTTTCCCCCTTACCGAACCTCTTAAATCTCGGGACAAGATTTCTTGTAGTGGAGGAGAATTGTGACACCCGGATACTTAAGCTACAGTGAACCTCTGCTAATGATGCCATGTCACCTCGATTACTGTTGCTAATCTTGAGTTAGTTTGAAACCGATTCGAATTCAAATTAATAATCAGGCAAACAACAAAAGTTTTCAAACAATGAAACTAAAATGTTCAGGTCATGCCAGATAATGCATAGGTGATTATGGTGGTGAAACCAAACTTTTATGGAATGCTTAACTGCACTAAAATGATTTAAGTAGTAGCAAACCTAATTATGAATGCCTTTACTAATTAATAAAATATCAAACCAAATTATTTGGGGACTAGACTTTTTTGTGACATTGGACTAAATTGAAATACTAAATTAGATGCCAAGTATATATTTTACAAAAAACTAAAACAATAGGAAACAAAGAGAAAACATAAAAAGAAAATAAATAAAAAGGAAAAGATAAAATGAAAAACAAAAGACCGAATCTACTAGGCACTTGGCCCATCTAGCAAATTGAACAGGCCCAGCCCAACTCACCTTCCTCCTTCAACCTCCTGTTCACAAGAGGCACCGTGGACGCCGCGCGCGCGTCCAGGTCTCGGATTGCCACGCGCCATCTATCCGTCGCCCCCCTGCTCGGTTAAGTCTCCCCCGCACTTCTTTGTCAAACCCTAACGCCCTCACTTCCCTCCTCTCATCCCTCTCCTCCTCACTCGCGCTCCCGCCGCCGCCGTCACCATGGGATGCCTTCCCGTGCGCTCCCCGGCCACCCTACGCCCTAGGACCATGCCATCCACTCCGATGTGCTCCGATGCTTCGCCCACGCCAAGGAACTCGAGCCGGAGCCCCCTGCGTCGCCGGATCCACGTCGTCTTCAACCTTGCACCCGCCGGCGACCTCCATCGGATTCATCGTCACCGAGCCTCCTGATGTCTATTACACAACCTTCTTCTTGTAGCCGTTGTTGGGCCTCCAAGTGCAGAGGTTTGTAGGACAATAGCAAATTTCCCTCAAGTGGATGACCTAAGGTTTATCAACCCGTGGGAGCCATAGGATGAAGATGGTCTCTCTCAAGCAACCCTGCAACCAAATAACAAAGAGTCTCTTGTGTCCCCAACACACCAAATACAATGGTAAATTGTATAGGTGCACTAGTTCGGCGAAGAGATGGTGATACAAGTGCAATATGGATGGTAGATATATGTTTTTGTAATCTGAAAATATAAAAACAGCAAGGTAGCAAGCGATAAAAGTGAGCACAAACAGTATTGCAGTGCGTTGAAACAAGGCCTAGGGTTCATACTTTCACTAGTGCAAGTTCTCTCAACAATAATAACATAATTGGATCATATAACTATCCCTCAACATGCAACAAAGAGTCACTCCAAAGTCACTAATAGCGGAGAACAAACGAATGCATTATTGTAGGGTACGAAACCACCTCAAAGTTATTCTTTCGGATCGATCTATTCAAGAGTTAGTACTAGAATAACACCTTAAGACACATATCAACCAAAACCCTAATGTCACCTAGATACTCCAATGTCACCTCAAGTATCCGTGGGTATGATTATACGATATGCATCACACAATCTCAGATTCATCTATTCAACCAACACAAAGTACTTCAAAGAGTGCCCCAAAGTTTCTACCGGAGAGTCAAGACGAAAACGTGTGCCAACCCCTATGCATAGATATCCAAGGTCACGGAACCCGCAAGTTGATCACCAAAACATACATCAACTGAATCAATAGAATACCCCATTGTCATCATGGGTATCCCACACAAGACATACATCAAGTGTTCTCAAATCCTTAAAGACTCAATCCGATAAGATAACTTCAAAGGGAAAACTCAATCCATTACAAGAGAGTAGAGGGGGAGAAACATCATAAGATCCAACTATAATAGCAAAGCTCACGATACATCAAGATCGTGCCAAATCAAGAACACGAGAGAGAGAGAGAGAGATCAAACACATAGCTACTAGTACATACCCTCAGCCCCGAGGGTGAACTACTCCCTCCTCGTCATGGAGAGCGCCGGGATGATGAAGATGGCCACCGGAGAGGGATCCCCCCTCCGGCAGGGTGCCGGAACGGGTCTAGATTGGTTTTCGTTGGCTACAGAGGCTTGCGGCAGCAGAACTCCCGATCTATTGTGCTCCCCGATGTTTTTAGGGTACATGGACATATATAGGCGAAAGAAGTCGGTCAGGGGAGCCACGAGGGGCCCACGATGGTGGCGCGCGCGCCCAGGTGGTAGGGCGCGCCTCCCTGACTCATGGCTTCCTCGAAGCTTCCCTGACGTCTACTCCAAGTCTCCTGGATTTCTTCCGTTCCAAAAATAACTCTCCCGAAGGCTTCATTCCATTTGGACTCCGTTTGATATTCCTTTTCTTCGAAACACTAAAATAGGCAAGAAAACAGCAATTTGGGTTGGGCCTCCGGTTAATATGTTAGTCCCAAAAATAATATAAAAGTGTTTAGTATAGCCAATAAACATCCAAAACAGATAATATAATAGCATGAATACTTCATAAATTATAGATACGTTGGAGACGTATCACCTCCCCCGAGCCCACCTTGCTCATCTACAGGCTCACTGTGAGCCCCTCTTCATTTCCCCTTTGCTCCCCACTCGGATTCATTCTGTATCACCGCATTCGCGAGCATGGAACTCCACCGTCCGCCATGGCCGACGAGGGTCGAGGACCCCGTGCTACTCTGCCCAAACTTGTGTTCCCGATGTGCTCTTGGCCCTGCCAGGAGGCCGACGAGACCATCCGCTCGCCTTGCCGTGCCCCTAGCCCCGGATCCACCCTTGCCGTCACTCCGGCCGCCACCTCGCTCATCCCCTGCACCTCACCGCACGCATCCGCGCACGCCCCGCCCGCCCCTCCTTCTGCCGCTAGGTGCCACTGTTGTTGCTTCTTTTGCTACGGCTACTACTTGCGGCCGCACCCCACCTCCGCTTGACCGCGTCGCAGGCACCCCCGCTGCTCGCCCTCGTCGCCCATCCTGTTGCTGCTTTTGCACCTCTACCGCGCCCCGTAGCACCCGTCACCCCCGCGCTCGCAGCCGCAGCCGCGCCCTAAACCGCCCGCGCCTCCTCCGGCCTTCGCTCCACTCGCCCGTACCCACCACCGCCTCCAACTGTTGCCCCGCACCGATGCTTGCCGTCGTAGCCCCGCAACCTGCCGCGCGCCCTGGCCCCTGCCCGCACCGCCATCCGCCCCCGCACGCGCTTGCTGCCGGTGCTTCCCCGTGCGTGCGTGCAGGCCTGGCCATGGCCTCTGCCTGGCTGTGCCGCTGCGTGTGGGCCGACCCTATGTAATTAGGGAGGGCCTAATAGGGATTAATGCACTAAACCCCCCTAATCAGTGCATAACATGTGGGCCTTCACTGTTAATTAAACTAGCTAATAAAACTCTGTTAGATATTAGCCAATGACAGATGGACCCCTTGTCCAGTTTGACCAAGTCAAACTGCTGACTGGACTAGCCTAGTCATTGAAAGGTGGCTCCCACTGGACCCCTTTGACTAGTCGAACTGACCAGTCAACTGCTGACTAGGCCAGTGACCTGGCCCCACGGTCAGCCTCTGGTGCATTGCCGGGTGCACTGGACCTGGTGCACCTAGCATTTTCATGTATATTTTCGTAACTCAGCACCCTGCCGGAGGGGGGATCACCGGGTCCAGTGTATATTTTTAAACCATGCTGCTGCTAAGATTCTGTGTATAAGCTATTAAGTTTACCTAGCATTAGCATTACCGAGTTACGAAAATGTATGCTAGGGATGTGTGGCAGACGAAAAGGTTAAAAAATTTAAAAATCATAGAAATTAATCCGTAACTCGGATGAAAAGGTTTTATATATGAAAAATGATCAGAAAAATATGAAGAATCCGAATATGCCCTCCGTTCGTCTGCCACACATCCCTAGCATACACTAGTAGGGAAAACCTTATACACAGAATCTTTGCAGCAGCGTGGTTTAAAAACAAACGCTACTGCTAATTAGCAGTAGCGAGCTCCAGGAAACCGCGCTACTAACATCCCGATAGCAGTAGCGCTGTAGGTGAAACAAGCGCTACTACTATAATTGCCACGACGTTGCCTCCAGGCTAGATATAGAAGTAGCGCCCTTCTCCTGGATGCGCTACTGCTAAAGTACTCAGTAGCAGTGTTTTTCTTCAAAACTCGCTGCTGCTAAGTATCACCGCAACTAATTAAGTTTAGTCCCATACTGCTAAGCGAACAAGGTGTTTACCACCTTAAATATGTTACTTCTCAAACTATCTCGAGCACTTGGTCTTCATTGAACTATATGTGTAGGATTTGTGGATGCAATATGAATCTTCGCCTGTGCCTATACAGGTACGGTGAAGATTCATGTTGACTATTTAGATTCTACACAAAAAGATCAATGATGACCAATGTATATTTTTGATGTTTTTACATGCTTAGACTTATAGCGTTTTTCCAAGACAAATACCTACTGATATTGGGATAAACAAAAGAAATAACTGCTTCCTTTAGCAGTAGCGTTTTTTTCTAAAACGCGCTATAGCTAAATTAGCTATAGCGCATTTCCTTAAGAGCGCTACCGCTAGTTCGACTTAACCACCCGCGGGCTCAAAATTTTGCTAAGTACTCCTTCCCCCCTGTTCCCCTACTCCTCTGTCGCCGCCACCCGAGGCCGCCCTCAACCTCAGCGCCGCCGCCCGCCGCCGCTCTCGACCTTACCGTCGCCGCCCTCGACCTCACCGTCGCTGCCCTCGACCTCACCGCCACCGCCCGAGCCGCCCAGGACCGCCGCCTCCCGATCCCGAGCCCGCCCTCGCCGCCCGTACCTCCGTTGCCAAGCATCTCCCCGCCACCGTCTCTCCCCTCTCTGTAAGCCCCCACCCCTCCCCCACTCCCTCTCTCTCTCTGCTTAGTTAGTAGATGTTTTTTAGTAGTAGTAGATGTTAATTTAGGGTTCATAGATAATGAATTTTAGTAGTAGTAGATGTTAATTAGTAGTAGTGATGGTACTAGTTAACTAGGGCAATATGGTTAATAGTAGATGTTTTTTACTATTGTATAATGTAGTTTTTACTGTTTTTAGCAAGTGTTTAAAATAATTAGTAAGTAAATTAATAAACTAGTTGAACTAGTTTAGTTTTAGTTGAACTAGTTTAGTAAGTAAATTAATAAACTAGTTGAACTAGTTGAATTAATAGAACTAATGTATTTTTAGTAAGAAAATTAATATAACTAGTTGAACTACTTTATTTTTAGAAAGAACTAGTTTTTTCTATTTATAGTAAGTTTATATTTAGTACGAACTAGTTGAATTAATAGAACTAGTTGAACATGTCATATTTGTTGTTATTTTCTTAGTTTAAGCAATTATTCGGGATGTATTAGTGATAACTTATAGGGTTTTTGTTTTTGCAGAAATCAAGGAGCCCCTCCACCATCCCCGTCGTCGTCCTCGTCACCGACCCCCTCCGACCTCGAGGTGAGACCAGCCAAATCTCCATGTCAATATGAGTCCTATAAGATATGATGTAGATAAAAACATGTATATCTTGTGTTGCTCAAATAGGATACGTGGTTGCCCAAGTGGCCGGTCATGTTTAGGTTACACCTCCGAGTGGCCTATGTTTTGCCGGAGTGTTAATTAATTTCCGTTCCGGCAAATTTCAAGCGCTCAATATGTCCTTTTTAGCAAAGGTCATGCCGGATTTTTCCGTGAATTCTGGCATGACTTGTGCTAGAATATGTAGGAAATATCGAGTGGCCTGGATTTTCTCGAAAAATAATTAAACGACATTTCGACAAACCGATAGTCAACCCGTGATGAATAATGATCTAATTTAGGTTTTTTAGTACATATATTTAATTGTACAAGTTTAACTTTGAATTATGAACATAGGAAATGTTGTACTCGGATGACGAAAGTCTCCCGGGGGAGTGGAGCTGGTGCCACGACGATCGAGGTCTGTATGACAGGCCTCACCTGGACGAAGATCGGCGCTTCAGCATTAAGCTCGAGGAGACCTTCGATGTTGAAATGGTACACAACGACTTCAACTATTTCAATGTCTTCAACTATTTCAACGTCTAATTTTCATCTTTTACAATTCGACTAGCTTATCCCAAGCCATGCAAGACGCTATGTCTTGGAGAGGATGGGTTTTGAAGACCATGAAAATTTTGAAACAAAGAAATTACACCTAAGGACCAATCATGATATGGATTTTGAAGTAAATCTGTACAATTCTCAAAGCGTAACCCATTTTGGTTGCCAAAATTGGGAAGCACTTTGCAAAATGTATGGTTTTTATGAGGATATGATTGTCACCATGGATCTTGGTGATCCTGACATCGAGCAAGACAATATGGATATTTTGGTCCTTGTTGATACGCTTCCGATTCTACCGCTATGTGAGTTTCTCAAACATAGTTATTAACTAATTTATATTGTTTATTTCAAAATAGTTGACAGCTTATTTCCATTGACAGCTTATTTTCATTCTTCAAAGAATGTGCGGAAGATGGTAGACAAAACCCACTACAACGATGGCTCCGAATTAACTTATAAGGAGAAAAATCATCTGATCGCATTTTGTACTGATCTTGAGAATTACAATACCTGTTATCGAACTCCTCCAAATTATGGTGAATACGTGCCACTAGTGCACGTGTTGAACCACGGTAACTTCTATGGAGATACCATGGTAAGATTTTTTACTATTACGACATCCGTGCATCTTTTGCATACTTCTAAAACTAGTACATCATTTCTAACTACGAAGTTATTATTATGTTTTTCAATAGAAAATCCCGATGGATTGTGTGCCTCATCTGATGTATCAGAATGGTCGCCTTGATGTTCTGAACTTACAGCCAGGACATCCTATGGATCTCACCTGTGCATATCGGATTTCTAAAACCGGTGAACACATGCTAATCAAAGAATGGAAAAAATGTTTGGACAGTCGTAAGGAGGTTCTTCGAAGCAACATTAAGAGAAAGGAAAGAATTGGAGATAGGATAGTCTCCATTCTCCATAATGTAGAGTCAGGGGCTATCTTGTTATTTGCTATTTTAACTTAGAGAATATAGTAGGTCCTAAGAGAATGTAGTAGGTCCTATGAGGTACAATATGTTTATTATGTCGTACAATGTGTTAAAGTTGATGATGACGAGTAGTTGTGATTATGACTAGTGACCAACTTGCTATGTGATGTCTCATTGATGAAAACGATGATCATGAGGAGGTTTTATATGACAATGATGTATTATGATGATAAGTTGTTAATGATATGTTGATGATGATTTTTATTATATTATTGGGTGAAAGAACCGCGGATTAGTTTCAAGTGTATGTCCATCCACTTGAAACTAGTCCACGGTTCTTTCACCCTGTGATGTAATAACTTATTATGATGTAAAAACAATCTCTAAATTGCTACTGTATGAAAACTTGTATAAAGGTGTATGAATACAACATGAAATAAAAGTGAAATACAGAATAATAGTAGTAGCGCGGGCTGAGAGAAGCGCTACTAGTAATTACAAGTAGCGCTCTTTAGTGAAAGCGCTACTACTAAGTCGATATAGCAGTAGCGTGGGTTAACAGACGCTACTGTTAACCTTTAGCTGTAGCGCCGTACCCAGCGCTACTGATAGGCATTATTCCCGCGCTACTGCTAGGGTTTTCCCTAGTAGTGATAGCGAACATGGAACTTTCCCCCTCCGGTCCGAAAACGCGAAACACCGGGGATACTTTCCCGGATGTTTTCCCCCGTTGCCGGTATCACCTCCTACCGCGTTAGGGCACTCCTAACACCGTTACTTGACATGTCATGCATCGTTATGCATCTGTTTGCATTGTATTCATTGTTTCTTCCCCCTCTTCTCTCCGTTAGACTACGAGACTGACGCCGCTGCTGGTGCCCCGATCGACTACGTTGTTGACGACCCCTCCTTGCCAGAGCAACCAGGCAAGTCCCCCCCTTGATCACCAGATATCTCCTATTCCTTCTCTCTACTGCTTGCATTAGAGTAGTGTAGCATGTTACTGCTTTCGGTTAATCCTATTCTGCTGCATAGCCTGTCACTGTTGCTACAGTTGTAACCCTTACCTGCAATCCTAAATTTCTTAGTATAGGATGATAGTATTCCATCAGTGGCCCTACATTCTTGTCCGTCTGCCATGCTATACTATCGGGCCGTGATCACTCGGGAGGTGATCACGGGTATATACTTATATACATAATATATGATACATGTGGTGACTAAAGTCGGGTCGGCTCGTAGAGTACCTGCGAGTGATTCACGGATTGGGGGCTGAAAGGACCTTTGTCCTGACGGCCCTCTGGGTGGATCTTTGTGGCGGAGCGACAGGGCAGGTTGAGACCACCTAGGTGAGAGGTGGGCCTGGCCCTAGTTGGCGTTCGCGGTTACTTCCAAATAACATGCTTAACGAGATCTTGGTATTTGATCTGAGTCTGGCCACTGGCCTATACGCACTAACCAACAACGCGGGAACAGTTATGGGCACTCGGCGTCGTGGTATCAGCCGAAGCCTTCTTGACGTCAGCGACTGAGCGGCGCGCGCCGGGTTTGACCGCGTAACGCAACTTCCTTTGCAATGGAGGTTGCTAGGTCTGCTCACCGGCCGCCCTCGCAACGTGCAGGTGTGCAATTGGCGATGGGCCCAGACCCCTGCGCCATAAGATTTAGACCGGTGTGCTGACCTCTCTGTTGTGCCTAGATAGGGCTGCGACGTGTTGATCTTCCGAGGCTGGTCATGACCCAGGAAAGTGTGTCCGACTAAAGGGGATCGAGCGTGTTGGGTAATGTGGTGCACCCCTGCAGGGAAGTTTATCTATTCGAATAGCCATGTCCCTCGGTAAAAGGACGACCCGGAGTTGTACCTTGACCTTATGACAACTAGCACTGGATACTTTATAAAACACACCCTTCCAAGTGCCAGATATAACCCGGTGATCGCTCTCACACAGGGCGACGAGGGGAGGATCGCCGGGTAGGATTATGCTATGCGATGATACTTGGTGAACTTACCGTCTACTCTCTTCTACATGCTGCAAGATGGAGGCTGCCAGAAGCATAGCCTTCGACAGGACTAGCTATCCCCCTCTTATTCTGGTATTCTGCAGTTCAGTCCACCGATATTGCCCCTTTACACAAATACCCATGCATATCTAGTGTAGATCATTGCTTGCGAGTACTTTGGATGAGTACTCACGGCTGCTTTGCTCCCTCTTTTCCCCCTTTTTCCTCTTCTCCACGGACGTTGCAACTAGATGTTGGAGCCCAGGAGCCAGACGCCACCGTCGATGATGACCCCTACTACACCGAGGGTGCCTACTACTACGTTCAGGCCGCCGACGACCAGGAGTAGTTTAGGAGGATCCCAGCCAGGAGGCATGCGCCTCTTTCGATCTGTATCCCAGTTTGTGCTAGCCATCTTATGGCAACTTGTTTAACTTATGTCTGTACTCAGATATTGTTGCTTCCGCTGACTCGTCTATGATCGAGCACTTGTATTCAAGCCCTCAAGGCCCCTTGCTTGTATTATGATGCTTGTATGACTTATTTTATTTTAGAGTTGTGTTGTGATATCTTCCCGTGAGTCCCTGATCTTGATTGTACATGTTTGCGTGTATGATTAGTGTACGATTGAATCGGAGGCGTCACTGTTTCCCTTTGTAAAGTTTCGGTCTAACCGAGATGAGCGATCGGTCCCACCGAGTTCACAATGCAAACTCTCTGTTTCCCCTTCATAACATTTCGGTCTCACTGAGATGAGCGAATCGTTCCCACCGAGTTTGCTTGACCAACTCTCTGGTTAGCTTATTACCAAAATCAGTCCCATCGAGTTTGTGTAATCGGTCTCACCGAGATTACATTATGCCCTAACCCTAATGAAATTGGTCCTACCGAGTTGACATGCTGGTCCCACCGAAAAGCCTAATGTTCACATTTTGAACTAAATCGGTCCGACCAAGTTTTCTGATTCGGTCCTACTGAGTTTGGTGAATTGTGTGTAACGGTTAGATTTTGTGTGGAGGCTATATATACCCCTCCACCCAATCTTCATTCATGGAGAGAGCCATCAGAACAAGCCTACACTTCCAGCATACATTTTCTGAGAGAGAACCACCTACTCATGTGTTGAGGCCATGATATTCCATTCCAACCATATGAATCTTGATCTCTTGCCTTCCCCAAGTTGCTTTCCACTCAAATCATCTTTCCACCAAATCCAAATCTGTGAGAGAGAGTTGAGTGTTGGGGAGACTATCATTTGAAGCACAAGAGCAAGGGGTTCATCATCAACACACCATCTATTACCTTTTGGAGAGTGGTGTCTCCCAGATTGGTTAGGTGTCACTTGGGAGCCTCCGTCAAGATTGTGGAGTTGAACCAAGGAGTTTGTATGGGCAAGGAGATCGCCTACTTCGTGAGGATCTACCCTAGTGAGGCAAGTCCTTCATGGGCGATGGCCATGGTGGGATAGACAAGGTTGCTTCTTCATGGACCCTTCGTGGGTGGAGCCCTCCGTGGACTCACGCAACCGTTACCCTTCGTGGGTTGAAGTCTCCATCAACGTGGATGTACGATAGCACCACCTATCAGAACCACGCTAAAAATCTATGTGTCTCCAATTGCGTTTGCACACTCCAATCCCATCCCTTTACATTCTCACAAATTGCATGCTTTACTTTCCGCTGCTCATATACTCTTGCCACGCTTGCTTGAATGTATTGTGAATGTTTAAACTTGTGCTAAAACTCTACCTTAACTTGAAGAAAATAAAAACTGCAACTTTTCTTTGTTAAGAGTCTATTCACCCCCCTCTAGACACCTCTTCGCGATACTTTCAACAGTACCGAATTTGTGTGGAAATATTTTCTCTGATTTGAAGTTAGTGTTCAAGTTTGCTTGTGCTAGTTCAATAGTCACTGATTGGAAGAAAAATCTAATCATCCAAATAACTACTAAAAATTGCATAACACTATCAGAAAACTTGCGTATTTATGAATCAAGCAAGTAGATAACTTACATTAGAGAATGAACCTATAGTAGAAAATAATATTTTCCAGCATCGCACATTACTGACCTGAAACAAAAGTATAAATTACTTTCATAAAACTTGAAAGAAGGAAATTAGAAAACAACTTAAAAATGCACAGATACACAATGCCTTACCTCAAAAAGAAGATATTGCAAAAATATTACACCATTGAATACTTTTGTGTTGCTCTGATTTAGAGAAAAAGGCGGATAAAAATGAGGAAGCAGAAATTAGAGGCCAAACTGCTTCACAAGCCAACTGATATTAAATACCATAGAGGACAAAAGTTGTTCACAAACACACTAAGAATATTTTCTCTTCCACACACACTGATCAACTACATAGAGACAAAAGCAAATTTAGCCTAGCAACCTAAGACGATAATGTTTCAACTAAATTTTGCCTAGCAAGCTAATTTACCCCCTAGCAACAAGTTATAACAACATCAAGCTTCAAGCTCCAACGCTTGCACTAGCACCACCTGCACTAGGGCCACCTAATCCTCCCCCTGAAAGACCAGCACCAGACCATTCATCTTAAAAACCACCATCATGGTGAGCAACATCTTCATCTTCATTAGCATCCTGGGAGCTGACCCATTTGGGCAGTTTGCCTACAGTGGCAGACGGCAAAGAGTAAACAATTTTGCCGTCAGCGGCGGACGGCAAAGGCCTGCCATGTAGTGACGCATAGATGACATCATACGGCGGACGACAAAGACACTAGAAAGTTTGCCGTCGGCCATGGACGGCAAAGGCTTGCCGTTAGCCACTTAACGGACTGACAACGCAATTATTGCCGTCCGCTCTCTTTGCCGTCCGCGGCAGACGGCAAAGGGCCTTTGCCGTCAGCCGCCAGGAAGCAGACGGCAAAGTAGCTCTTTACCGTAGCCTACCTTGCCGGAGCCTTTTGCCGTCCGCCGTTCATGCCTTTGCCGTCCGCCGTGGCAGATGACAAAATAGCTGATTCTTGTAGTGAACTTCACCAGGAGCAACAGCAATCATTATCTTGACTGGAAGTAACCATCCCAGTCAGGTACATATGGCTCTAATTTAGAAAGCCTGTGAACAATAATCAGAGCTTCCGGCCAACACAGTAATCGTAGCCAGCAACTAAAAGAACATCAAATGCACTTCCAAATGCAATTAAAAATGTGTCCTTCACATACTGATCTACCACCCTGAACCTTTTGTGTTCAACCAAATCAAAAAGACCAGCACCAACACAAAAACCAGCAGAATGAGTGGTGTTGATTACATGGTAGCACACAACTCTGTCAGTGTCTCCAAAAGGTACATTCAGGTGTGCTCTTGTAACAGCAGAGATCTATGACTGAAATCCTTTTACTGGGACGAAGCAGATAAAAGGAAATGAATCAAAAATGTACTACCAGAAGATATAAACCATAAATTTCACATTACATCTACCAGCGAATATAAAAAATTAAAACCGTAAGAAATTTGCACAACATAGAACTATAAATTGCACATGACTAACTCATGCAAAATCTGAAAGATAAACGAGACACTCATACATAGCTAAGCGCAAAACCTAATCATTCATACCTCATAGCAAAAATACATTCAGTGCAAAAATAAATTCTTAAAATCATGATATTAATCCAATCTTATATGTTTAGTGTCAAACTGATATGGTATTGTAAAAAATAGAACCCAAAATAAATTTTCACACCACGTAAGAATACATTGCAGAAGGCATCTACCAGCAAGTACGTAATGAAAACCTAAACTAAGTTTTCACAACATACACAAAGGGAATCCCTAAGTAAATTGTCAACTCATGGAGGTGCCACATAAAACCAAACCCTAATCATGATGATAAGCAGGAAAATTTAAGAAAACCAAAACCTACATAAATTTGGACAACAAAGAGGCATGAATTGCACATGACATAAATGAGCAATTATAAAGGATAGACCAAACAATGTAGTGGCATATTTATCAACATGACATTCCCTCACATTTAGTAAGACCACCAAAACAAACATAAATTGCACATCACATCTACTAGAAAAATTACTCATACATAGGTGTAAAGCCTAACCTAATCATTCATACATCATAGCAAAAAAGTTCATTCAGTGCAAAATTAATTTTAAAAATATCACATTTTTTGAATCTAAATATGTTCACTATCAAAATGGTTACACTAAAGTTAAAATCAAACCTAATAATGAAGATAAAAAGGAAACCTATTTAAATTTGCACAACAAAGAAGAATAAGTTGCACATCACATCTATGAGCAAGTGCAAGGGATAAACCTAAGTAATATGAAAACCTATCCCTGATTATGGTGTTGAACAGCAAAAAGACCAGATAATTGCACAACCTAAAAACCATAAAATTGCACATTACATGTAGTAGTAGATACATAACTGAAAGAGAGCAATTTCATATTAATAATTCCATTGATTACAAGGATGGAAACCATCATAACACTAAACGAACATCAAATGCATTTTCAAATGCAACTAAAAATGTGTCCTTCACATAATGATCTGCCACCCTGAACCTTTTGTGTTTAACCAAATCAAAACGACTAGCACCAACACAAAACCCAACAAAATGAGTGGTGTTGATTACATGGCAGCACACAACTCTGTCAGCGCCTCCAAAAGGTACATTCGGCTGTGATCTTGTAACAGCGGAGATCTTCATAATTTTACGACTGAAATCATTTTAATGAGACAAAGAAGATCAAAGGAAATGAATCAAAAATGTACTACAAGAAGATATAAACCGCTTGTCATTTCCTTCTGCACTTTTGTTATCGTTACCATTATGTGCTTGTTACAAATTATCTTGCTATCAAACTACTTGTTACCGATAATTTTAGTGCTTGCAGAAAATACCTTGCTGAAAACCACTTGTCATTTTCTTCTATTCCTTGTTGGGTTCCACACTCTTACTTATCGAAAGGACTAAGATAGATCCCCTATACTTGTGGGTCATCAAGGCTCATTTCTGGTTCCATTGCCGTGGAGTGAAGCTCTTCTGGTAAGTGGCATTTGGTAAGGAAAGTTTTATATTACATGTTGAGATTTACTTTCACTTGTTACTATGGAAAACAATCCTTTGAGGGGTTTGTTCGAGGTGTCCTCACCTCGACCGGAAGCACAAATAGTTTCTCCTCAACGTACTGCACCTACTGAAAATATTTATTATGAGATTCCTTCCGGTATGATAGAGAAATTGCTAGCTAATCCTTATGCAGGAGATGGAACATTAAATCCCGATATGCACCTAATCTATGTGGATGAAGTTTGTGGGTTATTTAAGCTTGCAGGTTTACCCAGAGATGAAGTAAGAAGAAGTTCTTCCCTTTATATTTAAAGGAAATCACATTGACATGGTATAGGCTATGTGATGATATCAGAACATGGGATTGGAATAGGTTGAAATTGAAATTTCATCAAAAGTTTTATCCTATGCGTCTGGTTCACCGTGATCAGAATTATATATATAATTTTTGGCCTCGTGAAGGAGAAAGCATCACTCAAGCTTGGGGAGGCCTAAGTACATGATGTACACAAGCCCCAATCATGAGCTCCCAAAGTAAATTATCTTACAAAAATTTTATGCTCGGCTTTCTCATGATGATCAAACCATACTTGATTCTTCTTCTACTGGATCCTTTATGAAGAAGACTATTGAATTCAGATGGGGCCTTCTTGAAAGAATTAAACGCAAATCTAAAGACTGGGAACTCGACAAAGGTTATCAGTAAGGTAGAATACTTGAATTCGATTTTGTTAAATCTTTATGGATACCGAAGCTTTTCATAAGTTTAGCACAAAATATGGACTTGACTCTGAGATAGTAACTTCGTTTTGGAATCATTTGCTACTCATGTTGATCTCCATCAGGAGATGTGGTTTAAATATCATCCCCCTATTAAAGAAAAGATTGAGGAACCTGTTACAGTTAAAGAAGAAACTATCATTTACAATGTTGATTCAGTTGTTCCTACTCCTTATATTGAGAAACCACCTTTCACTGTTAGGATAAAGGAACATGCTAAGGTTTCAACCCGGTGAACAAAGGTAATATTAGAGCACCTAAACCCTCTGAACAAACTAAAGTAGAACCTAATATTGCTATGGTCAAAAGATATCTTGGTCGATAATATAGATGGTCATGTTATTTATTTCTGTGATCAAGCTACTATAATTGCCAAACCCGGTACTAAACATAAGAGTAAGCCCGTTGTTGGCATGCCTGTTGTCTCAGTTAAGATAGGAGATCATTGTTATCACTGCTTATGTGATTTGGGTGCTAGTGTGAGTGCTATGTCGTTTACCTTATATCAAGAAATTATGAATGATATTGCTCCTACTGAAATAGAAGACATTGATGTTACTATTAAGCTTGCAACAGAGATACTATTAAACCACTTGGGATTGTTAGAGATGTTGAAGTCTTCTGTGGAAAAATAAAATACCGTACTGATTTTCTAGTTCTTGGTTATCCACAAGATGATTTTTGTCCCATAATTTTGGGTAGACTTTTCTTGAATATTGTTAATGCTAAGATTAATTGCGCTAAAGAAACTGTCAGTGTTAACTTTGGTGATATGTCTCATGTCTCTAAGTTTTGTAGACAACCTCATGGTAAAGAATTGCCCAGTAAAGATGAAATTATTGGTCTTGCTTCTATTGTTTTACCTCCTACTGATCCGTTAGAACAATATTTGCTAGACCATGAAATGATATGCACTTGAATGAAAGAAATGAAATACATAAGATGTTCTTTGATCAACCACCTGTTCTTAAACATAATTTGCCTATTGAAACCCTGATACGTCTCCAACGTATCTATAATTTTTGATTGCTCCATGCTATTATATTATCTATCTTGGATGTTTTATATGCATTTATATGCTATTTTATATGATTTTTTGGGACTAACCTATTAACCTAGAGCCCACTGCTAGTTTAAGTTTTTTTCCTTTTTTTGAGTTTTGCAGAAAAGGAATATCAAACGGAGTCCAAATGAGCTGAAAATTTACGGTGATTTTTTATGGACCAGAAGAAGCCCCCAAAGCAAAAGAGTTGAGCCAGAAGAGCCACGAGGCCTCCACAAGGGTGGAGGGAGCTCCCTACCCCCCTGGGGGCGCCCTCCGGTCTTATGGGCTCCTTGTGGACCCCCCTGACTTGTTCCCGACGCCAAAAATTCCTATAAATATAGAAACCCCCGGAAATAAACCTAGATCGGGAGTTCCGCCGCCGCAACCCTATGTAGCCACGAAAAACCAATCGGGAGCCCGTTCCGAGACCCTGCCAGAGAGGGAAACCATCACCGGTGGCCATCTTCATCATCTTGGCCCTCTCCATGACAAGGAGGGAGTAGTACACCCTCGGGGCTGAGGGTATGTACCTGTAGCTATGTGTTTGATCTCTCTCTCTCCCTCTCCCGTGTTCTTGATTTAGCACGATCTTGATGTACCGCAAGCTTTGTTATTGTAGTTGGATCATATGGTGTTTCTTCCCCACTACCTTCTTGTGATGAATTGAGTCTTGCTCTTTGAGGATTCGTTATGTTGGATTGAGTATTGGATTTGAGAACACTTGATGTATGTCTTGCGATGGAATATCTATGGTGACAATGGGATGTTCTATTGATTCACTTGATGTATGTTTTGGCACTCAACTTGCAGATTCCCGTGGTGACATTGGGGAAATCTATGCATAGGGGTTGATGCATGTTTTTGTCCTACGTTCTCCGATAGAAACTTTGGAGTGATTCTTTGTTGCACGTTGAGGGATTACCATATGATCTAATTATGTTATCATTTTTTAAGAGAACTTGCACTAGTGAAAGTATGAACCCTAGGCCTTGTTTTCAACCATTGCAATACCGTTTTTTATCACTTTTGTTACTAGTTACCTTGCTGTTTTTATATTTTCAGATTAAAAAAACCTATATCTACCATCCATATTACACTTGTATCACCATCTCTTCGCCGAACTAGTGCACCTATACAATTTACCATTGTATTGGGTGTGTTGGGAACACATGAGACGCTTTGTTATTTGGTTGCATGGTTGTTTGAGAGGGACCATCTTCATCCTACGCCTCCCACGAATTGATAAACCTTAGGTCATCCACTTGGGGGAAATTTTCTACTGTCCTACAAAACACTGCGCTTGGAGGCCCAACACGAGTCTACAAGAAGAAGGTTGCGTAGTAGACATCAAGCACTTTTTTGGCTCCGTTGCCGGGGAGGCTAACTAAGTGGCACTCACATCCCGTCAACTAAGCTCTTTTCTGGCGCCGTTTCCGGGGAGGTTAGTGCTTGAAGGTATATCCTTAGATCTTGCAATTGAATCTTTTAGTTTCTTGTTTTATCACTAGTTTAGTTTTTAAAAGAAAACTACAAAAAATGGAATTGAGGTTGCCTCATATGCTTCATCTTTATAATTTCTTTCGTGAAAATGATGGAAAAGAAAATTGTGCTCAAGTGCTAGAAGAAGAAGCTAATAAAATGTTTGGCACTATTTTTTTTAATGATGAGCATGATTGCAATTTTTAGTATGAATTCTTTGAATATCCATGATGCTAATGATATGCAAAGCCACAAGCTTGGGGATGCTATGTTTGATGAAGATGATATTTTTCCCCCAAGTTTTGATGAGCAAAGTTATTATGATGATAGCATGCCTCCTATTTATGATTATTATATTGATGAAAGTGGGTTTGGAAGAGTGTCAACTCTAAGTACTAATGATCGCACTATTTTGGAGGGTGTTGAATCTTTTCACAATATTGATAAAAGTGTATTTGGAGAGGTCATGACTTTATTTAGTGATGAATCCACTATTTTGGAAGAGGTTCCAATTGATTATGAGAAGGAAGTTGCTATCTATGATGATTATTGTGATGACATGTATGCTCTAAATAATAATTATAACCATGAAACTTGTCATCATGATTTTAATTTTCAATTGGATTATGCCTCGCATGATAGTTATTTTGTTGAGTTTGCTCCCACTACTATGAATGAGAAGAATTTTGCTTATGTGGGGAGTAATAAAATTTCTATGGTTGTGCATCATGAAAATAATGCTTCATGTGATGGTTATATTGTTGTATTCATTCATGATGCTACTGAAAATTATTATGAGAGAGGAACATATGCTTTTACATATTGCAATAGCATCAAGTTTTCTCTCTATGTGTTGAAAATATTGAAGTTATGCTTGTTTTACCTTCTTATGCTAGTTGATTTTTGTTCCCATAAGTTGTTTGCTCACAAAATCCCTGGGCATACGAAGTGGGTTAGACTTAAATGTGCTAGTAATATGCTTCATGATGCTCTTTCTTATCTTTTATGTGAGCATCATTGACATCATCATGCCTAGCTAAAAAGGCATAAAAGAAAAGCGCTTGTTGGGAGACAACCCAACATTTACCCCTACTGTTTTTGTGTGTTAACATAATTAAGCTACTGTAATAATCATGTTTTATAGAGTTTAAAGTGCCAAGTAAAGCCTTTGGGATAGTGTGGATGCTAGTTGATTCAAATATGTCCAAAAACTGAAACTTTTGCGCCCAGTCACAGAATTGTTAAAAATCACTGGAGCGTCAAAAAATTCTGAATTTTTTACAGTATATTGATATACAAATTTCCCAGGTTGTCCTAAGTTTTCAGAATTTTTGGAGTTACATAAGTATGGATAGTCTCCAGATTACTATATACTGTTCTGTTTTTGATAGATTCTGTTTTCTATGTGTTGTTTGCTTATTTTGATGAATCTATGAGTAGTATTGGAGGTTATGAACCATGGAGGAGTTGGAATACAGTAGATATAACACCAATATAAATTTAGAATGAGTTCACAACAGTACCTTAGTGGCGATTTACTTTATTATACTAACAGAGCTTAAGAGTTTTCTGTTGAGTTTTGTGTTGTGAAGTTTTCAAGTTTTGGGTAAAGTTTTGATGGACTACGGAATAAGGCGTGGCAAGAGCCTAAGCTTGGGGATGCCCAAGACACCCCGAGGTAATATTCAAGGATAACCAAGCATCTAAGCTTGGGGATGCCCCAGATGGCATCCCCTCTTTCGTCTTCGTTCATCGGTAACCTTACTTGGAGCTATATTTTTATTCACCACATGATATGTGTTTTGCTTGGAGCATCATTTTATCTTATTAGGATTTTCTTGCTGTTTGAATAATATCCCAAGATCTGAAATTCTTAAATGTTAGAGAATCTTCACATAGTTACATAATTATTCGACTACTCATTAATCTTCACTTATATCTTTTGGAGTAGTTTGTCGTTTGCTCTAGTGCTTCACTTATATCATTTTGAGAGTCTTTAAACAGCATGGTAATTTGCTTTGGTTATGAATTTAGTCCTAATATGATAGGCATCCAAGAGGGATATAATAAAAACTTTCATATAAAGTGCATTGAATACTATGAGAAGTTTGATTCCTTATGATTGTTTTGAGATATGAGGATGGTGATATTTGAGTCATGCTAGTGAGTAATTGTGGATTGTAAATACTTGTGTTGAGGTTTGTGATTCCCGTAGCATGAAAGTATGGTGAACTGTTATGTAACGAAGTCGGAGCATGATTTATTTATTGATTGTCTTCCTTATGAGTGGCGGTCGGGGACGAGCGATGATCTTTTACTACCAATCTATCCTCCTAAGAGCATGCATGTAGTACTTTGTTTCGATAGCTAATAGACTTTTGCAATAAATATGTGAGTTCTTTATGACTAATGCTGAGTCCATGGATTATACGCACTCTAACCCTTCCACCATTGCTAGCCTCTCTAGTACCGCGCAACTTTCGCCGGTACCATACACCCACCTTCTTCAAAACAGCCACCATACCTACCTATTATGGCATTTTCATAGCCATTTCGAGATATATTGCCATGCAACTTTCCACCATTTCATTTATTATGACACGCATCATCATTGTCATATTGCTTTGCATGATCATGTAGTTGACATCGTATTTATGGCAAAGCCACCGTTCATAATTCTTTCATGCATGTCACTCTTGATTCATTGCACATCCCGGTACACCACCGGAGGCATTCATATAGAGTCATATTTTGTTCTAAGTATCAAGTTGTAATTCTTGAGTTGTAAGTAAATAAAAGTGTGATGATCACCATTATTAGAGCATTGTCCCATGTGAGGAAAGGATGATGGATACTATGATTCCCTCACAAGTCGGGATGAGATTCCGGACGAAAAAAAAGAGGCCAAAAAATGAGAGAAGGCACAAATAAAAAAAGATGAGAGAAAAGAGAGAAGGGACAATGGTACTATCCTTTTACCACAATTGTGCTTCAAAGTAGCACCATGATTTTCATGATAGAGTCTCCTATGTTGTCACTTTCACATACTAGTGGGAATTTTTCATTATAGAACTTGGCTTGTATATTCCAATGACGGGTCTCCTCAAATTGCCCTAGGTCTTCGTGAGCAAGCGAGTTGGGTGCACACCCACTTAGTTTCTTTTTGAGCTTTCATAATCTTATAGCTCTAGTGCATCTGTTGCATGGCAATCCCTACTCACTCACATTGATATCTATTGATGGGCATCTCCATAGCCCGTTGATATGCCTAGTTGATGTGAGACTATCTCCTTTTTGTCTTCTCCACAACCACCATATTCTATTCCACCTATAGTGTTATGTCCATGGCACACGCTCATGTATTGCGTGAAAGTTGAAAAGGTTTGAGCACATAAAAAGTATGAAACAATTGCTTGGCTTGTCATCGGGGTTGTGCATGATTTGTATATTTTGTGTGATGAAGATGGAGCATAGCCAGACTATATGATTTTGTAGGGATAAGCTTTCTTTGGCCATGTTATTTTGATAAGACATGATTGCCTTGTTTGTATGCTTGAAGTATCATTGTTTTTATGTCAATATTAAACTTTTGTTTTGAATCTTATGGATCTGAACATTCATGCCACAATAAAGAAAATTACACGGATAAATATGTTGGGTAGCATTCCACATCAAAAAATTTGTTATTATCATTTACCTACTCGAGGACGAGCAGGAATTGGGGATGCTTGACACGTCTCCAACGTATCTATAATTTTTTTATTGTTCCATGCTATAATATTATCTATCTTGGATGTTTTATATGAATTTATATGCTATTTTATATGATTTTTGGGACTAACCTAGTAACCTAGAGCCCAGTGCCAGTTTCTGTTTTTTCCTTGTTTTTGAGTTTTGCAAAAAAGGAATATCAAACGGATTCCAAATGAGCTGAAAATTTACAGTGATTTTTGATGGACCAGAAGAAGCCCCCGAAGCAAAAGAATTGGGCCAGAATAGCGACGAGGCCTCCACAAGGGTGGAGGGAGCTCCCTAACCCCTGGGGCCGCCCTCCGTCTTGTGGGCTCCTAGTGGACGCCCTAACTTGTTCCCGACGCCAAAAATTCCTTTAAATATAGAAACCCCTAGAAATAAACCTAGATCGGGAGTTCCGCCGCCGCAAGACTCTGTAGCCACGAAAAACCAATCGGGAGCCCGTTCCAGCACCCTGCTGGAGGGGGAAACCATCACAGGTGGCCATCTTCATCATCCCGATGCTCTCCATGACAAGGAGGGAGTAGTTCACCCCCGGGGCTGAGGGTATGTACCTGTAGCTATGTGTTTGATCTCACTCTCGCGTGTTCTTGATTTGGCACGAACTTGATGTACCGCGAGATTTGTTATTATAGTTGGATCATATGGTGTTTCTTCGCCTCTACCTTCTTGTGATGAATTGAGTCTTGCTCTTTGAGGATTCGTTATGTTGGATTGAGTACTGGATTTGGGAACACTTGATGTATGTCTTGCAATGGAATATCTGTGGTGAAAATGGGATGTTCTATTGATTCACTTGATGTATGTTTTGGCACTCAACTTGCAGATTGCCGTGGTGACATTGGGGTAATCTATGCATAGGGGTTGAAGCACGTTTTCGTCCTACATTCTCTGATAGAAACTTTGGAGTGATTCTTTGTTGCATGTTGAGGGATTGCCATATGATCTAATTATGTTATCATTGTTGAGAACTTGCACTAGTGAAAGTATGAACCCTAGGCCTTGTTTTCAAGCATTGCAATACCCTTTTTGCTCACTTTTGTTACTAGTTACCTTGCTGTTTTTATATTTTCAGATTACAAAATCCTATATCTACCATCCATATTACACTTGTATCATCATCTCTTCGCCAAACTAGTGCACCTATACGATTTACCATTGTATTGGGTGTGTTGGGGACACAAGAGACTCTTTGTTATTTGGTTGCAGGGTTGTTTGAGAGAGACCATCTTCATCCTATGCCTCCCATGGATTGATAAACCTCAGGTCACCCGCTTGAGGGAAATTTGCTACTGTCCTACAAAACTCTGCACTTGGAGGCCCAGCACGAGTCTACAAGAAGAAGGTTGCGTAGTAGACATCAAACCATTGTAGGTCCTCCTCCACCTAAAGGTGATCCAATGATTGAATTAAAACAATTGCCTAGTACGTTGAAATGTGCTTATCTTGATGAAAAAAGATATATCATCTTATTATTAGTGCTAACCTTTAGAGCATGAAGAAAAGAGAATATAAAAAACATTGAGGAAGCACCGCACTGCTATTTGATATACTCTTGATGATTTTAAGGGCATTAGTCCCACTCTATGTCAGCATAAAATTAATATGGAGCCAGATGCTAAACCAGTTGTTGATCATCAACGATGATTAAATCCTAAGATGGAGGAAGTGGTAAGAACTAAAATATTAGAACTCCTGCAAGTAGGTATAATCTATCCCATAGCTGATAGTAGATGGGTAAGTCATGTTCATTGTGTACCTAAGAAAGGAGGCATTACAGTTGTTCCTAATGATAAAAATGAACTTTCTCCACAATGAATTGTGACTCGTTATAGGATGGTAATTGATTTTAGAAAACTAACTAAAGCTACTAGAAAAGATCATTACCCCTTACCTTTTATTGATCAAATGTTAGAAAGATTGTCTAAGCATACACACTTTTGCTTTCTTGATGGATATCCTGGTGTCTCTCAAATACGTGTATCACAATCTGACCAAGAGAAAACCACTTTCACTTTTGCTTTTGGAAATTGTGCTTATAAATGTATGCCTTTTGGCTTATGTAATGCACCTGCTACCTTTCAAAGATGTATGACTACTATATTCTCTGACTTTTGTGATTTTTTTAGGTTTTCATGGATGATCTTTTCCGTTTACGGAACTTCTTTTGACGACTAGTTAAGCAACCTTGATCGAGTTTTGCAGAGATGTGAACAAACTAATCTTGTCTTGAATTGGGAGAAGTTCCACTTTATGTTGAATGAAGGTATTGTCTTAGGACATAAAATTTATGAGTGAGACATTAAAGTGGATAAAGCTAAAGTTGATGCAGTTGAGAAAATGCTATGTCCTAAAGAAATTAAAGGTATAAGAAGTTTCCTTGGTCATGCTAGTTTCTATAGGAGGTTTATTAAAGACTTCTCTAAAAGTTCTAGGCCTCTTACTAATCTCTTGCAAAAAGATGTTCCATTTGTTTTTGATGATTGTGACACCCCCGATTCGACCATACACTAATCATACACGCAAACGTGTACGATCAAGATCAGGGACTCACGGTGTTGGGGATATTACCACTGGGCGTAAACCGGCCAGGAGAGGCCGGATTAACCCCATAGTGGTTCACTATTCCTGAAGCCCATGAAGACAAGACGGTGATGCTTTATGAAGGCCCAGGGCCCAAAATCGGTTTAAAGGCCTATAGACATAAACCAGCATGAATATGTAAACTTGTGTTGTAAGATAGAGCAGAGACTGAGCCGGACACGTTTATGAGCCGGCCTTGGGATTCTGTAAACCGACGGGCGTCAACCCGTGTATATAAGGGGACGACCCGGTGGCGGTTCAGGACAACAGACAACAACTCAAGACTCAGGCAAAGCGTATTTGCTCCCTGGTCATCGAAACCCTAGCAATTCCACAACAACTGGATTAGGCTTTTACCTTCACCGCAAGGGGCCAAACCAGTATAAACTCTCTGCGTCCCTTGTCCGCTTTAACCCCTTTAAGCTAACCCGCGCGATGGCTCCACGACTAAGTCCTTTCCTTAGGACATCTGCCGTGACAAAACCACGACAGTTGGCGCCCACCGTGGGGCTATCGCACGATGGTTTCGACTTCTTAGAGGGCAGCTTCAAAGGACTCAAGGGCTACGTTGTGGGCCGGATGACCAAGAGTCGTCGTGGCAAGCTCTACATCGACGATGCAGGCTGGGGCCCCGAGGCCGGCTCAATCGAGTACGGGTACCGGGTCCCCTTTGGTGGCATACACGTTTTCATTGGCAAGATCGGCGAACCGGGCCCTGAGCCGGACATCTGCACTGACCTCGTCGAAACGGCTCAGCGTGCGAGACCTGCCCGGGTTAAGCCTGTCATGAAGCGTGCCTTCGTAGGAGTCATCCACGGAGGGGAATCTGAGGATAGATCGGAATCTGGTGCTGAAACCGTCGTTTATTCCGGCGACGAGTCATCGACCGGAGAGATCGAGTCGTTGTATCAGTTGCAAGATGGCAGAATTGGGGGCTGCTCCAATGGCGGCAGTTGGAGACAGATGGCCGGGTTTATAAAATGATGCTTAATCCGGCCAAGTGTGTTTTTGGTGTACCGGTAGGCAAGCTCTTAGGCTTTTTGGTGGCTAACAGGGGCATTGAAGCTAATCCGGAAAAGATCAAAGCCATCACCTCTTTGGCCAAACCAAAGTGTATCAATGATGTTCAATGCCTGGCAGGCCGGATTGCTGCGTTGAGCCGGTTTATCAGTCGCCTTGGCGAGAAGGCCATCCCTTTGTATCAGATGCTGAAGAAACGGATAACTTCGTCTGGAGTGACGCCGCTAATGAAGCATTTGAGGACCTAAAGCGGCAGCTGGCTAATCCACCGGTTCTCGCTGCTCCGGTTGACAAAGAGCCGTTGTTGCCATATGTGGCAGCTAACGCCCGGGCTGTTAGCGTGGCTATTGTGGTGGAGCGCAAGGAGGCCGGAAAGGAATATCCGGTTCAACGGCCGGTTTACTATATCAGTGAGGTACTTATTGAGTCCAAGCAGAGGTACCCGCATTGGCAGAAGTTGGTGTATGGAGTTTTCATGGCAAGCCGGAAGCTTAAGCAATATTTCCAAGGTCATCCCATCACGGTGGTCAGCTCTACTCCTTTGCGGGATATAATCCAGAACAGGAAAGCAACTGGCCGGATTGCTGAGTGGGCTATCTAGCTCGGGCCTCACGGGTTGAAATACATACCCCGAACGGCAATCAAATCTCAGGCACTTGTGGATTTCATCAATGATTGGACAGAACTACTAGCGCCAGAAGAGAAGCCGGATCATACTTATTGGACTATTCATTTTGATGGGTCCAGGCAATTGGAGGGCTCGGGGGCTAGAGTCGTATTAACTTCTCCACGAGGTGATAAGTTTTGTTATGTTCTCCGTTTAATGTTCCCTTGCACTAACAATGTAGCTAAATATGAGGCCTTACTCCATGGTCTTCGGATGGCTAAGGAGATGAACCTAAGCCGAGTTAAGTGCTTTGGTGATTCGGACCTGGTGGCTCAACAAGTGTCCGGCACTTGGGACTCCAAGGACCCACTCATGGCGGCATATCGTCGTGAGGTGGATATTGTTGCAGGTCACTTCAAAGGTTATCAGGTGGATCATGTGGACCGGCGGAAGAATGAAGCGGCGGACGCTTTAAGCCGCTTGGGTTCCCAACGTAAACCGGTTCCACCTAACGTCTTCCTGGATGTGCTGCATAATCCGTCCGTCAGGCTACTTGGTGAAGAGGATTTGGCTATTCCTGCTCCGGAAGCTCAGTTGGTGGCGGCTCTTCATGTTATTCCAGATTGGACGGTTCCATATTTGGCGTATATGAACCGGGGCGAGTTACCAGAGGACGAAACTTCAGCCAGGCAGATAATTCGGCGGTCCAAGTCCATGACAATCATCAATGGGGAGTTACATCATTGCAGTGTGACAGGGGCATTTCAATGCTGTGTATCCCCTGAGGAAGGCCGTGAAATTTTGCGTGAGATCCACGAAGGAGATTGTGGTCACCACGCCGGTTCAAAATCGCTGGTGGCCAAGGCGTTTCGCCATGGTTTCTATTGGTTGACTGCTCATGCTGATGCCGAGGACTTGGTCAAAAGGTGTAATGGATGTCAAAAGTTTTCACGACGGGCTCATGTACCGGCTCAAGAGTTGAGGATGATTCCAATTACTTGGCCATTTGCAACTTGGGGGCTCGATATGGTTGGACCCTTTAAGAGATCCAAGGATAAGAAGACTCACCTTTTGGTGGCGGTTGATAAGTTCACCAAGTGGGTGGAGGCAGAGACAATCAGTAAGTGTGATGCAGCTACGGCGGTTCAATTCATCAAAAAGGTGATTTTCCGGTTTGGCTTTCCACACAGCATTATAACAGATAATGGTACCAATCTGTCAAAGGGTGCTATGAAGGAGTTCTGTCAACGTGAGCACATCCGGCTTGACGTATCATCAGTGGCTCACCCCTAGTCCAATGGTCAAGCGGAAAGGGCCAACCAAGAGATCTTGAGAGGCATCAAACCCCGGCTTATGGTTCCTTTGCAACGGACGCCGGGTTGTTGAGTTGAGGAGTTACCTTCTGTGTTATGGAGCATCAATACCACACCCAACAGATCGACAGGGTACACGCCTTTCTTCATGGTTTATGGAGCAGAGGCGGTTCTTCCTAGTGACATCCATCATGACTCGCCCCGTGTAGTGGCATATGTCGAAGCTGACAATGAGAAGGCATGGCAGGAAGCTCTCGACATGTTAGATGAGGAGCGCGACATGGCAGCAGCCCGTTCGGCGATTTATCAGAAAGATCTGCGTCGTTATCACAGCCGTCGGGTTAGAACCAGAACCTTTCTAGAAGGCGATTTGGTGCTCCGACTCATCCAGGATCAGACGGATATGCACAAGTTGTCCCCCCATTGGGAAGGACCCTTTGTGGTCGGCAAGAATCTTCACAACGGGTCATACTACCTAATCGATGTTCGAGAGCGCAAAGACTCACGCAAATCGGAGGAGGAGACCCACCGGCCGTGGAATATCGCTCATCTTCGGCCCTACTATACTTGAGCCATAGGCTCTGCTTTTGTACATAGTTATGACAATGTATATATTATGATCAATATAATAAACCGGAACCTCAGCTAAAGCGGGGTATCTGTTGTTTTTCTTACATCATGTGTGGTTACGTGGAGCTTCTGTTTATAAAGAGGCGTCCGGTTTACCCCTTGATTCATCTTACCAAAGCTTTATACAACATCACTTGGGGGATTGGTCATATCCGAACCATAGCTACACCTCTTGATTGGCGCAATGCCACACCATCACTTGGGGGCTTGGTCATATCCGAACCATAGTCACACCTCTTGATCGGCTCAAGGCCAAATCAATCCAGGGCCAAAGAGAGTGTTGCAAAACAACAACTCAAACATAGGCACCCGCTGAGCAAAGCTCAAAATGTTACTTGGGGATTCTTTGCTGTCGAAATGAACAAAGAATCTACACTTGTAATAGGCTATCAAGCCATGGCTTGGAAGCCTGGTGTATACACCTAAAACCCCGGGTTAGCCTGCCTATTTAAGTAAGTCACTCCGCCTAGGTAAACCTGGTATGACCCTTCGAACTTTGACAAGTTACTCTGATAAGACCCTGAACTTGTCAAGTTAAAACGATGATTGGTTAAGGATTGAGGACCATCTTAAAAGGCTTTGTGAAATGGTTTAACTCAGTGGCCTGGCAGCCCATGAAAAGCCTCGAATTTGGGGCCTGGCAGCCCGTGAAAAGCCTCGACTACAAGTTTTCATTTGCTTTTGCCAAGTTTTTCTCTCTTTTGACAAGACTTATGATGCTTTTTGATAAAACGGTGTTCATCAACCCGGCTAGGCTGTCAACTACAAGTTGTCAGTACATAATCACTTATAACCCAGAGTTTCTTAAACCCGGTCTGGTTTCGACTCAAAGTCACAAGTATTGAATAAACCGGTGTTTATCATAACCCGGAACGGTTTTATTGTAAACCGGCATAATATGATAGGAGTTACTGATACTCCGGATTAGGGTTATTACCCTCACTACAAAGTTGGTCAGCCAACATTATGCCTCAAGATCACAGGTATCACATATTTCCATATTTGGTTATCTTTTTACAACCTTGGTTATAAACCTTGGTTATATATATATTTGGGTATTATGACCCGCCCGGTGGTAAACCGCCAGGGCGCTTTAAGCTTCTTATCTCCAGGGATAGCTTGAATAAATTGCTATGGATTATGAACATCATATATTAAGCATGGCGGATTAGCAAGCATCAGTCGCAGATAAATATGCATGAAGGCATAACAGACCAAGTACTGTCACTAGCCTATTACAAGGCGTTTCAGTGCCCAAAAGGATAATTGTTTTTCAAATAAGTGTTGCAGCATATAGAAGACCAAACCAGCCTACGGATTATGCTTGGTCACCAGCTTGCCCTGACGGCTGCGGATCATCTTGCACCGGTTCATCCTCTTCATCTCTACCCAGCGGCTGGAAGTCAACAGTTGTTCAGTCGATCCCAGTTAACGCTTGGAACACAGCTTCGTCGCTTATAAGGGTGGACGGTTCAATATCAGGGGCATAAGTGTGCTTACGGATTGGAGGGATCAGGTTTTGAGCCTCAGGAGTCGGTGCAGCAACCCGTTTGTTATTGGTGTCATAACTCGCCTGGTAAAATGAAAGAGCAGCCTCTTCAGCAAGTTGACAAGCCAGTGGACGAACTTCCCGGTTTATGGCGCGGAGATCATCAGTGCAAAATTCTGATCCATCTTCTTTTAAGCTTGGGTAGCCTTTAATGACGTCTGCCGGATCAAGATCAGGCACCCATGCTTTTGCCTGGGTTAGTGCAGTCAAAGCGGCAGCCCTTGCAGCAGATCTCTTTAGCTCTTCTACCCGGGCAGGTAGCATAGATAGCATGTCTAAGGTATCCTTGATTAACGTCGGGGGCGGCTTATTGTGAGAAGCGGTGCAGATGATTTGTTGCGCGCCGGTATACAATTGCTCTATCAGCGTATAGGCAGCTTTCAGCTTCTTCTGTACATCAGAGCCTAGATGACTAATGCGAGTTCCTGCATCGTTACAAACGCCAGTAAACCGGTAATGCATGGAAAGATATGTTGAAAGTATAAGGCAAGGATGCTTACCAAACACAGCAGCAGTCATGGCATGTATCTGCCGCTTTACGCCAGTCAGCTCATCTACCACCGGTTTAAGAGTTGCTTCTGCGTCTTCAACTCTTTTCTGCAAAGCGGATTTTTCTGTGTTCCAATCTGCACGCTCTTTGTTGAAACTCTCCGTTAACTTTTCCATAGCGGCTAAAGCACTAGTCAGCTCATCCTTTGCCCTGGCGGTTTCGGCTTGCTGGGATTTGATGTTCTCTTGCAGATCAACGGTTTGGGCTTCTTTTTTGCTCAGTTTAGCCTATAACAAGACAGAAGTATAATGAGTTGGTGCTACATGTTTGAAGTACCAAGCACATAACAAGTTATGTACTTGATACTTGGGGGCTAATGCATATTTGCTGGTTCTTGGAAATTTTTACAAGTCCCAAGCACAATACAAGTATTACTCTTAGCACTTGGGGGCTAATGCATGTTTGCTCAAAGTACTGATTTGCGAAGTCTTTTAACAGTCCCGGTTCATCTTTACGAAGTTAAACCGGCCCTTGGGGGCTACATCAGTGGAAGATACAATATTGTGCTTCTACAATACCGGTTCATTTTAAAGTGATAACCCGGTCCCTGGAGGCTAAGCATGATAGGTTGTTGCTAAGTCCCGGTTCAGATTGATATCATAAACCGTCACTTGGGGGCTACTGGAGTTGATATTTGGAATTTACAAGAGAGACAGTTAAGCAGAGTTGAGCATTAGTTACCTCATATCGCTCTTTCATCAAATTTACCAAACCGGCTTCATAGTCATGGCTGGTGTACAGATGGTTCAAGAAGCCAGAGTGAAGGTCTTGAGCATTGAGATGGGCATAGCTTGACAAATCGGCATTCCATTTGCCCTTGTCGATAGCAGAGAGCTCGTCCTTGGCAGTATGCTTTAATAAAGCAACAGGATTGCCAGGAGTGGTATGGCCAATGCGAGTAATCATGAAATCATCCTCTTTATCATCAGCAGCTTTCACGAGAGTTGGCGGTTTGTCGGTAGCCTTAGCTGGACTGGCCGATTTGTCATCAGGACGGACCGGGCTGGTCGGTTTGTCAGCGTGGCTTGTAGTCAATTTCTACTTGTTCAGTAAACAAGTCATGGTCTTGAGGCGGTGGATCATTAAGCATGGCGTCAGCATCGGTCTCTTCAGGATCTGGAGTCTATTCCAGTTCAACAGCCACATTATCATCAGCCGGTTTATTCAATCGAGCCTTCTTGCTGGGTCTAGGCTTGGCGCTGAGAAAAATAAACATGAGGATTAGTACAGTATATAAAAATAACACATCAAGGATAAAAACAAGTGTATAGCTCACCCAAGAACTGTTTTGAGGGGTGGAAGCTTTGTGGCTGATGACTCGCCAGAAGATGAGTGGGAAGTACCCTGATAATTTGAATTAGACGGGTTAAGAGGCTGACGAAAACAACCCGCTTTGGGGCACGAAGTGTCAAGGGTATAAGAGACCTCTGATCGGCGTTTCCGAACCAGAGTGTTCGGTAAACCGGCGGAGGTAACTACCTGGCCGATGTGCCAGGTTGTGCGGCGAGCCTCGTGCTGCTGCGTCTTCAAAAGAAAGTTTGGGTCCAAGTAAGCAAGGGGGTGACAAAATTTTACTTTCCGGTTTGCTCGACGGATTTTTGATGTTGGCAGAGGATCTGAATGGGAGGAAAGAATGATTACCTCTACGTCATCAGCTTGACTGCCTTCAGCGTCGTCCTGATAATAGTCATTGTCAATGAGGTGTACGAAAAATGAACCAAGAGAGTCAAGTTCTACCTCTGATTCCGGGTTACCCACATCGTCATCAGCATTTGGCTCGGAGGATGCAGTGGTCCTTTTCTTGGCAGGTTTCTTAACAACCTTGGTCTTTGGGTGCAGTGGCTTTGCCGTTTTATCTTGCGGTTTTGCCGGTTTGTCTTGAGGTTTTTTATTCCAGAACGGATCATCACCCTGTCAAAATCAGACAAACTCTCAGAGAATATTTTGAAAGAGGTAACTTACAGTAAGGAAGTTATATAATTCTTATAGATGGCGGTTTGTTGAAGGTACAGAAAGGACTTAGTCCGGTTTGACTGCAGACGACCTCCGGTTCATTCAACATTTTCTTGACAGCCTCGGTAATTTCAGCCTCTGTCAGTTGAATATTAATGTGCCGTTGAGGGTCGGTCAAACTCCCTATGTATTCACACATCAAGCCGGGGAGCCGGCTTAAGGGTAGGACGCTCCAGCCGATCCAGCAACGAGCAAAATCAACACCTGTTAAACCGTTTTCCATAAAGGCTCTAAGCTTCGACAGCTGTGGGGCATAGACGGCCCTTTCCTTTGCTGTTAACCTCTGAGGAAAAGGATGCGTATTGCTAAGGCGTTCAGGGCGGTAACCCGGCAGGGGGTTTTCATCAGTTGGAGATGTATCCTTGCAATAAAACCAGGTCTGGTTCCACTCTTTGGGGTGACTATGGAGCTTGGGATGAGGGAAGGTGACTTCCTTCCTTTTCTGAACCACCATTCCACCCAATTCAGTATTGGGTCCATCCCTGAGCTCTGTGCGACGGTTTAAGTGAAAGAAGTCCCTAAACAGTTCAACTGTAGGTTCTTCTTGCAGATAAGCTTCACAGAAGATTTGGAAGTGGCAGATGTTGGTCACAGAATTTGGACCGATGTCCTGAGGGTGAAGTTGAAAACTAGCCAGCACATCTCGGAAGAAATTTGAACCGGGAGGGCTAAAACCTTGGCCCAGATGGTCAACAAAAATGACTACCTCTGCGTCCTTTGGTGTAGGAGGATTTTCCGGGCCAGGGGCCCTCTAGTGGATGACATCTTTCTTGGCTAAAGCGCCTGTTGCGACGCATCTGTTTAACTGATCTTCCGTGACCCGGGAAGGAGCCCAGTTGCATTCATAGACTTGCTTGGCCATTGCAATGAGGAGCTGAAACATGATTATTGCCGGTTTAAGATTCATAGTGGACAACTATAAAGCGGTACAAGGATGTAAGCATATTATTAAACCGGGGTTTGTTATTGGTAAACCGGAGTCTGACAATGGAGACGATACAATGACGAATGCATTGGCGGTTCAAGAGGGGACTAATGGTATCTACTGGGTCATTATTTTTCTATGAGGTTAAACCGCCTAATCTGGTATTGAAGATATATGTCTAAAGGTGCGTAAGTGAAGGAAAAACAAGTTTCACGGCGAGACATGGTAATTTCAGATCCACCGTGCATTGGAAAACCAAAATATATTCTGACCTAGTTTCAAGCGTTTGAAGAGTTCAGCAAGTTCAGATGAGTTTTATGCCCTAACAAAGAAAAAAGGAGTTTAAACTACAAGGGCGCTGGGGAAATCAGATCTAACTAGCCATTGGTATTACTGAAGAGGAAAAAGGAAGAACAGCTTCAAGAACTTTGAAAAACTATGTAGAGCACCGAACCCTAATGGTGGATCTGCAGTGAGGAAAGGAGGAACTTACTGGTGCTGAGGAAGCAGCGGAGGATCGCCGCGTTTCTCTGGTACGGTCAGGTTGATGCAGCGGCCGTCGTTGAGGCAGAGGCGAAGGACGACGGCGGCGGCAGAGCTTGAAGGTCGGTCGGCATGAGAAAGAAGACGATGCGAAGAGGCACGAGGGGGAAATGTGAAAGGGACCCCTCGGACTTATTTATAAGGAGAATGGATAAAAGGTAGGCGCGAGAATCAAGGAGCCCGAAAAAATGGGATATGTGACAGCTCTGTTGCCTCGATTGTCGAAGTCCCATTAATTAAGGTGGGTTATACATAGTTTTTAATAATAGATGACGTCATGGCGATTTATCATGGTCCTGGAAGGTGACGTCACGGCGGTTTACAAGACTATGTGAAGGTGCTGAAGAAGAAATTTTCTTAAGTATTGAGGATTGACATGAACCAGTTCAAATCAATCTGGGGCCTAATGTTGGGGATATTACCACTGGGCGTAAACCGGCCAGGAGAGGCCGGATTAACCCCATAGTGGTTCACTATACCTGAAGCCCATGAAGACAAGACGGTGGTGCTTTATGAAGGCCCAGGGCCCAAAACCGGTTTAAAGGCCTGTAGACATAAACCGGCATGAATATGTAAACTTGTGTTGTAAGATAGAGCAGAGACTGAGCCGGACACGTTTATGAGCCGGCCTCGGGATTCTGTAAACCGATGGGCGTCAACCCGTGTATATAAGGGGACGACCTGGCGGCGGTTCAGGACAACAGACAACAACTCGAGACTCGGGCAAAGCGTATTCGCTCCTTGGTCATCGAAACCCTAGCAATTCCACGACAACTGGATTAGGCTTTTACCTTCACCGCAAGGGGCCGAACCAGTATAAACTCTTTGTGTCCCTTGTTCGCTTTAACCCCTTTAAGCTAACCCGCGCGATGGCTCCACGACTAAGTCCTTTCCTTGGGACATCTGCCGTGACAAAACCACGACACACGGGAATATATCACAACACAACTCTAGACACAAATTAAAATAATACAAGCTTCATATTACAAGCCAGGGCCCTCGAGGGCTCGAATACAAGCTCGATACACGAGAGTCAGCGGAAGCTACAATATCTGAGTACAGACATAAAATAAACAAGGATGCCTTAAGAAGGCTAGCACAAACATCAACGACCGAAGATGCAAGGCCTCCTGCATGGGACCTCCTAACTACTCCTGGTCGTCGGCGGGCTCCACGTAGTAGTAGGTACCCTCGGGATGGTAGTAGTAGTCGACTGGGGTGGCATATGGCTCCTGGGATCCACCATCTGGTTGCAACAACCAGAAAGAAGAAAGAAGGGGGGGAAGGGGGAGCAAAGCAACCGTGAGTACTCATCCAAAGTACTCGCAAGCATCAGATCTAAACTAAGTATGCGTTGGTATCAAATGGAAGGGTTGTGTCTGTGGACTGAACTGCAGAAAGCCAGAATAGAGTGGAAGGCCTAGCCTATCGAAGACTAGCATCTTCAAGTAGCTCCAAGCATCTTGCAGCATGTAGAAGAGTATAGAATAGAAGTTTATAATTAACAAGCATGTTGTAGAGATCCTTCCTCGACTCCCTGGAGCCACATATCCATCACATACGAAGTATCCATTTCCAGTTGTATAAGATCAGGATACAAGTCTGAACGTCCATTACCGAGGACACGGTATTCGAATATATGTCTTCCCTGCAGGGGTGCACCACATTACTGAACATGCTCGATCACTCTGGCCGGACACACTTTCCTGGGTCATGCCCGGCCTCGGAAGATCAACACGTCGTAGCCCTACCTAGGGTCAGCAGAGAGGTCCCCTCCGGTCTACATCCTAAGCACCCCAGGGTCTTGGGCCCATCGCCCGTTGCACTCCGGGTCGTTGTGTGCAGGGTGGATACCAGCACCGCCTCGGATGGCAAGCACGATCCGACCGTGCCACAATGCTGAACTGGACGTATGACAAAGCTTCGGCTGATACTAAGACGTCGAGGACCATAACTATTCTCGCATGGTGGTTAGTGCGTAAAGTCTAGAGGCCAACTTAGAGCAAATACCCAAACCTGTTAGTGCATTATTAAAAGAAGTGACGGCTGTCGGGATAAGTCCGGAGCTATCACCCCCTCCTGGGTGATACCGCTAAAGAGCCAGCCGCCACCGTAACTCCTCAGGTGCTCTCGGGACCCGCCCGGCTTTCACAACGATCTCAAGTAAAGTCAAGGTAACTGTGTGTCCAGACATCAAGGGGAAAACCCGAGGAATCACCCCCGGTGGATTCCACTCGATGTAATCATCAAGGTGAACATAAGAGGAACCACCCTCGAGGTTCACACTTGAGGTGTTGCACGACAGAGCCGTATCAGGAATGGTGAAGGAGGAACCACCCTCAATGACCACGACCGAATAGCTACACTACAGAGATCTCATCAGGAGTGATGTATGAGGTTCCACCCTCGGCACTCGATGGTAACTCTGCAGAGTCAAGCAACAAAAAGGGGCGTGATGTGATGTGAGGTGTCGAGCTCTAGTCGTCGATCATGTTGATCGAGTCGTCGATGATGAAGCAGGGGCAACAAGGACAAGGTGGGGGTCACTGATGGATCACTAACCAACCTATACTAAGCAGTTTAGGATAAGCAGGTAGGTAACAATAGTAGGTACAAAAGCAAGCTATGCATCAGAATAGGAGCAAACAATAACAGTAGAAAAATCTATTGCAAGCATGAGAGAATGGAATGGGCGATATCAGGATGATCAAAGTGGGGCCTGCCTGGAAGCTCCGCTGAAAGGGAAGAAGGGTCGTCGTCGACGTAGTCGATCACAGGGGCATCGGAAACGGTATCGGGGTCTACCGGAGAGAAGAGGGGGAAGAAACAGTAAATACAGAGCAAACAGATGCAATACTATGCATGACATGACGAAACGCGGTGCTAGATGTGACCTAACGCGGTACTACACGAAACCGGCGAAGGGGGATAACATCCGAGAAAGTTTTCCCAAAGATTGGCATTTTCGGACAGATGAATTGGAGGGAGACGGTTGCATGTTCGCCATGCTAAGGGCATGTGACAGGTGAACGGAGAGCGTATCCGGATTCATCTCGCGTTCTGAGCAACTTTCATGTATAAAACTTTTCATCCGAGTTACGGATTATTTTATATGATTTTTCAAAGTTTTAACAATATTCTGCAATTTTAACTTAATTCGAAAATAATGAGTAAATGCTAGGCGTACCCAGGACAGGGTACACAAAAGTGCACCCAGTGACTGACAGGTGGACCAGGGGGTCCCGGTTGACCAGGGGCCCCCCCTGTCATTGACTGTTCTAACTAACTACATATTTAAATCTTTTTTTCTCTAACAGAGGCTGGGTGGGGACCACGTGTAAGTGGCCCTAGGGGCCAACTGGGCGGTGGTTAATGGGCAGCGGGCGAGGAATGTGGGCGCCCACCCGAACGAGGCACGGGCGCGTGTGTGCGCAAGGCGCCGGCGTCGGGCGCGTAGTCGGCGGTGCGGCGTCGAGACGGAGGGGATCCGCCGCGGGAGAGAGTGAGGGGAGGCGAGATCTGGGGGGAAGCGGATCTGGGAGGCGAGTGGGCGAGTGGGAGAGGGGATCGAGGAGGCGGGCGCGCTGGAGGCCTTATCCTCCCCACGGTGACGCCGGCGAGGTGGTCCGGCGGGGACTGCTCGGGCACGCGCCTTGGTCGTAGGAGCAGTAGTGGAAAGCGACCAAGGGAGGTGGGGTTGGGCTGGTTAGGCCGGCTGGGTCGGTCTGTTGGGCTAGGTCTAGTGGGAGTCAGGGGGTTTCTCTTTTCTTTCGCTTCTTTTCTTTTTCTTACTTTTCTTTTTACAGTTTTAGTTTTCTTTTAGTTTTTTGAATAGAAATTAGCTTTATAAAATATAGTAACAACATCTAAATTGGTTTTACTAATTATACCACTGCCACATTTAGTTTGAGGTTCAAATAAAATAGTTTAGTATTTCTATAATTTAAAAAGCATTTAACAATTCTTTTTAGCCACTGTTATATTCACAAAAGGGCATTGAAATATTTTACAAAAATGTTGGCTCACCACCATAATTAGTTATGGAATATTTGCCACACTTTGGACATTTTATTTTGCATGTTTGAGAAATTTGAATTTGAGTTTGAACTAAGATTTGGATCAAGCGAGGATTAGCAACAGTAATGTGATGACATGGCACCATTAGCGGGGGATTACAGTAGCTTAATTATTCGGGTGTCACAATTCTCCTCCACTACAAGAAATCTCGTCCCGAGATTTAGTAGGTAGAAGGAAACAAAGCGTGGTATTCATCACGAAGACGATCCTCGCGATCCCAAGTGGCTCATCTTCAGAATGACTTGACCACTGAACTTTTCAGAAATTGGATAACCTTCTGACGGGTGCGACGTTCAGCTTGACCGAGAACGTGGACTGGGTGCTCTCTATAAGTGAGATCATCTTGCCGGGGTTGAGCTTTATAAGCCATGTTGTTGTTGCAATAAGACTTGCGACTCAGGGCATCGGCCATGAAATTAGCCTTGCTAGGGGTATAAGAAACACGTAGTCATAGTCTGAAATTGTTTTCTATACATCGCTGCTAATGGAGATCTAGATCTAGATGAGTAAACAATTACTTCAGACTTTGATGATCGGTAAAGATCTCGCAACGATTACCAAGAAGGAAATGTTGCCACAATTTCAGTGCAAACTTAATTGCAGCAAGTTCAAGGTCATGGACTGGGTAGTTCTTTTGGAAAGAAATTCTAGAATTCACAATCGACTAGACCGTTTTCAATCCTCACAAGAGGAGAAGTGTTTACACGTGCAAGGAATAAATCCATGCTTCGGCATTTCGAACAAGATAAGCCTCGTAGCTTACTATCTCACTCGAAGGATGTAGTGGATGGACGGTTTTAGCAGCGCAAATGATAGAAGCGGTATGTGTTTTCAACCATTCCATTCCCAGAATGAGGTCAATATTGAAAGCTTCAAAACAATGGGGAAAACATGGAATTCCAACCCTTCAATTTCGACGGGGTCGTTGTGACTAACCATGGTGGTTCCACATTGGCCCGCGGAATACAGCTTGAAGTCCCGGCCAAGTGATGGTGATAACCCACAAGTATAGGGGATCGCAACAGTTTTCGAGGGTAGAGTATTCAACCCAAATTTATTGATTCGACACAAGGGGAGCTGTCGGGGATATACCCCGCGGTATGAACCAGCCGGAAATATGACCCGACCGGACTTGGTGGTTTACTTGAGACCCGATTGACACTTGGTGATTCACTGGCGACCTGCCCTGACCAGACGGTTTACAAGCAACCTGCCAGGACATTATAACTCACTTGTAACCCGGCGGGAGGGACAGACGGATGACAAGGCGGTTTAAGAGGAAAGGCATGAAGAATATTACCTTGCAAGGAGTTAAAGACCCGGACTTGTATCTGGTTTGTATTAGAAGGTAGACTAGTCCTAATCCTAATAGGACTCCACATGTAACCCGCCCTTCTAACTTATATAAGGAGGGGCAGGGCTCCCAAAAGAGGGACAAGCAAGAAGAAACAATCTCTAGGGCTAGACACAAAGAGCCGGTTTACCGGCGACGCCCTCGTGATGATAATGAGACCTAGCCTCAAACAGCATGTAGGGTTATTACCGGATGATGTTTCCCGGGGCCCGAAGCTGTCAAAACCCTTGTGTTGTGTTGTGTTGCGTCTCTCGATTCCGCTCAACCCCTCTCAAGCTACCACATAGATGCGTTGGCCTCACGACTAAGTCCTTACATTAGGACATCTGCTGTGACAATTCCACGACAGTTGGCGCCCACCGTGGGGCCTGCGCACGGTGGTGTTGAGTTCTTGGAGGGATCTTTCACAGGGTTTCGAGAAGTTCGCAGCTTTTCGGATGAAGAAGAACCAGTTTGAAAGGATCTACATCGTCTCCATGGCAAGCAGCCAGAACGACGTACAAAATTTGAGTTGAAGAAAAATTAGGGTTGCATGATGCGCGTCGCTGTGATCAGACGATCCGTCGGAACCGGATCAATTTTCAGTGTATCGCCGAGACGACAAAAGTTCTCCGCTGCAATACCTCATACGTGGCCACTGAGTCGCTTAAGGACAAATTATTGTTTTTTATTCTCTGATAGGAAACTATGCGCGAAGCAAATCGCATCCAGGGCAGCTGACGAGAGTAAAAATAATCAAAAGTTGAAGCTGATCGTGACAGCAACAAAAGGACTAGAGCAACAGCCCTCGATTTGGATTTACATGGGAAGTTTAAAAAAAGGGTGGAGCCACGACGGGAAGTGGATAACGGCACGGAGTCGGTCTCCGCCGCGGAATCGCCTCGAGCGCCTGCTGCCTCCGTGGCTGAGACGAGCAGCGGCACCTCCAACCCGCCGGTCCGCGACCCGCCTCGCCTCCGCTACCGCAGTTCTGCTATGGCCGACGCAATTTTCTGCCGTTACGGCCTCAAGCCGGCGTCCCCGAGCTTCCTCCTCCGCCATGGCTCTTCGCCGTCGCCAGGACTCCCTGCACCGCCCATACTCAACCGCGACTGGTTCTCCGAGTCTCCAGCTCGGCCTCGCGCTGCCCGTGAGCCGCCCCAATTTAGCGCGCCTTCACTTCTGCCGCGTCTTCGGCTACGAGGCGGATCACCTCCATCAAATTTGTCGAGCCGCCGCAGCCTCGTTCTAGCCTCGCCCAATGGCTAAGTGCCACTGCGGTCCCTGCCGTAGCAGGCCTCAGGTCATCCCTGCCTATGGGTTGCTGCCTCCACTGGCGTCGCCCCCGCGGCTGCACCAAGCTGTTGCGGTCACGCCGACTCTGCCCTGCTCGAACCACCGGGCGCCTCCAACGTCAACGCCTCACTGTCACGGCCCGTCATCAAGACGCCTTCGCTGGAAACCTTTGAGACCGTAACCCGTCGGCGCCCCTGACGAGCCTCCCGCTGGCTTCGTCACGTTGCGGTGCCCCTGCCGAGTCTCGCGGCCGCGGGCCGCATCAGCTACTGCACGGCGAGCCGCCGTCCTCCTTGAGATACTAGGCTGCCCTGCCAGCGAGCCGCCCGCCTCTCGCACTGCTCCGCCTTGCCGTGGGTCTCCCTGAGCTGCCTTGTTCTTTTTCCTATAGTGGCTGCGGGTGTACGCAGTGTCACGCGGGTGCCTGACCGCCTGGCTGTTACTGCTCCTCCACCTGTGATCTACTTCCATCAGCCAACTCATATAACTAATCGAACTGCTACATCTGCTCGGAGAAGCTATCAGGTTAATATGCAAGTAAAGACAAAACACTAGGATGAGCAAAGTCAGATGATGGGAATCGATCTTGCCTTCACGGCCTCGCCCTGCCGCTCGCTTCCGACCGGCCGTTTTCAAGTCTACCGTCGCCGGTTCATTACAGCGGTCTCCTCCTCGCTCTGCCCCGCAACTGAGTAGAGCCACTTTGGAGCGACCACTGGCCCGAGCCGCCCACTGCTGCGTCGTTTTCGTCTCCGTTTTT
Organism: Triticum aestivum; assembly: GCF_018294505.1. NCBI lineage: Eukaryota > Viridiplantae > Streptophyta > Magnoliopsida > Poales > Poaceae > Triticum > Triticum aestivum. The sequence continues at coordinate 199,991,674 of NC_057802.1, read as the reverse complement.
CGCTGCCATTGGACGAGTCGCCCATGCCAACGCCCCTCTGCTTCTGCATGAGTTGTCGTGCCGGGTCACGTCTGCCTCCGCCGATGTGGGTTCCATGCCGCACGCGCTGATTTCTTCTGCCTCACCGCATCGGCGGGTCGCGCTCATGCCCCAGTTTCACCGGCAACACCTCCGCTTCAAGTACACCTTGCCATTGCATCCAAGCCGCCGTCCCAGCCTTACCCTGCCACCGGGGTGCCTCTATTCTGTTTTACATCAGGTCGAGGACCTCATCGGTGCAGCCTTGGCTGCCGCCCCGGCCCTGCCCCGGTCGGCTCCGGTGCGCCCGGCCGGCTCACCGTTCCTCCGTCTGTGCCCGGCGTGGCCCGATGTCCTCTTCTCCGCTGCTCCTAATTAGGAGTCAAGGACCTTCATAGCCCATCAGACTTGAAAAATATGGAATAAAAATAACCTGAAGATTGTGAATGGATCTGAAGTATTGAGCAAATTCGAATGGATCCGAGGATCAGCCGTCTCTATGGCTGGCCCAGCCCTTCGCCTCTGCCATGGGTCGCCCCTAAGTTGACGAAGGACTGCCTCAAAACACCTGCAAGCCGCCGTCGGGCGCCGAGCTTCTGTGGCCCTTGTTGCTGAACCGCCATGCTATCTCGTTCTTTCCTCGAGATGCTACGGTCACGTTTCCTCCGTCGCTTTGCGCCGTCTTTGGGTCGCCGCGCCCGCGGCTCTGCCTTACTGTCTTGGCCCGTCGCCCCTCCGCGCTCTACCTGGTCTTCGCTTCCAGAAGTGGCGTGAGCCGCCTGATGCTCCTTTGGTCTTCTGCTCTGCTCTGCGCACACGCAGTCGCGACTCGCTCATCTCCACTGAGTCATCGTCATACTACTTCTAATATTGGTGCACGCGTGAGAAGAAATCAAGCGAAGGAGAGTCACTGGTTCCTTTGTTTCGTGAGAAGAAATCAAGCAAAGGAGAGTCACTGGTTCCTTTGTTTCTTTTCTCTGGCTTTTGTTGTGGCCATTGCTGCTTCCATATTGATCAAGACAAGTCACGTCAACTACTGGGAGCACTACTTAATCCATGGGAAATCAAGGATACTGTACCCCTTGGTTACTAGAGCTACTATTGTTGCTACAGGAGTACTGGTACTAGTTGATTGATCTGGTACTAATTGCTGTGAACTGCTACGTCCACGGCACGATACTACGAGGTGCTACCCTTCCTATATATTTTATTAGCACATATTGTTTTTATCAAAGAACAATTACTCTGATATGTGATATTTTTTGACGCAGGACAATTGTTCATTACAAATGAGGCGTTATATTACGGGTACGGAGCACGCGCTAGCAACGTTCTACACCGGCGTTTCGTCCGTGTCATACCACCCGGTGAATGAACATGCGCAAGTCGCCGTCCCTGTGGCCCGGTTTACATCAGCTTGCCGGGACTGCGCCCGCGATTAACTCACCCGTCTGTGCCGGTTTACAACACCGGTGAAGATTTTCCCCGTCCGCACCGGCTTACAATGCCGCGGCCGATTCATCTGTCTGTGCCGCCTCTGAAGCTGCGGTCATCTTTGACCGTCCGTCTCTCGCGGCCTGGTCTACATCAATACACCGGGCCGCACCTGTCTTCATGAGCTGTTTGAGCAAGTCACAGCTTGGGTAGCCCGGTTTTCTTTCAACAAATTGGAGGCAAATTATCATATACTATCAACCGCCGTCTGCACTGGATGGCTCAATGGACAGGAACACAAGTCGCCGCCACTACAGTTTGGTTAACTTCAAATCACCAGTTGGAAGGAACCATTGGCCGAGTTGCTGACACGGCTCATACGGGATCATTTATAACCCGCCGCAGTCACCTCAACCTTCTGTGGATTCACATCGTGCTATCAACACCAATGATATACAAGTTATGCCGGCTTATATCATGGTCAAATATGGAGAGTCTCAAGCCAACTCCTCGAATCACCTTTGAGACTCGGGGGCTACGATGACATGACTCAGCAAATCTTGCCAATTTCAGCAAATTTAAGAACCCCAGGACGATGGAGGGAAAGATAACCCGGTCCCGGAGGCTACTGTTATATTGATGAAAATTTAAAGGCCATCAGAAAATTTCCGGCTTAGAAAGTATATGACAGTTACAAAATCCCGGCTCAATGAAGAAGTTCTGGGTCATCAGAAAGGATTTCGGTTTAAAATTTGGCTCAAGGGAAGTCAGTCTCACTGAAGCTCTCAAATATCCGGTTTACAATCCGGTTCAAGGGAAATATGTTCTCCCACAAAGCTCTGAAGCTCTCAATCCGGTTTAAGAATTTCCGGTTCAAAAAAGAATTAACTTCTCGCAAGTTCGAGTTTAAAGGCCGTCAGAAAATTTCTGGCTGAAAATGAAGATTCTGGTTTAAAATCCGGTTCAAGAGAAAGATGTCTCCCACAAAGCTTTGAAGCTCTCAATATCCGGTTTAACATCCAGTTCAAGAAGAATTTATCTCTTGCAAAAATTTAAAGGTTGCCGAAGAGGACCTGCTGCCATGATGCGTAGTTCAGACATGGGTATCCTGCCTTATTGTCTTATCATATTATTGATCACGTGGGGGCTTCTGTTTATAAAGCGGAGTTCTGCTTACCCATTGATCCGGCTTATAAAGCCATATATAAAAATCACTTGGGGGCTTGGTCGTATTCAAACCATAGCTACACCTCTTGATCGGTGCAAGGCCACTAGGAAAATCACCTTGGGGCTTGGTCGTGTCCAAACCATAGCTACACTAGAAAATTACTTCGGGCCAAAGAGAGTGTTGTAAAAGAACAACTCAAAAATAGGCACCCACTGAGCACAGCTCAAAATGTTACTTGGGGATTCTTTGCTGTTGCAATGAACAAAGAATCTACACTTGTAATAGGCTATCAAGCCATGGCTTGGAAGCCTGGTGTATACACCTAAAACCCCGGGTTAGTCTGCCTCTTTAAGTAAGTCACTCCGCCCAGGTAAACCTGGTATGACCCATCGAACTTTGACAAGTTACTCTGATAAGACCCTGAACTTGTCAAGTTAAAACGACGATTGGTTAAGGATTGAGGACCATCTTAAAAGGCTTTGCAAAATGGTTTAACTCAGTGGCCTCGCAGCCCATGAAAAGCCTCGAATTTGGGGCCTGGCAGCCCGTGAAAAGCCTCGACTACAAGTTTTCATCTGCTTTCATTTGATAAGTTTTTTCTCCTTTAATGAGGTTTATAATGTTTTTTGATAAACCGGCGTTTATTAACCCGGCTTGACTTTCAACTACAAGTTGTCAATTTATGATCAGTTATAATCCGGAGACTATCAAACCGGTCTGGTTTTGACTATAAGTCGCCAGTATTATATATGGTTAACCCGGTGTTTATCACAACCCGGTACAGTTTTATCATAAACCGGCAAAATATGGGAGGAGTTATCAGTACTCAAGATTTGGGTTATCACCCTTACTACAAAAAGTTGGTAAACCAACGATGTGATTCAATGTCACAGGTATGATATATTTCATATTTGATTATTCTTAAGTGCAGCCTTGGTTATAAACCCGAGTTATATGTTGTATGCAGAAACAGGTTGAATAAAGCATGATTATAAATCAACGGCGTTTATTAACCCGACCTGGCTTTCGACTATAAGTCGCCAGTATGATGATAAATTATCCAGTGTTTATTAACCCGGACTGGCTTGGGATTATAAATCGCCAGTATATATTTGGATTGCGCCATTGGAATCATGCGCTCATAAATCATTGGATTATATTATTCAAATCTTCAAATAGCCAACATGGCTGGATTTTATCATGGTTATCAATAACCAGTATTATGATTGAGGCGTTCAAAGTCGCTTTAGCGCAATGGTTATTATTTTACCAATGGATATGATTTATTCTACAATTGAAGGAATAGTCCCGAGTTGCTCCGGCTTACGACCCGGCACTTGGGGGCTACATTATTCAAAGTTGAGATTATATCAAATATGCAAGTCTCATGTCGCTGCAAGCATGCACCATGACACTTGGGGGCTAATGCAAAGTCATTTTTATTGGCCTTATTGAAGACCTGACTCATCACATCATAATGAGCCGACCCTTGGGGGCTACCAATTGCTCCTATCAATGATTGAAGGTACATAAGTCTTAATCCATTATATTCAAGGGTCCACTGCTCAGTTGGTAAAGCACAAAGCTCTTAACCTTGTGGACGTGGGTTCAAGCCCCATGGTGGAGTTACATCATATGATGTTATTTTCAATGAAGCATGATCATATTTATATCCCTGCTCATTATTGCATAATGACCTGGCCCTTGGGGGCTACACTCGTTGAAGTTTTATGAGTATAAGGCAATTACAAGTCCCAGGTTGCTGCAAGCATGACAACCCGGCACTTGGGGGCTACATATATGGAGTATTCAGTCTTTACTAGTGACTGAGGTGAACAACATGGATTTCTTCAATATAATAGTTATTATATGGAAACAAGTCTCAAATCATCACTTTGTTCTGTTCAAGACTTGGGGCTATAGGTAATATGGATATAGGGGAGAAATATCTTCCAATTTTCTGTTTTGAGCTAACCAGATTGATCCGGTGTCTGCAACAATCATAACCCAGCGTCATCAATAATCATAACCCCGCGTCATCAATAATCATAACACGGCGTCATCAATAATCATGAACCGGCGTCATCAATAATCATGAACCGGTGTTGGCAACAATCATGAACCGGCATTGGCAACAATCATGACCCAGAATTATCAGTTTTTATAACCCGGCGATATTGGAAATCATAGATCGGCAAGTTCTATATTTTCAAGCCGACTGAATATCAGTTGAATATTTGAAGACCAATATTTTTGTCAAGTCAGAGCATTGAAGGCCGAGTCAAATGGATTCTTTATTTACAATATTTTTTTACAAGCAAATTGATTATGAAGCTGGTCTACTGACCCGAATTTTCTAGAAGGAGGAAATGACAGGGATTAAGGATGATCAGGTGCCGGCTTACAAAATATTTAACCCGGGGCACAACCTGTCAAAATTGCTCTTGTGTTTGTTTTACAGGATTAGTTTAACATGGATAAATCCAAATTAAACTAGGGGCTAATGTCGGGGATATACCCCGCGGTATGAACCAGCCGGAAATATGACCCGGCCAGACTTGGCGGTTTACTTGAGACCCGATTGACACTTGGCGATTCACTGGCGACCTGCCCTGACCAGACGGTTTACAAGCAACCTGCCTGAACATTAACTCATTGGTAACCCGGCGGGCGGGACAGACGGATGACAAGGCCCAAGACCCAGAGGGCCGGTTTATATTAATGGTGGGCCGGTTTAAGAGGAAAGGCGTGAAGAATATTACCTTACAAGGAGTTAAAGACCCGGACTTGTATCCGGTTTGTATTAGAAGGTAGACTAGTCCTAATCCTAATAGGACTCCACATGTAACCCCCCCTTCTAACTTATACAAGGAGGGCAGGGCTCCCTAAAGAGGGACAAGCAAGAAGAAACAATCTCTAGGGCTAGACACAAAGAGCCGGTTTACCGGCGACGCCCTCGTGATGATAATGAGACCTAGCCTCAAACAGCATGTAGGGTTATTACCGGGTGATGTTTCCCGGGGCCCGAAGCTGTCTAAACCCTTGTCTTGTGTTGCGTCTCTCGATTCCGCTCAACCCCTCTCAAGCTACCACATAGATGCGTTGGCCTCATGACCAAGTCCTTACATTAGGACATCTGCTGTGACAATTCCACGACAGGAGCCAAAGAATATTCTCAAGTATTAGCAGTTGAGTTGTCAATTCAACCACACCTGAATAACTTAATATCTGCAACAGAGTATTTAGTAGCAAAGTAGTACGGATGTAACGGTAACGGTAGCGAAAGTAATATTTTTGGGTTTTGTAGTGATTATAATAGTAGCAACAGAAAAGTAAATAAGCGAAGAACAATATGTGAAAAGCTCGTAGGCATTGGATCGGTGATGGAGAATTATGTCGGATGCGGTTCATCATGTAACAATCATAACATAGGGTGACACAGAACTAGCTCCAATTCATCAATGTAATGTAGGCATGTATTCTGAATATAGTCATACGTGCTTATGGAAAAGAACTTGCATGACATCTTTTGTCCTACCCTCCCGTGGCAGCGGGGTCCTAGCGGAAACTAAGGGATATTAAGGCCTCCTTTTAATAGAGTACTGGACCAAAGCATTAACACATAGTGAATACATGAACTCCTCAAACTATGGTCATCACCGGGAGTGGTCCCGATTATTGTCACTTCGGGGTTGCCAGATCATAACACATAGTAGGTGACTATAGACTTGCAAGATAGGATCAAGAACTCACATATATTCATGAAAACATAATAGGTTCAGATCTGAAATCATGGCACTCGGGCCCTAGTGACAAGCATTAAGCATAGCAAAGTCATAGCAACATCAATCTCAGAACATAGTGGATACTGGGGATCAAACCCTAACAAAACTAACTCGATTACATGATAAATCTCATCCAACCCATCACCGTCCAGCAAGCCTACGATGGAATTACTCACGCACGGCGGTGAGCATCATGAAATTGGTGATGGAGGATGGTTGATGATGACGATGGCGACGGATTCCCCTCTCCGGAGCCCCGAATAGACTCCAGATCAGCCCTCTCAAGAGAATTTAGGGCTTGGCGGCGGCTCCGTATCGTAAAACGTGATGAATCTTTCTCTCTGGTTTTTCCCCCCGAACACGAATATATGGAGTTGGAGTTGAGGTCGGTGGAGCTCCAGGGGGCCCACGAGGCAGGGGCGCGCCCCCACCCTCGGGGAAATGGTGTGGACCCCCTGGCCTTGATTCCTTCGCCTGTGTTTTTTATTATTTCCAAAAATAATCTCCGTGAAGTTTCAGGTCATTCCGAGAACTTTTGTTTCTGCACATAAATAACACCATGGCAATTCTGCTCAAAACAGCGTCAGTCCGGGTTAGTTCCATTCAAATCATGCAAGTTAGAGTCCAAAACAAGGGCAAAAGTGTTTGGAAAAGTAGATACGACGGAGACGTATCAGATGGCGGTTCCAATAGGTAAGGAACGCCTATGGCTGTCCCACTATTAAGCAGCGGGACCTTTCAGGTAGTAAGCCGCGAAGGTGACATAGTTGGGAGGGGCTACTTCAGGAGACTCCGACTCGAAAGTGATGTTGCGGAGCCAGTCATCAGCATCAAGGGGCTGAGCTAAGCTGCAGTAGATGACAGGGTTGAGACGCGCGAAGTCTTGCAGAGTCACTGAGGCTGGTTGCTGATTCATATGGGGACGAGGGAACTAAGCCATGACTCCTACCATGATCTAGCGATTCATCTCAACTGTCGTATCATTCCAGCCATGTACTCGGACGGCCACGACCAGCGGGTCTAACCATCCTACTTAAATGCAACAGGGGGTAGTTTAGCTAGGGGTGGAGCAAGTGTATGGAGTCATTCATGGTGTAACTTGAACAGTGAGCAAAGGCGCAGTATGTACAAAGCAGTAGTCATTGAAGACATCCCGATACATATATAGAGCCAATTACCCGTTGTTAGTATGAGTTCGGATAAGAGAAACATCCTAGACATACTAGGTGGCACGCATGCACGCAATGGAGGTATACCACAACGGGGCATAGCAAAGGCTATATCAACATCGGTGAAAACCACCGGAGCGAGGGATTTGCAAGCGATGACGCAGGGTGCCCTCGATAAGACGATCCTGCAGTAAGTGAACAATGTGAAGCAGATCTTGGCCGTCAATTCGATAAAGGCACAATACAAATCTCCGGGTGGATGTGATCACGAGATCCTAATGTTCGATTTAGCGAAACCATTTAACCTGAATAGAAGAGAGATCGGAGTCCCAGAGTATAGACGAGGAGTAAAAGATCCTAATACCACCCAATGGCGACGTGGGCCCGTAAGGCGCACAGCCATGTTAGTAAAACAGTTTTTCGAAGACTAGACTCAACTTCGGCCAAGGAGTTGGAAAGGGGGTTCCTACAGGCAGTCGGCTCTGATACCAACTTGTGACGCCCCTAATTCGACCATACACTAATCATACACACAAATGTGTACGATCAATATCAGGGACTCACGGGAAGATATCCCAACACAACTCTAGACACAAATTAAAATAATACAAGCTTCATATTACAAGCCAGGGGCCTCGAGGGCTCGAATACAAGCTCGATACACAAGAGTGAGCGGAAGCAACAATATTTGAGTATAGACATAAGTTAAGCAAGGATGCCTTAAGAAGGCTAGCACAAACATCAACGATCGAAGAGGCAAGGCCTCCTGCCTGGGACGTCCTAACTACTCCTGGTCGTCGGCAGGCTCCACGTAGTAGTAGGCACCCTCGGGGTTGTAGTAGTAGTCGACTGGGGTGGCATCTGGCACCTGGGATCCATCATCTGGTTGCAACAACCAGAAAAAGAAAGAAGGGGGGAAAGGGGAGCAAAGTAACCGTGAGTACTCATCCGAAGTACTCGCAAGCATCAGATATAAACTAAGTATGCATTGGTATCAAATGGAAGGGTTGTGTCTATGGACTGAACTGCAGAAAGCCAGAATAGAGGGGAAGGCCTAGCCTATCAAAGACTAGCATCTTCAAGCAGCTCCAAGCATCTTGCATCATGTAGAAGAGTATAGAATAGCAGTTTATAATTAACAAGCATGTTGTAGAATTAATGCCCAGAGATCCTTCCTCGACTCCCTGCGAGAAAGCAATCCCGGAGCCACATATCCATCACGTATCAAGTGTCCATTTCTAGTTGTATAAGATCAGGATACAAGTCTGAACGTCCATTACCGAGGACACGGTATTCGAATATATGTCTTCCCTGCAGGGGTGCACCACGTTACCCAACACGGTCGATCACTCTGGCCGGACACACTTTCCTGGGTGATGCCCGACCTCGGAAGATCAACACGTCGTAGCCCTACCTAGGGTCAGCAGAGAGGTCCCCGTCGGTCTACATCGTAAGCACCCCGGGGTCTTGGGCCCATCGCCCATTGCACTCCGGATCGTTGTGTGCAGGGTGGATAGCAGCACCGCCTCGGATGGCCAGCACGATCCGACCATGCCACAATGCTGAACTGGACGTCTGAAAAAGCTTCGGCTGATACTACAACGTCGAGGCCCATAACTGTTCTCGCATGGTGGTTAGTGCATAAAGGCCAGAGGCCAACTCAGAACAAATACCCAAACCTGTTAGTGCATTATTAAAAGAAGTGACGGCTGTCGGGGCAAGTCCGGAGCTATCACCCCCTCCTGGGTGATACCGCTAAACAGCCAGCCACCACCGTAACTCGTCGGGTGCTCTCCGGGCCCGCCTGGCTTTCACAATGGTCTCAAGTAAAGTCACGGTAACTATGTGTCCAGACATCAAGGGGAAAACCCAAGGAATCACCCCCGATGGATTCCACTCGATGTAATCATCAAGGTGAACGTAAGAGGAACCACCCTCAAGGTTCACACTTGAGGTGTTGCACGACAGAGCCGTATCAGGAATGGTGAAGGAGGAACCACCCTCGGTGACCACGACCGAATAGCTAAACTACAGAGATCTCATCAGGAGTGATGTATGAGGTTCCACCCTCGGCATCGATGGTATCTCTGCAGAGTCGATGAACAAAAAGGGGCGTGATGTGATGTGAGGTGTCGAGCTCTGATCGTCGATCATGTTGATCGAGTCGTCGATGATGAAGCAGGGGCAACAAGGACAAGGTGGGGGTCACTAATGGATCACTAACCAACCTATACTAAGCAGTTTAGGATAAGCAGGTAGGTAACAATATCAGGTACAAAAGCAGGCTATGCATCAGAATAGGAGAAAACAATAACAATAGCAAAATCTAATGCAAGCATGAGAGAATGGAATGGGCGATATCGGGATGATCAAAGGGGTGGCTTGCCTGGAAGCTCCGCTGAAAGGGAAGAAGGGTCATCGTCGACGTAGTCGATCACAGGGGCATCATCAACGTTCTCGGGGTCTATCAGAGAGAAGAGGGGGAAGAAACAATAAATATAGAGCAGACAGATGCAATACTATGCATGACATGACGAAATGCGGTGGTAGATGTGACCTAACGCGGTACTACACGAAACCGGCGAAGGGGGATAACATCTGGGAAAGTTTTCCCAAAGTTTGGCATTTTCGGACAGATGAATCGGAGGGGGACGGTTGCATGTTCGCCATGCTAAGGGCATGCGACAAGTGAGCAGGGAGCATATCCAGATTCGTCTCGTCGTTCTGAGCAACTTTCATGTATAAAACTTTTTCATCCGAGTTACGGATTATTTTATAGGATTTTTCAAAGTTTTAACAATATTCTGCAATTTTAATTTAATTCGAAAATAATGAGTAAATGCTAGGCGTACCCAGCACAGGGTACACAAAAGTGCACCCAGTGACTGACAGGTGGACCAGGGGGTCTCGGTTGACCAGTCAACATTTGACTGGTCAACAGGGGGTGGGGCCCCCTATCATTGACTGTTCTAACTAACTACAGATTTAGCTAGCTAATATAGTTCATTAGGTTAATTAAGATTAATTAATTAAGTTAATTAAGCGTTTAACAAATTAATTATTTATTTTTATTAATATATTTTTAAAAAATTTTCTTTAAAAGAGGCTGGGCTGGGGCCCGCGTGTAAGTGGCCTTGGGGGCCAACTGGGCGGTGGTTAATGGGCAGCGGGCGGGGAATGTGGGCGCCCGCCCGAACGAGGCACGGGCGCGTGTATGCGCAGGGCGCCGGTGTCGGTGGCGTGGTCGGCGGCGCGGCGTTGGGACGGAGGGGATCCGCCGCGGGAGAGAGTGAGGGGAGGCGAGATCTGGGGGGAAGCGGATCTGGGAGGCGAGTGGGCGAGTGGGAGAGGGGATCGAGGAGTTGGGGCCACTGGAGGCCTTATCATCCCCGCGGCGACGCCAACGAGGTGGTCCGGCGGGGACTGCTCGGGCACGCGCCTCGGTCGTAGGAACAGTAGAGATGAAAACGACCGAGGGAGGTGGGGTTGGGCTGGTTGGGCCAGCTGGGTCGGTCTGTTGGGCTAGGTCCAGTGGGAGTCAGGGGGTTTCTCTTTTATTTTGCTTCTTTTCTATTTCTTATTTTTCTTTTTACAGTTTTAGTTTTCTTTTATTTTTTGAATGGAAATTAGCTTTATAAAATATAGTAACAACATCTAAATTGGTTTTACTAATTATACCACTGCCACATTTAGTTTGAGGTTCAAATAAAATAGTTTAGTATTTCTATAATTTAAAAAGCATTTAATAATTCTTTTTAGCCAGTGTTATATTCACAAAAGGGCATTGAAATATTTTACAAAAGTGTTGGGTCACCACCATAATTAGTTATGGAATATTTGCCACACTTTGAACATTTTATTTTGCATGTTTGAGAAATTCGAATTTTGGGTTTTAATTTAAATTTGAGTTTGAACTAAGATTTGGATCAAGCGAGGATTAGCAACAGTAATGTGATGACATGGCACCATTAGCGGAGGATTACTGTAGCTTAATTATCCGGGCGGCACAATGATGATGGTGTAGAAGCCTTTGGACACTTAAGAAAGCCTTAATTTCTGCACCTATTGTTCAACTACCTGATTGAAACTTGCCTTTTGAAATTATGTGTGATGCTAGTGATTATGTTGTTGGTTCTGTTCTAGGACAAAGAGTTGATAAGAAATTAAATGTTATACACTATGCTAGCAAAACTATAGACAGTGTCCAAAGAAATTATGCTACTACTGAAAAAGAATTTTAGCAGTTGTGTTTGCTTGTGATAAGTTCAGGTCTTATATTGTTGGTTTCAAAGTAACTGTTCACACCGATCATGTTCTTATTAAATACCTTATGGAAAATAAAGATGCTAAACCTAGAATCATTAGGTGGGTTCTACTACTACAAGAATTTGAGTTTCATATTACTTATAGGAAGGGAGCTGAGAACCCCATAGCTGATAATTTATCTAGGTTGGAAAATATTCTTGATGATCCACTATCTATTGATGATAGCTTCTCGATGAATAACTAGCTGCCATAAATGATTCTCGTGATACTCCTTGGTATGCAAAATATGCTAATTATATTGTTGCTAAATTTATAACACCTAGTTTTACATACCAACAAAAGAAAAAAAGTCCTCTTTGATTTAAGACATTACTTCTGGGATGACCCACACCTTTATAAAGAAGGAGTAGATGGTATTATTAGATGTTGTATACCTAAGCACGAATAGGAACAAATCCTATGGAAGTTTCACTCCGAGGTTTATGGAGGACACCATGCGGGAGACAGAACTGCACACAAGGTATTACAATCTAGTTTTTATTGGCCTACTCTTTTCAAGGATGCTCGAAGGTTTGTCTTATCTTGTGATGAATGTCAAAGAATTGGTAATACTGGTAGACATGAGGAAATACCTATGAATTATTCACTTGTTATTGAACCATTTGATGTTTGGGGATTTGATTATATGGGACCTTTTGCTTCCTCTAATGGGTATACACATATTTTGGTTGTTGTTGATTATGTTACTAAGTAGGTAGAAGCTATTCCAACTAGTAGTGTTGATCATAACACTTCCATTAAAATGCTTAAGGAAGTTATTTTCCCGAGGTTTGGAGTCCCTTGATATTTAATGACTAACGGTGGTTCACATTTTATTCATGGTGCTTTCCCTAAATTGCTTGCTAAATATGATGTCAACCATAAATTGCATCGCCCTATCACCCTCAATCTAGTGATCAAGTTGAGTTGAGAAATAGAGAAATAAAGTTAATTTTGCAAAAGAACGTCAATAGATCTAGGAAGAATTGGTCTAATAAACTTGACGATGCATTATGGGCTTAGAGAACTGCTTACAAAAATCCTATGGGTATGTCTCCATATAAAATGGTTTATGGAAAAGCATGTCATTTACCTCTTGAGGTAGAACATAAAGCACATTGGGCAATTAAAGAACTCAATTATGACTTCAAACTTGCCGGTGAAAAGAGGTTATTTCATATTAGCTCACTGGATGAATGGAGAACCCAAGCTTATGAAAGTGCCAAATTGTTTAAAGATAAGGTTAAAAGATCGCATGACAAAAGAATCCAAAAATGGGAATTCAAAGTGGGTGAGTATGTTCTAGTGTGCGATTCTCGTTTCAGATTTTTTGGCAGGAAAACATCTCACCAAATGGGAAGGACCATATATCATCGAAGAAGTTTATCTCTCCGGAGCTATTAAGATCAATAATGCTGAAGGCACTAATCCAAAGGTGGTTAATGGCCAAAGAATTAAGCATTATATTTCAGGTACGCCTATTAATACCAACACTAACATCATTCAAACTATGACACCGGAGGAATACATTAAAGAGGCCTTCCAGAACCCTCTAGAACCCTCAAAAGGAAGAGGTGCATGATACGATAAGTAAACCAACTCCAAAAATTCGATAAAAATACTTTATGTCAGTTTTGGAATATTAGAAATAATACAAAAATAAGAAACACCCAAGGAGGCCACCCAGGTGCCCACAAGGCACCAGGGCGCGCTTGCCCCCCCCCCCCCCAGGCGCGCCCTGGTGTGTGGTGGGCCCCTCGTGAGCCTTCCCGACTCTGTTTTCCTCTGGTTTATTTATTTTGCAAGATAAAAATTCTTTATATATACCCCCAGACGTTTTGACCACCGCATTGCAGAAATATCCTCTGTTCTTGCTTCGTGATATTTTTCTGACAAATATAGATCGCCATGGCTCCACCAAGCACTTCCAAGGACAAGTTCTATGAAAGGTCATCAACCCCTACCTAGCGGAGGTGATGAAGCACCCTCAAGCCTTGAGATGCGTGAGGGGGTGCTCCACATCCGGGACGTCCAAGGGCCCAAGAAGACGGGAAGCATGGAGGCCATGCTCGAGGCGGTGGAGCATGAGATATTCAAGTGCCAAGGGACGGTGGAACGTGGACTTAGTGCCAACCACTCCATGATCACGGAATTCACCCGTAACCACAAGGTGGATGGCCAGTCTGTCCGGGCCCCAATCCTAAGTCACACAGATCTAGCATGTAACACATCATATCACTTTGCGGCCTCATGCACGGTATTCCCACAGTTGCAGCCTTACCTTGGTTGGGACCATTTGAGCCTTTTGGCACACGTATATGATTGTGTCACTAGCATCTATATGACAGAGAACCCGGGCCGATATGACTTGTACTAAACACAAGGTGGCACAAACTTACAGGGACAAGCATACATGACCCAACAATGCATGTGTCGGTCAGCAGCGAGTGTAACCGAGTCGTAGCAAGCTACAAGGACTCCAGTAAGACACCGCTTGATATTTCCCCGAAGGGACAGACACAGAAGCAAAGAAGGACACATGCCGATCAATCCATGTGTTCCGGTGGAAGCATTAGGAGACATTTCCCATAAGGAAGGCTACCAAGAATAAATAACTAGGTGTCGGATCCCACACATACCAAAGCATTTCAATAACATACACACAATATGCTCGACATGTGTAGATACAACATGGCATCACAATATAACTCTACGACTCACATATTTAATTAATAGGCTCCAAGGAGCCACACATAGCGTGATGATACGTCTCTGTCGTATCTATAATTTTTGATTGTTTCATGCCAATATTATACAACTTTTACATTCTTTTGGCAACTTTTATATGATTTATTGGACTAACCTATTGATCCAGTGCCCAATGCCAGTTCCTATTTTCTGCATGTTTTTTGTATCGCAGAGTATCCATATCAAACGAAGTCCAAATGCAATAAAATTTTACTGAGAATTATTTTGGAATATATGTGATTTTGGGAGTTGGAATCACCGCAAAAGGAGGCCCACACAGCCCACAAGACACCAAGGCGCGCTAGAGGCCCCTGGCACGTGATGGTGGGTTGTGCCCTCCTCGAACTTTGGTTGGAGCGCTACTTCGGGCGCAAGGAAGCTTATATCCAGAAAAAAATCGTGTTAAAATCTGAGCGCAATCGGAGTTACGGATCTCCCGAAATATAAGAAACGGTTTTCGACCAGTTCTGGGGAACGCGAAACAGAAGAGTACAAGAGGGAGATCCAATCTCGGAGGGGCTCCCGCCCCTCCGCCGCCATCGATACCATGGACCAGAGGGGGAACTCTCCTCCCATCTAGGGGGGAGGCCAAGGAAGAAGAAGGAGGGGGGCTCTCTCCCCCTCTCTCCCGGTGGCGCTGGAACGCCGCCGGGGCTAGGATCGTGACAGCGATCTATATCAACAATCTTGCTACTGTCAACACCAACTTTCTCCCCCTCTATGCGGCGGTGTAACACCTCTTCTCCCCTCTGTAATCTCTAATTAAACATGGTGCTCAACTCCATATATTATTTCCCAATGATCTATGGTTATCCTATGATGTTTGAGTGGATCTGTTTTGTCCTATGGGTTACTCGTGATCTTGGTTGGTATGATTGTATATTTTATTTATGGTGTTGTCCTACGGTGCCCTCCGTTCTCGCGCAAACATTAGGGGCCCCCACTGTAGGGTGTTCCAATATGTTCATGGTTCTCTTATGGTGGGTTGCGAGAGTGACAGAAGCTTAAACCCGAGTAAGTGGGGTATGATGTATGGGAGTAAAGAGGACTTGATACTTAATGCTATGGTGGGGTTTCACGGCCTTAATGATCTTTAGTAGTTGCGGATGCTTGCTAGGATCCAATCATAAGTGCATATGATCCAAGTAGAGAAAGTATGTTAGCTCATGCCTCTCCCTCATGTAGAATTGCAAGAATTATTACCGGTACTTGTTATCGATTGCCTAGGGACAAATGACTTTCTTGTTGACAAAAGCTATCCACTTTTATTACCTGGCAATTTATTCGTAGTTTTATTCTCGCAAAGTACTCATAGTTTTGTTCTTGCAAAATAGTTTCATACTTGTTTTAGGTAAAGCAAACGTCAAGTGTGCGTAGAGTTGTATCGGTGGTCGATAGAACTTGAGGGAATATCTGTTCTACCTTTAGCTCCTCATTGGGTTCGACACTCTTATTTATCGAAGAAGGCTACAAACGATCCCCTATACTTGTGGGTTATCAAGACCTTTTTCTGGCACCGTTACCGGGGAGTAATAGCCTGGGTGAATATTCTCGTGTGTGCTTGTTTGCTTTATCACTAAGTAGTTTTTATTTTTTGTTCTAAGTTTTTCTCTATCTCTTGTTATGAATATGGAACACGAAACACCAAAAAAATTAGTTGTACCTGCTATTCATGGAGATGGGGAACCTCCTAAAACCCTCGATGCTCGTTATGTAAAAGATATTATGCACTACTTTGATAATCCTGAGAAAACCCCATTCAACTATATAATGGGAGTAACGCTGGATCAACGTGAATACTTTAGGGATTATCGCTTGACAAAAAAAGGGAAACTTTTGTGGGATCAAATTTATATGTTGTGTTAGTATGCTCGGGATCTATGCTTGAGACATGATTATACTTGTTTCTCTAGAATGAATGCTCCACATCTTCCCTTTTCATGCAAATTTAATGATAATAAAACCTTAGTTTCTTATGCTAATGGTATATATGATTACTATGATGTGGAACGAATAGAAGAATTTGTTGCTTTTAAGGGTGCACATGAAATTGAATCTTTGTTTAAAGATTTTGATGATTCAGTTTATAGACCTGAAAATCTTGCTATCCTTAAATATTGCTATGATAATTATAAATACAATTACGATATTGATGTATTTATTGAGAATAACTCCGCTATCCAAGAAGATACTAATATTTTGCAAGAGTGTATGGAAGAAGAAATTCATGAAACTGCGAGCTCATTGGATGAAAAAGATGATGAGGAGAGCGAAGAACAAACGGAGGAAGAGCGGATTAGCTACCCGTGCCCACCTTCTAATGAGAGTAACTATTCAACTCATACATTATTTAATGTCCCTTCATTCTTACCGAAGGATGAATGCTATGTTAATTGCTATGATCCCGTTGATTCATTTGAAATATCCCTTTTTGATGAACTTGATGCTTCTTATGCTTGTGGCCAAGATGCCAATATGAATTATGCTTATGGAGATGAACTTGCTATAGTTACTTATGTTAAGAATGACATTGTTGCTATTGCACCCACACATGATAGTCCTATTATCTTTTTGAATTCTCCCAACTACACTATATCAGAGAAGTTTGCTCTTGTTAAGGATTATATTGATGGGTTGCCTTTTACCGTTGCACATGATGATTTTGATGAATATAATATGCATGTGCTTGCTGCTCCTACTTGCAATTATTATGAGAGAGGAATTATATCTCCACCTCTCTATGTTTCCAACACGATAAAATTGCAAGAAACTGCTTATGCTATGTATTGGCCTTTACTTGATGTGCATGAATTGTTCTTGTATGACATGACGATGCATAGGAAGAGAGTTAGACTTCGTCATTTCTTGATATATGTTGCTTTGTGCTCACTACTAAATGCCAAATCATTGCTAATTAAAATTGGCTTTGATATACCTTGGGATCCGGGTGGATCCATTACTTGAGCACTTTATGCCTAGCTTAATGGCTTTAAAGAAAGCGCTGCCAGGGAGACAACCCGGAAGTTTTAGAGAGTCATTTATTTCTGTTGAGTGCTTTTATAAAGTTTAAAAAGATATATAGAGGGGATGAGGGAGTCCTAGATTAAGGGGTCCTCGGGCGTCCGGGCTATGTGACGTGGACCGGACTAATGGGCCATGAAGATACAAGACATAAGACTTCCTGCCGTGTCCGGATGGGACTTTCCTTTGCGTGGATGGCAAGCTTGGCGTTCGGATAGGAAGATTCCTTCCTCTGCAAACCGACTCTATGCAACCCTAGGCCCCTCCTGTGTCTATATAAACCAGAGGGTTTAGTCCGTAGAGAAGAATCATAATCATACAGGCTGGACATCTAGGGTTTAGCCACTACGATCTCGTGGTAGATCAACTCTTGTAATCCTTATATTCATCAAGATCAATCAAGCAGGAAGTAGGGTATTACCTCCATCAAGAGGGCACGAACCTGGGTTAAAATCGTGTCCCCCGTGTCCTGTTACCATCGACCTTAGGCGCACAGTTCGGGACCCCCTACCCGAGATCCGCCGGTTTTGACACCGACAGGGGAACACAAAACTTTTCAATAAGGAAAGTAAAAGTG
This sequence comes from Triticum aestivum, assembly GCF_018294505.1. Classification (NCBI taxonomy): domain Eukaryota; kingdom Viridiplantae; phylum Streptophyta; class Magnoliopsida; order Poales; family Poaceae; genus Triticum; species Triticum aestivum. The sequence continues at coordinate 199,973,449 of NC_057802.1, read as the reverse complement.
AGAGAGACAAGCATTGTTGAAGTGGGGGAGCTCCTTGAACTTTGTTCATGCTCACGGAAACTTTGTGAATCTTCATTACAGAAACTTTTCAATAAAAAATAATTATCCCCTTGTACAATTCCATTGTATTATAAAAATAATGTGCCAAGATTTGCCTTTAGGATGTTTAAATTGCTTGTTGGTTTGTGCGGTGCAAAATATAAACTTTGGCTGTAGTGCGTGATTTTACATTTTTTACTGGAACGGCAAACGGTTATGAAACCTTTTGTACTGTCTTTCTATACAAAATGTTTATTTTTCCTAATTTTCAGAATTTTTAGATTTACAGAAGTATGGTGGATGTTCGAATCTTTACAGACTGTCATGTTTTCATAGATTGTTGTTATAGCATCATTATTTACGTATGTTTGAATTCTTGTTGAAGCCTCCTTGACTTGGGGCCATAGAATTGTGATAGCATACAGTGGGTAATGTTTTTCTATCATTATACAATATTGTTACAGCGGTACATGATGGGATTTCTTGCCATATTCACTAACCCCGCCACTAAAAGTTCGGTTAAGTTTTGTGTTGATGAAGTGTTCGAAGATCGAGGAGGTCTCGATGTGTGGAGGAGGAGGAGAGGGAAGAGATCAAGCTTGGGGATTCCCAAGGCACCCCAAGTAAATATTCAAGGAGACTCAAGCGTCTAATCTTGGGGATGCCCCGGAAGGCATCCCATCTTTCTTCAACAAGTATCGGTAAATTTTCGGATTCGTTTCGTTCACATGATATGTGCAAATCTTGGAGCGTCTTTTGCATTTAGTTTTCATTTTTCTTCTATGCACCATGTTGGTATGAGATAGTGCATGGTTGATTTATAGAATGCTCATTGCACTTCACTTATATCTTCTGAGTATGGCTTTATAGAATGCTTCATGTGCTTCACTTATATCATTTGAAGTTTGGATTGCCTGTTTCTCTTCACATAGAAAACCGTTGTTTGTAGAATGCTATTTTGCTTCAATTATATTTATTAGAGAATGGTATTTTCTAGAAAGAATTAAACTCTCGTGCTTCATTTAGATCTATTTAGAGAGTCAAAAGGAATTGGTGTTGGCACGCGAAATCGCCACGCAACAGCAGAATATTTGTCGTCCTTTCATGACGACGAACGATTGCTTTCCAAGCAAAGCAACAAAGATCCCTCGCTTTCATGGAGTATAACCGGCCACTTTCTAGCACAAAACGGCAAAGATCGCCAAACCCTAGGGCTGCTAGGGCTCTGCAGGAACTAGCGACAGAAAATAGACGTACGTGAAAAAGTAATGTATTTGTTGATAGATCGATTGTTGGGGGTTTTCCAATCGGCCGTGGCCTTACACATATATGGCACGCTGGACTTGGCGTATAATACTAAAACTCTCAAGCCAAAACCGACTAGGACATGCCCTATTTCGGTTCTTTACAACTTGCACTACGGCCCAAATTAACATGTCACGTACAAATCCTCCTGGGCCTACAAGGAAAATAGTAAAATATTCCGGCCATGTCGCAAATCATACTAAATAATACACTGGCTCTAGTTCTAACCATGTTACGTAGATATACTCTTGTAACTACAAGGAAATAATAAAATACTCCCGCCACGTCGCTATCACATGCAATAGTAACCATCATATACTAAGCACACTTCTCCACCTAGTCCATGCAAACTCCATACTTCAGCTTAGCATATGAGGTTGGTTAAGAGATATCCATGGCAGTAGTATGCTAGTTCAACACATCCCTGAAATTTGGTCAGCCTTATGTAGATAACTGCAATATTGAAGCTATGCATCAACTGATTAGTTGGATCAATGATAAAATTAATTTGGCCCATACTAACTAGCCAAATTACATCGTCAACACATGCCCCCCTATTTTTGGTACAATTGTATTGACCAAAAATACAATAGCAATTACCGTAGGATGAAATTGATCACTTCACCGACCATGTTACTGCTCTGGGCGATGTCCAAAGATACATCGGCCAACTTTTCTTAGGGCGATATCTTGAACAATGTATAGGCCAAATGTGCTCAAGCCTCCTGCCACACGCTAGGATAGTACTTTTTCAAATATTTTCCGTTGAGAGCTTTGGACGACTTCTCTCCCTGCAAAATATGAATTTCCAGGAACAATCTCTATGATTTTGTAACGGCCTTCCCAACTCGGCGACCATTTGCCGAATTTCCTATCTTTAGTTCCAATAGGTAATATCGTTTTCCACACTAAATCTCCTATTTGAAACGACTTATCTCTCACCCTTTTATTATAAGCCTTGGCTACTCTTAATTCCTCCTTCTCAATTTCTCGCAAGGCTCTTAATCTCTCTTCTGAAATTTCATCTATCATATCCATCATCAATTCATTATAATCTACAGCCGACAAATCATTTTGTCTGGCCACTCTAAGAGCTCATAAATTAACCTCTACAGGTACACCGCCTCTTGACCATATACCAAGTCGTACGGTGCCACTTGAGTTGCTCCATGTTTAGATATTTGATGAGCTCATAAAGCTTCTGAAAGTACCTCATGCCATCTTTTTGGATGCTCCTCAATTCTCTTCTTTATAAGCTTAATTAAAGTTTTATTGCTATATTCGGCCTGTCCATTAGCTTGAACATAATAAGGCGACGAATTTAACAATTTAATTTGTAAAGATTCAGCAAATTCTCGAAATTGATGAGACATAAAAGAAGCACCTTGATCGGTAGTTAAAGTTTGAGGAATACCGAATCTATGAACAATATGCTCTAAAACAAAACTGATAACCTCTTTATGGGTCATGTTTTTCAAAGGAACTGCTTCTGTCCATTTAGTAAAATAATTTGTGTCTACTAGGACGAAGCGATGTCTTTTAGAAGACGAAGGATGTATTTCACCAATAAAATGTAAGCCCCATCCTCTAAATGGCCACGGCCTAATTATAGGATTTAACATAGCTACGGGCGCTAACTGTATATTCCCAAATTTTTGACATGCCTCACAACCTTTATAGTACCGAAAGAAATCCTCTAACAAAGTCGGCCAATAAAAATGTGCTATTTTTAATAACCATCACATTTTGTGAGCCGACTGATGTGTCCTGCATATTCCTTCATGCACTTCACGCATAGCTACTCTAGATTGATCAGAATCCAAGCACTTTAAACATAGCCCATCTATTGTTTGGCGATAGAACTCGGCATTAAACAAAGTATATTTTAAAGCTTGTCACCAAACTTTCCTATCTCTCGTTTGACTTTGATCCTTTAAATGATTAACTAGAGGAACTCTCCAATCACTTGGTTCTAAATTATTTGCTAATTCGATCGTTTGAAACTCATGCACCGAATATGCATCACATTGTACAACTAGTTGTCCAGTTATCCTAGGCCCAAGTGCACCTTGTGGCAAAGTATCCAACATTATAGATGGGACGCCCGGATAATCAAGCTACAGTAATCCCACGTTAATGTTGCCACGTCACCTCGATTTCTGTTGCTAATCTCGCGTTAGTTCGAAACCGGTTCGAATTCGAATTTAAAATCAAGCAAACAATAAAATATTTTCAAATATTAAAACTAAAATGTTGGGGTGTTGCCGAATAATTCATGAGTAATAATGGTGGAGAAACCAACATTTCTTATAATATTTAAATTCACTAAAATAACCAAAGCATAGGGCAAAACAATTAATTTAATGCCTTTTATAAAGTTATAATAATATAACTAAATTAGTACTGTGCCAAAATAATTATGGCAGTGGCCTAATTAGTAATACTAATTTAGGTGCTAACTTGGTATTTTATAAAACTAAAATAATAGAAACTATAAATGAAAACAGTAAAGAAATAAAAGAAAAATATAAAAGGAAAAGCAAATCAGAAAGAACAAACAAAAAAAGGGCCAAAGCCCCCCCCCCCCCTCTCCTTGGGCCGAGTGGCCCAACTGGCCACCCAGACCACCAGGAGGCCCACCCCGCTCTCCCCATATCCCCCACCCCCCGAAACCCTAGCCCAACCACCCACACTCCCCCCCCGATTCACTCGCTCCCTCTGCCCCTCCCCCGATCCAGATCAAGGGGCAGAGACTCCGGCGACCACGCCGCCCCGTGCCCGGACGCCGGCGCCTACCCCGATGCTGCACCTCGCGCACGTCTCGCCTTCCTCCCCAAAGCCCACCTCGTCGGGACGTCCCCCCGCCTCTGGATCGTTCCGCCAACGCCACCCGGAACGCCACCGCCACGGCCACCTCCTCGACACCTCGTCGGCCTGCCTCCTCTTCGTCACCGTCGTCCCCGATGTCCTCCTCGAGCCCCGTCATCGGCCGCCGCCCCCGAAGCCTCGCTCCTCCGTCCCCGCCTCTCCCTCGTCGGCCTACGGCAAGCCACGCCGACCGGATCGACCGTCGCCGCCGACCGGGACGACCACGCCGGACGCCATCGCCGCTCCTCCCCTGCGTCGCCGTCGATCCGCGCCACCGCGACCTCCCCGGAGCTCCACGAGCCTCGCCCCCGTCGTCCTCTTCTCCACTCCGTCGTCGATCGTCCCCGTCCTCCTCCCCACGGGTCGCCCCCGAGCCTCGACGCCCTTGTGCCCCTGCAAACGCCGGTGAGGCCCCCGGCCTCCCTTCCCCTCTGTTACTCGCGCCGTCCCGCTGACGTTCACGCGCCGCCCGGTGCTCGTGCTCGCGGTGAGCACGCGCGCACCCGCGCGCTAGCTTCGCCTGTTGTCCGCACCGTCGTCTGCCCCGGCGCGCTCCGCGCTCGGCCGCGCCGCGCCTCACGCCCGTGGCCACCTCCGGCGCTCCAGCGCCCGCCGTGCCCCTCCCTTTTGCCCCGCCGTGGCGTCGCCGCTGCCAGGCCGGCGCCGCGCCGGCGTTTTCCCCCTCGCCGTGACCCCGACTGGCCACGTCCAGTTCGGGTGCCCGCACCCGCAGCGCCCGCTTCCCCTGTGCCCGTTAAGGCCCTGGGCCACTGGACAAACGGGGCCCACGCCCTGAGAACGAAAAAAAGAGGAATTAAAAAATATATAAATAATAAAAATAATATTATATTAAAAATAAATAATTAATTAAAGAATTAATTAACCTAATTAATTTTTGATTAATTAAACTAATCTAATAAATAAACTAATTAAACTGTTAGTTAATTAATTAATCAGTCAATGACAGGTGGGTCCCGCACGTCAGTTTGACCCAGTCAACGCCCTGTTGACTGCTGACGTCATGCTGACGTCATCATGATGTCATCATGACGTCAGCAGGCACTATTCTGGATAATGTTGAATTAAATAAATTCTTAAATGATTTAAAACTGTAGAAAATCATATAAAATAAACTGTAGCTCAGATGAAAATACTTTCTACATGAAAGTTGCTCAGAACGACGAGACGAATCCGGATATGCAGCCCGTTCATTTCCCACACATACCTAGCATAGCAAACACGCAACTTTTCCCCTCCGGTTCATCTCTCCGAAAACGCGAAACACCGGGGATACTTTCCCGGAAGTTCCCCCCTTCGTCGGTATCACCTATCCATGTGTTAGGCCACCCCTAGCACAACGTATTGCTGCGTCTTGCTTTGTGTTACATTTGATTGCTCTGTTATTTATTGTGTTCCCCCTCCGTTACTTCTTTCCGATAGACCCTGAGACTGCCGGCGACCCCCAGTTCGACTACGGTGTTGACGACCCCTCCTACTTGCCAGAGCAACCAGGCAAGCCCCCCCTTGATCACCAAATATCGCCTATTCTTCCCTATACTGCTTGCATTAGAGTAGTGTAGCATGTTACTGCTTTCCGTTAATCCTATCCTGATGCATAGCCTATCATTGTTGCTACAGTTGATACCCTTACCTGCTATCCTACTGCTTACTATAGGATGCTAGTGTTCCATCAGTGGCCCTACACTCTTGTCCGTCTGCCATGCTATACTACTGAGCCGTGATCACTATTCGGGAGGTGATCACGGGTATATACTATATACTTTATATACATGACACATGTGGTGACTAAAGTCGGGTCAGCTCGTTGAGTACCCGCAAGTGATTCTGATGAGGGGGCTGAAAGGACAGGTGGCTCCATCCCGGTAGAGGTGTGCCTGGGTTCCTGACGGCCCCCGACTGTTACTTTGTGGCGGAGCAACAGGGCAGGTTGAGACCACCCAGGAGAGAGGTGGGCCTGGCCCTGGTCGTCGTTCGCGGATACTTAACACGCTTAACGAGTTCTAGGTATTTGATCTGAGTCTGGCCATTTGGTCTATACGCACTAACCATCTACGCGGGAGTAGTTATGGGTATCCCGACGTCGTGGTATCAGCTGAAGCTCTTCTTGACGTCGGCGACGGAGCGGCGCGCGCCGGATTGGACTGGAATGCCTACTAGGCTAGGTCTGCTTCCGGCCGCGCACGCAACGTGCAGGTGTGCAATGGGCGATGGGCCCAGACCCCTGCGCGCATAGGGTTTAGACCGGCGTGCTGACCTCTCTATTGAGCCTAGTTGGGGCTGCGACATGTTGATCTTACGAGGCCGGGCATGACCCAGGAAAGTGTGTCCGGCCAAATGGGATCGAGCGTGTTGGGTTATGTGGTGCACCCCTGCAGGGAAGTTTATCTATTCGAATAGCCGTGTCCCTCGGTAAAAGGACGACCCGGAGTTGTACCTTGACCTTATGACAACTAGAACTGGATACTTAATAAAACACACCCTTCCAAGTGCCAGATATAACCTGGTGATCGCTCTCTAACAAGGCGTCGAGGAGGGGATCGCCGGGTAGGATTATGCTATACGATGCTACTTGGTGAACTTACCATCTACTCTCTTCTACCTGCTGCAAGATGGAGGTGGCCTGAAGCGTAGTCTTCGACAGGATTAGCTATCCCCCTCTTATTCTGACATTCTGCAGTTCAGTCCACCGATATGGCCCTTTACACATATACCCATGCATATGTAGTGTAGCTCCTTGCTTGCGAGTACTTTGGATGAGTACTCACGGTTGCTTTTCTCCCTCTTTTCCCCTTTCTATACCTGATTGTCGCAACCAGATGCTGGAGTCCAAGAGCTAGAGATCCCGAGGATGATTCTACATGGAGTTCGGCTTCGAGGAGTAGTTACGAGGATCCCAGGCAGGAGGCCTGCGCCTCTTTCGATGTGTATCCCAGTTTGTGCTAGCCTTCTTAAGGCAACTTGTTTAACTTATGTCTATACTTAGATATTGTTCCTTCCGCTGACTCGTCTATGATCGAGCAATTTTATTCGAGCCCTCGAGGCTCCTGGCTTGTATTATGATGCTTGTATGACTTATTTATTTTTAGAGTTGTGTTGTGATATCTTCCCGTGAGTCCCTGATCTTGATCGTACACGTTTGCGTGTATGATTAGTGTACGGTCAAATCGGGGGCGTCACAAGTTGGTATCAGAGCCGACTGCCTGTAGGAATCCCCCTTTCCAACTCCTTGGCCGAAGTCAAGTCTAGACATTGCAAAAACTTTTACTAACATGGCTGTGTGTCTTACGGGCCCACGTCGCCATTGGGTGGTATTAGGATCTTTTACTCCTTGTCTATACTCTGGGACTCTGATCTCTCTTCTATTCGGGTTAAGTGAATTTTGCTAAATCTAACATTAGGATATCGTTATCACATTCACCCGGAGAGCCCCTTATTACTGATGATCGTCTGCTGCACGTGAAGACCCTGAAGATACTCTCCGCTGATAACCCGAGAACTTGTGTTCATCGCTTTTGCAATTCCCTTTCATCGATAAACTCCTATGGATAACCACGTATACTCACCATTCATACAATGTTTCCCAGTTGATCTTGTTATTACAAGATACCCCAAAATTCTCTCTGTTGTTCCGAGAATCCTTTGAGCTTACTACCTTGCTGTTCTTTGTCACCTGAATACCCCTACGGATAGTCCTCGCACTTACCGAGTATCCGCTCATCCCCAGTTGATTCAAGTATTTCACAAAAGTGTTCAAAATATCATTCGATCTTCCAAAATCTTCAGGAGCCTTTTTCTCTTGAAATTCTTGCTTACTTGCATTATGATTAATCTTAAGTCTCGTAATCTTATTGGCATCTCTTGTCATTATCATTTTGAGTCCGTAGATTCAATTTGTTGCGAATGCTCGCAATCCTCAATCAGATCCTAGAATTCTTCCTTCTGGCTCAGACGTCATTTTAAACGTGAGTTGGATCTCGACCTATCAAATTGCCATCGATTGTACCCCTAAGCCTACTCAACTTATCCATCCTTGATCAGAGCGTTGCTTCTGACCCCCTGATTTGGAAATCATAATTCTTTTGCATTTGAACTTTGAGTTAGTCAGTTGTTCCTATAATCAGATCTCCTTGCATTCTTCTTCCTCTGGTTGAGTACCGATGCTCACATCAGATCCCTTGTGGACCATCGGTTCCTTTGTCGGATTTTATCCGACAGTATCCTTCATATTGAATAACCTTGTGAGCCTTTCCATGGGTATATAATGCCTTTGGTAAATTGTATCATCTGTTTTTGAACAATGCCCTTCTTTCGAGCTTGTAATATTTACTCCGAAGTTTGTGGTATATGTTCCTAAGATGCCTTGATGGGTTGAACCTATGCCTTTCATAATATGTGTGAACTCGAAAGTTTTCATGAGTCATACTCTTCTGGTATTTTGCTAGATAAAATTTCAACACTACAACTTCTTTGAAAAATGAGAAGTGAATGAAAGGTTATGCATTGGAGAAGTGGGAGTCGACCTTGAACCTTTGTGTTCATGCCCATGGACACGATGTAGATCCTATCATGGAAGCTTCTTATAATAATAACTATTTCACTGGTATAATATCATCTGGTATCGGTGAATTGATCCTTTGCGATCGTGGTTCCGACCATGTTCTCCTTTAAATACCATTTCCTATGCAAGTTTAAGTAATTGTCTTCTATAGAGCAATACCCCAATCCACCCTCTAATTTGATGTGTCGTCGAGTATTCCCCCCTGGTATCTCGAGATTATCACGGAACCGCATAACTTCTTATGAGTTCTTCATCAAGTACTACATTCTCACGGATTACTATTTTTCTTGGGTTTTGAGTGGTTAATCACTCGAGTACCCCGATAATTGAATCGAGTCCGCACTACGGTTCAACAACTTTTAGTAATGTTCCTTACTTACGAGTTTGTACCCGATCGCGTCATTCCTAGCCTGTTTGGCTATATCATTATCTTGATGATTTTAACTGTGCTACCTGGTCTTTATTCCCGGAGCACCACTTTCGACGATGAGCTAAGCTTACGTCGATTTTCCTCGTCATATCGTTTCACCTCGAACAACAAACTTGACCCCAAGTTTGTGTAGTATCCGTGGCTCCAATAATCTTTTGTTGCATCAGTCCTTTTGCTTGATGCAGTCGCTGATCAATTGCTTCTTCGTGGATCCCCTCGACAACAAAATGCCGTGATCATCATCAACATTTTGAGCTCTTCCAGGATATCAGTCGAAATTCAGGATGAGAAATACCATCCTTGCCCCTTGATGATTTGTGTTATCATCGGCAACGTTATTGCCCCCCCTCCAAGTCAGACTTGATCATGTTATGGAGCTCTTTCCTATCTAGCTTATGTTATGTTCTACATTGAAGTATTACTATCCTTCATGTCAAGGATGTTGTGAGGATTGCCCCACCTCTTAAGAATTCCTGATATAGTAATACTTCTCGCCATCTCCATTCATTTCCAGGTTCACGTGTTGATTCTAACCGGGATACCAACAGGTGAACTGTGTTGTTTGGATTCTGCCCTTCTAGCAACCTTATTCCTTTGAAGTTAATCGTCGGCCGTTCATTCTTAGACTATTGATTATTGAATCACCATTCCGACGTTGGTCGTGCAACCCAGCCCATATTTCGGGTGCACCTTTCAACCAATGTTTAATTGTGTATGTTTTCCTCGAGCATACATCATTAAGTCATTCGATCTAGCTAATGTTATCTCCTTGTTCACATAGTTGTGGAAATCCATCTTTTGGAAATCTCAATGGGTTGTCACTGAGTCAATCAGTCACCTCCTCACCTCTCCTTGATTTAATGATGAACCCTTGTTCGGAACTCGCTTCCATAGTTCATCTCCCAAGAATCTTCGATGTCATTTCGACAATTTGTGTTGCACCTTTCTTCTCAGGCATCCTGAGTCTGAGTTATCCTGACACCAATCAGATCTGAATCTCGGTCAGATATGATGGTTGGAACATATTTCCAAGAGTTATAACATTGGTCTCTACATAACCCGGTAAGGTGATGTCTTTGCTTAGCACCCCTAGTCAGAGGACCTTTTGTTATAATTTCCTTTTTAGCAAGGTTAACCATTCTTCCATGAGGAAATTGAAAGAATTATTCTATGTGTTGTTCCTGATGAATCCTTTTTGTATCCAAGTCCGACCTTTGCTTGAAGACCATGTCAATGCTATCTCGAAGCATGTCTGTGGTACTCCGATTTTCAACAAGAACACTTATCCCAATGCTAATTGTTTCTTGCTCAATTATCCAAACACCGTTGTATGGGAAATGTCATGAAAATTTCTCTCCCCCTACCTAGAGGGTTTTCTATATTATATCCTGTCACGGATATCATGCCCCGCTTGTCCTTGGGAAGGATATACCCTTGAAATATGTGTTTAAACACATTTTCCTTTCCATTGTTCTGTTTACTCTGATAATCATATTTTCCTTTCCATTGTTTTGTTTAACCTTTCTTGTAATCTGACTTAGCTGAGCAGAGATAATTCCCTGCTTAGTTGAGCACCTCGTTGTACCACTCTCTCAGTAGACCATGTTACTTTTGTTGATGACATTTCGGTAGCCACCGATGGATGAGAACTTTGCCTATTGGTCTGCCTCGTTTCAACGAGTAGGAAAATTGTTCTCTTCGTCCCTCGCCCTTGGTACCGACGTTGTTGCCGACATAACTGGGAGGCTACCCTCTGACATGCCTTGCTATCATGACCGGGCAAGATGTCACCGTTCCTCCTACTTTTAATCCACATGGTGGGCCCATAACCCATAGTTCCACAGGATCGAAACCTGACTCTCCTGTACACCATGTTAACAAAGATATTCCTCGCGCTTGACTTCTTATGTAACTCACGGGCCATCTGCCAAGTGATATATTCTAGTATCAGACACAATACTTATTCCCGTTGATCTCAACCCCTTTCACACTTTGTTTCAGGCATCGAACGATTGCCTGCCCGCTTGAAACTTCCCATGATACCTCTTTATTTTGCTCTCGATATTTTCTTAAGTTTCAATTCGAGAGTTACTTTCCGCCACCTTCCCCGATGATATCGACCAGATAGTCAACCTTGCAGAGGTCCGTTCTTCCGGAATACCCCCTTACTCTATCGTAAGTACGATGGAGATCCTGAAGAAAGGACGCCGACTTGATCATGGTGACTTGAAGCAGAGAAATGAAGACATCAACGAAAGGGATCAACCTCTTCGAAAGGGCAGCCAAGACCGAGAAGACTCGTTAGGTTTTTCACTACCAGCACCTTCCCCCCCCCCCTTACTCCACCGCTTAAATCTCGAGACGAGATTCTTTGTAGTGGAGGAGAATTGTGACGCCCGGATAATCAAGCTACAGTAATCCCACGTTAATGTTGCCATGTCACCTCGATTTCTGTTGCTAATCTCGTGTTAGTTCGAAACCGGTTCGAATTCAAATTCAAAATCAAGCAAACAATAAAATATTTTCAAATATTAAAACTAAAATGTTGGGGTGTTGCCGAATAATTCATGAGTAATAATGGTGGAGAAACCAACATTTCTTATAATATTTAAATTCACTAAAATAACCAAAGCATAGGGCAAAACAATTAATTTAATGCCTTTTATAAAGTTATAATAATATAACTAAATTAGTAGTGTGCCAAAATAATTATGGCAGTGGCCTAATTAGTAATACTAATTTAGGTGCTAACTTGGTATTTTATAAAACTAAAATAATAGAAACTATAAATGAAAACAGTAAAGAAATAAAAGAAAAATATAAAAGGAAAAGCAAATCAAGAAAGAACAAACAAAAAAAGGGGCAAAGCCCCCCCCCTCTCCTTGGGCCGAGTGGCCCAACTGGCCACCCAGGCCACCAGGAGGCCCACCCCGCTCTCCCCATATCCCCCACCCCCCGAAACCCTAGCCCAACCACCCACACTCCCCAGCCCGATTCACTCGCTCCCTCTACCCCTCCCCCGATCCAGATCGAGGGGCAGAGACTCCGGCGACCACGCCGCCCCACGCCCGGACGCCGGCGCCCACCCCGATGCTGCACCTCGCCGCACGTCTCTCCTTCCTCCCCGAAGCCCACCTCATCGGGACGCCCCCCCCGCCTCTAGATCGTTCCGCCAACGCCACCCGGAACGCCACCGCCACGGCCACCTCCTCGACACCTCGCCTGGCCTGCCTCCTCTTCGTCACCGTCGTCCTCGATGTCCTCCTCGAGCCCCGTCATCGGCCGCCGCCCCCGACGCCTCGCTCCTCCCTCCCCGCCTCTCCCTCGTCGGCCTACGGCAAGCCACGCCGACCGGATCGACCGTCGCCGCCAACCCGGACGACCACGCCGGACGCCATCGCCGCTCCTCCCCTGCGTCACCGTCGATCCGCGCCACCGCGACCTCCCCGGAGCTCCACGAGCCTCGCCCCCGTCGTCCTCTTCTCCACTCCATCGTCGATCGTCCCCATCCTCCTCCCCACGGGTCGCCCCCGAGCCTCGACGCCCTTGTGCCCCTGCAAATGCCGGTGAGGCCCCCGGCCTTCCTTCCCCTCTGTTACTCGCGCCGTCCCGCTGACGTTCACGCGCCGCCCGGTGCTCGTGCTCGCGGTGAGCACGCGCGCACCCGCGCACTAGCTTCGCCTGTTGTCCGCACCGTCGTCTGCCCCGGCGCGCTCCGCGCTCGGCCGCGCCGAGCCTCACGCCCGCGGCCACCTTCGGCGCTCCAGCGCCCGCCGTGCCCCTCCCTTTTGCCCCGCCGTGGTGTCGCCGCTGCCAGGCCGGCGTCGCGCCGGCGTTTTCCCCCTCGCCGTGACCCCGACTGGCCACGTCCAGTTCGGGTGCCCGCACCCGCAGCGCCCGCTTCCCCTGTGCCCGTTAAGGCCCTGGGCCACTGGACAAACGGGGCCCACGCCCTGAGAACGAAAAAAAGGAATTAAGAAAATATAAATAATAATAATAATAATATATTAAAAATAATTAATTAATTAAAGAATTAATTAACCTAATTAATTTTTGATTAATTAACCTAATCTAATAACTAAACTAATTAAACTGTTAGTTAATTAATTAATCAGTCAATGACAGGTGGGTCCCGCACGTCAGTTTGACCCAGTCAGCGCCCTGTTAACTGCTGACGTCATGATGACGTCAGCAGGCACTATTCTGGATAACGTTGAATTAAATAAATTCTTAAATGATTTAAAACTTTAGAAAATCATATAAAATAAACCGTAGCTCAGATGAAAATATTTTCTACATGAAAGTTGCTCAGAACGACGAGACGAATCCGGATACGCTGCCCGTTCGTTTGCCACACATACTAGCATAGCAAACACGCAACTTTTCCCCTCCGGTTCATCTGTCCAAAAACGCGAAACACCAGGGATACTTTCCCCGAAGTTCCCCCCCTTCGCCGGTATCACCTATCCATGTGTTAGGCCACCCCTAGCACAACGTATTGCTGCATCTTGCTTTGTGTTACATTCGATTGCTCTGTTATTTATTGTGTTCCCCCTCCGTTACTTCTTTCCGGTAGACCCTGAGACTGCCGGCGACCCCCAGTTCGACTACGCTGTTGACGACCCCTCCTACTTGCCAGAGCAACCAGGCAAGCCCCCCCTTGATCACCAGATATCGCCTATTCTTCCCTATACTGCTTGCATTAGAGTAGTGTAGCATGTTACTGCTTTCCGTTAATCCTATCCTGATGCATAGCCTGTCATTGTTGCTACAGTTGTTACCCTTACCTGCTATCCTACTGCTTAGTATAGGATGCTAGTGTTCCATCAGTGGCCCTACACTCTTGTCCGTCTGCCATGCTATACTACTGAGCTATGATCACTTCGGGAGGTGATCACGGGTATATACTATATACTTTATATACATGACACATGTGGTGACTAAAGTCGGGTCGGCTTGTTGAGTACCCGCAAGTGATTTTGATGAGGGGGCTGAAAGGACAGGTGGCTCCATCCCGGTAGAGGTGGGCCTGGGTTCCTGACGGCCCCCGACTGTTACTTTGTGGCGGAGCGATAGGGCAGGTTGAGACCACACAGGAGAGAGGTGGGCCTGGCCCTGGTCGGCGTTCGCGGATACTTAACACGCTTAACGAGTTCTGGGTATTTCATCTGAGTCTGGCCATTTGGTCTATACGCACTAACCATCTACGCGGGAGTAGTTATGGGTATCCCGACGTCGTGGTATCAGCCGAAGCTCTTCTTGACATCAGCGCCGGATTGGACTGGAACGCCTACTAGGCTAGGTCTTCTTCCGGCCGCGCACGCAACGTGCAGGTGTGCAATGGGCGATGGGCCCAGACCCCTGCGCGCATAGGGTTTAGACCGGCGTGCTGACCTCTCTGTTGAGCCTAGGTGGGGCTGCGACGTGTTGATCTTACGAGGCCGGGCATGACCTAGGAAAGTGTGTCCGGCCAAATGGGATCGAGCGTGTTGGGTTATGTGGTGCACCCCTGCAGGGAAGTTTATCTATTCGAATTGCCGTGTCCCTCGGTAAAAGGACGACCCGGAGTTGTACCTTGACCTTATGACAACTAGAACTGGATACTTAAAAAAACACACCCTTCCAAGTGCCAGATATAACCCGGTGATCGCTCTCTAACAGGGCGACGAGGAGGGGATCGCCGGGTAGGATTATGCTATGCGATGCTACTTGGAGGACTTACAATCTACTCTCTTCTACATGCTGCAAGATGGAGGTGGCCAGAAGCGTAGTCTTCGACAGGATTAGCTATCCCCCTCTTATTCTGGCATTCTGCAGTTCAGTCCACCGATATGGCCCTTTACACATATACCCATGCATATGTAGTGTAGCTCCTTGCTTGCGAGTACTTTGGATGAGTACTCACGGTTGCTTTTCTCCCTCTTTTCCCCTTTCTATACCTGATTGTCGCAACCAGATGCTGGAGTCCAGGAGCTAGAGATCCCGAGGATGATTCTACATGGAGTTCGGCTTCGAGGAGTAGTTAGGAGGATCCCAGGCAGGAGGCCTGCGCCTCTTTCGATCTGTATCCCAGTTTGTGCTAGCCTTCTTAAGGCAACTTGTTTAACTTATGTCTATACTCAGATATTGTTGCTTCCGCTGACTCGTCTATGATCGAGCAATTGTATTCGAGCCCTCGAGGCCCCTGGCTTGTATTATGATGCTTGTATGACTTATTTTATTTTTAGAGTTGTGTTGTGATATCTTCCCGTGAGTCCCTGATCTTGATCGTACACGTTTGCGTGTATGATTAGTGTACGGTCAAATCGGGGGCGTCACAATAGACTCAACATGCATCGGCTTGTCTAATATAAAAAATATTCCTTTACTGATGTGATAATCGGATGCTTGTTGTGCTAAACATAGCTCTAGAATTTTCTTCTCTGGGTATATGATGGATGGTGAACGTATCTAGAGACTTAATTATGTCTAAACATCGGTCCAAATAACTATTTAATAACCCATCAAAACATTGAAATTCCCTTTAATTTGTTCTACTACCAGAAGCGAATCCCCAAAAGCATCTACATCCTTTACACCCATATCAACTAAAGTTTGTAAACCAAACAGTAAAGATTTGTACTCAGCTTGGTTATTAGTGCAAGGATGTTCCAAACGGACCGATATATCATAAACAACATTATTAGGTGAAACTAAAACATTACTGATGCCTTGCCCGTCCCTACAAACCGATCCATCAAAATAAAGCTTCCATGGATACACACTAACATAATTAATATTTTCATCATCTTTAATCCTATGATCAACAATGAAATCGGCGATAACTTGACCCTTCATAGCACGCAACGATTCATATGTTAAATAATTCTATTAGTGCGTAAGCCCACTTTCCAATCCTACCACTAAGAATCAGTTGTTGCAACATATACTTAATGACGTCGGCCTAGCAAGCTACTACACACGTGCTAGAAAGAAAATAAGGCCGAAACTTGGTACATGCATAGTATAAAGATAAGCATAACTTTTCACTAAACACGTACCGACTTTCAGCATCGAGCAAACGATGGCTTAAGTATGCAATGATGTATTCTTTCCTGCTGACCTCTTGCGCCAACACCGCACCGATCACCCTATCTTCTGCGGCAATGTATAGCCTGAACGGCGCATCGGACTTGGGCGCCCGCAATATTGGAGGATTCTACAGGCATCGCTTTATATAATTAAAAGCATCTCGTAGCTCTGCCCCCAAGTAAATTCAGCCTCATTCTTCAGCCGAAGTAGAGGAACAAATGATTCGATTTTCCCTGCCAGGTTAGATATGAATCGTCTGAAGTAATTAATTTTTCCTAGCAATTTTTGCACATCCCTTTTACACGTGGGTTCCTCTAAATTTCGAATTGCCTCCACTTTCTTAGGGTCAATCTCTATGCCATTTTCATGAATTATGAAGCCTAAAAGCTTACCAGCCGACACGCCAAAAGCACATTTGAGTGGGTTCATTTTTAATCCATACCGGCGCATCCTTTCAAGAGCTAATCTTAAATCGGCTAAATGATGATCAAACCCATCCGATTTAACAACTATGTCATCAATATATATTTCTAGTACAATGCCTAGAAGATCATGAAAAATTAAATTCATAGCTCGTTGGTATGTAGCGCTGTCATTTTTTTAACCCAAATGTCATAACGACCCACTCAAATAAACCAACAAAACCTGGGCAACGAAAAGCAGTCTTAGACATATCTTGTTCGGCCATAAATATTTTATTATAACCTGCATTACCATCTAAAAAGCTAATCACTTTATGTCCCGACGCATCATTAATGAGCATGTCGGCTATAAGCATAGGATATTTATCTTTCGGAGTAGCTTTATTCAAATCTCTAAAATCAACACAGATTCTAATATTACCAGTATTTTTCTTTTCCACGGGCACAATATTAGAAACCGAATCTGCATATCTACACGACCGAATAAACTTAGATTTTAACAACCGATCAACCTCTTCTTTGATGCGGTCATACAAATTAGGATTGAAACTTCTACGAGGTTATTTATGCGGCCTAAAACCGGATTTAATAGGTAATCTATGTTCTACTAAATCTCTACTCAAACTGGGCATCTCAGTATAATTCCAAGCAAATCAATCAACGAATTCTTGAAGTAATAAACATACCTTGCTTTTCTGATCGGCTTTCACGCTAGCTTTGATAAATGTAGGTCTCGGGATACTTCCATCACCAATATCAATTTCTTCAAGCGGATCAGCCGATGGGAATCCTTGTCCAAGCTTTTCCATGTCATCAAAATCTTCAATTGTTTCATGCATATCGCTCTTTCCGGAACGATACTCCTCTGTGCGTCTTTGTAGCCAATTAATACTATCATATTTATTCATCATTTATATAGATAAATCATTAAGCCGAGCTATGTCAGCCGGCTATGCATTTATAGGTACAAAACCATCTCTACCAATACTGATATAATCATAATCCGATAAATCCCTACCGAACAAACATCGCATGTCACCGTGTTGCCAATCAACCGGCACCTCTGTCAAAGCAATGCAAGAAGAATTGTCCGCCTCAATCGCCTCGGCATCATCATTAACCCATTGAATTAAGCATTGATGAAGAGTAGAAGGGATGCAACAATTTTCATGACTCCAGTCGCGTCCCATAAGAATATTATACCGGCCTTTGACATCAACAACAAAAAACGCATTCGGCAATGTTTTGCTTCCGACTGTGAGCTCCATAGAAATAACGCCCTTAGCCTCGGACAATTCTCCTGAGAACCCACTATGTCCCATGTTGGTCTTCATTAACTCGCTCTCTTTTTGGTTCAGTTTAGAAAATACCAAAAAGGGCATAATATTAACACCTGCACCGCCATCAACAAGCATGCGACCAATAGGCTTACCATCAATGTGACCTCTGATAAATAATGGCTTTATGTGTTGTCCATGCTTCTCTGGTTTCTCAAATGTAGCATTCTTTGGGCCAAGAACAAGTTCAAAATTTCAGCCTCGGGCGCGCGAAATTCAGCACGCAATGCGAACACCATATTAACATCCATATCAGTTGGTACATCTTTATCATTCTCTGAATTTTCTGCAATAATGGTGTCATCCGTATTTTTATTTTCCTCTGCTGTGATGCGCTTCTCCTTCCATGTTTTTGTGGGTATCATTGGTTTATCTTGATTGAACCATTTATCGCGCTTCTTCTCCGCTATCTCTTCCTTTATTTCCAATGTCCGCAGTCGCTGTACACGTCATTTCTGAGTGTGAGAAAGTCCCTTTGGGCACCACTAAGGTGCTGGTTTAGTCCCTGGCGCGACTGACTTAATTTTGCTGCCCCCGGATCCTTTGGCATGTACTGACGTATTGTTGTTGTTGTGATCAATACTTTGTCTTTGGCTGAAAAACCTCCTTGCTGATTGTATACTTTACTAGCATTAAAATCCTGGCCGCGTACAGTATTTGAATCCCAACGTGTACGTGTGCTGCTGTTATACTTCAAACCTGTTGGAGGCAAACTCTAATATGTTCCTGGGCCACAATTTCTCATAACTAAATCAGCATACGAACTTGCCAATTTATACTGTTGACTACTACGTGAGGATACAACATATTCCTTGCCTGACCATGCATGCGGGTCATGCCCAGAATTAGTTTTCTCTTCAAATTAATTAGATTGGCCGGCTTGCCGCAACTTCACGCCATTACTTTTCTCCTCTGTACCAACAACTTCTTTTGAGACACTTCTTGTTTCCGTACAATTGACAACACCTTCATCCGACTGGTGTTCTGCTATTTTCAGACCATGAGCAGCATCTAAATCATCTGCACTTTTTCCGGGTTTAGGATCTGCACATTTCACTGGCATCCATACGCGCTTGTAGTCGCCCTTATAGTTGTTGCGCTCTGCACTGCGTACTGGTGATCGACCTCCTCGAATCTCGATGACGTTATGTGATCTAGCCTCCTCATTGAAACGAGCACTTTTCTCATGTACGTTTGGTCTGAACATAGGCCTCGGCGGGATCCATCCGGGCTGAAAATAACCTGCTGGCCCTGTAGGATATGGCGCCCAAAGATTAAACCCCCATGGAGGAAACTGCGGATACATAGGAGGTGCACAACCCCAATATGTCAGCTCCATTGCAAAATACGGTTGTTGGTCATATGCACTTCCTTGCCATTGCTCATGACTGTGAGGTCCAGAAGGAGATCTAGGACGCTTATTACCTCCGAGCCGATTAAACACATTGTTGGTCTTGCGTGAGGTATATTTTTCCAACAACATGCTAACTGTCGGCTTTGGCCTTGGAGCTTGTCTCCTTCCTCCATTGACTTTCCACACTCCTATTTCTGGATTTTTTTTGTTTGATCATCCTTGGAGGAGCACTGTTATCAACAACATTTTTCTCTCTTGCGGATTCGGTCTGATCCGACCGAATAAGCATTTTTTACTCTCAAGCTCGACCACATTGATAGGAAAAGGGTCACTGTCGAGCTTCATCTTAGAACCTTCTGTAAACGTCAATCGTCCTTCATTGATGGCCGATTGCACCTGTCGACGAAACATGTTACAATCATTAGTAGCATGAGAAAAAGAATTGTGCCACTTACAATAAGCTCTTGTACCCAATTCTTCTGGAGGTGGAATTACATGACCCTCCCTCACTCTAATTAAGTTATTTTGCAGTAACATATCAAAAATTCTATCACACTTGCTTACATCAAAAGTATATTTAATTTCGTCTCTTCTAGCAGGTGTAGGTTTCAAAGCAGAACATGCAAAAGGTTTTGACTTTGGCGCTTGAACCCATTCGACTATACATATATTAACATCATCCTCACTAGCTGAATCACTATCATAATCTAAGGCATTAACCACATGGTTATCTTTCTCTTTATTTCTATTATCTTTAAACCGGATATATTGTTTAATTTCCTTAGCTCGGTTTTCCTGCGCCAAAGCCTTCTGCAAAACTTGGTTAACATCTAAAAATTCTCGCCCTTCTAGTTTATCCTTAATATGAGCGAGTAGACCAGAAAAGGCAAGATCGGCTAAGTCCTTTTCGGCTATGGTCAAGCTGAAACATTGGTTTTTGACATCCCTAAACCTCCTAATATAATCATTAAGATGCTCATTATATTTTTGCCTAACCATAGTTAAATCTGAAAGCCAAAGTTCTGTTTCACCGCTATAAAAATACTCATGAAATTTTTGCTCCAATTGTGCCCATGTTGAAATAGAATTAGGAGCAAGCGATGTAAACCAAGTAAATGCAGTACCAGATAAAGATAAAGGAAATAATTTCAATCTAAAAACATCCGATGTGCCGACCTCGCTGCATTGTGCTAAAAATTGTCCTACATGCTCAAAAGTATATCTACCATCTTCCCCCGTGAATTTAACAAAATCTGGAATTCTAAAACCACGAGGATATGGTATCGAGTCAAAGTAATCAGGGTATGGTTTTTGATATGCACGTGCTCTACCCTTGGGTTCTAAACCAAGTTCTCTAAGTATACTAGCTAGTTGATCTTTAAAATTACCATTGGGCTATAGAGATATGGCTTGTGGAGCAGATGGAACACAAGCACGTGGCAGAAATTCTGGCAAAGAAATTGGAGCATGCGAAGTTTGCAACGGAGACCCACTAAAATATGAATCAGGTACCGGCCCATACGGAACCCCAGTACCGACAGGCGGCAGTGGTGGCGTACTATATGCCACTGTCCGATAACTAGGCTGCTGCATATTAGAATTAAATCCAAAACTTCGGTTATTGCTATTGTGATTTTCTGGAACCGAAGTCGAAACAGTAGGAGCAGTAGTACTAGGAAAAAAATTATTAGCCGAACTACCAACATAGTTTCAGCCATCCAGATTATTGTTTGAAGGAACATAAGGCTGCATAGCATTAGCCGATGCACTAGGCGTATGTATATTACTTGGCAAATTGTTAAATCCGATACTGTCTGGTGGCATCAGTCTTTTCCAGAATACTCATCGTTGACTTGCAGCAGTAATGAGCGTACATGACCAGGTAGACAATTTTCAAGATCTTTATTAAACTGCACCTTAAATTCTTCAAGTCTTTTAGCTACTGCTTTAGTAATTGTATGCGTCGTATTTTCCATATGAGAACCATATTTACTAGCTATGGACACATCAATTAGATGAGCAATTTCTTCGGTTGAGTTTTTTACCTGAGCGTTGAACGCATCGGAAGGGCTCGGAACTACCTTTTCGACGACGCCGTTCCTCGTCTTCGCGTATCCAGCCAACTTCAGCTTCAACCTCTCAACCTTTTCTTTCTCAAGCTCCTCTTCAAGCTCGCGCCGATCATCTTCCGACAGATCGTCGAGTGTGACGCCGATGACGTTCTCCGGGTCGATGTCGCTCCCGTTCTTGGACTCGGTACTCATCGTGTACCTCTTCTTTTTCTCATCCCCAGCGGAGTCGCCAATTGTGTTGGCGCGCGAAATCGGCGCGCAACACCAAGATATTTGTCGTGCTTTCGTGACGACGAACGATTGCTTTCCGAGCAAATCAACAAAGATCCCCCGCTTTCGTGGAGGAGAATCGGCCGCTTTCCAGCGCAAAACGGCAAAGATGGCCAAACCCTAGGGCTGCTAGGGCTCGGCAGGAAGTAGCGACGGAAAATAGACGTACGTGAAAAAGTAATGTATTTGTTGATAGATCGATTGTTGGGGTTTTCCAATCGGCCATGGCCTTACATATATATGGCACGCTGGACTTGGCGTATAAGACTAAAACTCTCAAGCCAAAACTGACTAGGACATGCCCTATTTCGGTTGTTTACAACTTGCACTACCGGCCCAAATTAACATGTCACGTACAAATCCTCCTGTGCCTACAAGGAAAATAGTAAAATATTCCGGCCATGTCGCAAATCATACTAAATAATACACTGGCTCTAGTTCTAACCATGTTACATAGATATACTCTTGTATATACAAGGAAATAATAAAATACTCCGGCCACGTCGCTATCACATGCAATAGTAACCATCATATACTAAGCACACTTCTCCATCTAGTGCATGCAAACTCCATACTTCAGCTTAGCATACGAGGTTGGTTAAGAGATATCCATGGCAGCAGTATGCTAGTTCAACACATCCCTGAAATCTCGTCAGCCTTATGTAGATAACTGCAATATTGAAGCTATGCATCAACTGATTAGTTGGATCAATGATAAAATTAATTTGGCCCATACTAACTACCCAAATTACATCGTCAACGATTGGTCATTTGAATGGTTAGTCATGAAATCCTATATAAAACTTATGGGTCACTAAATATGATATGTTTGATTCCTTGCAATAGTTTTGCGATATAGAGATGATAATATGTGGGAGGTACTAGTAAATGGTTGTGGTTAGTAAGAACATTGGTGTTAAGGTTTGTGATTCCCAAAGCATGCACGTATAGTCTCTCGTTATGCTATGATGTTGGAGCATGACTTATTATTGATTGTCTTCCTTATGAGTGGCGGTCGGGGACGAGCGATGGTCTTTTCCTACCAATCAATCCCCCTAGGGGCTTGCGTAGTAGTACTTTGCTTCGAGGGCTAATAAACTTTTGTAATAAGTATATGAGTTCTTTATGACTAATGTGAGTCCATGGATTATACGCACTCTTACCTTTCCGCAATTTGCTAGCCTCTACGGTACCGTGCATTGCCCTTTCTCACCTCGAGAGTCGGTGCAAACTTCGTAGGTGCATCCAAACCCCGTGATATGATACGCTCTATCACACATAAGCCTTATTATAACTTCCTCAAAATGGCCACCATACCTACCTATTATGGCTTTTCCATGGCCATTCCGAGATATATTGCCATGCAACTTCCACCGCTTCTGTTTGATGACTTGAGCATTCATTGTCATATTGCTTTGCATGATCATATAGCTGACATAGTAGTTGTGGCTCAGCCACAGTTCATCATTTTTCATACATGTTACGCTAGATCATTGCACATCCTCGTACATTGTCAGAGGCATTCATTGTAACGCGCCGGATTCGATGCGCCAAGTGTCTTCCAGTTACTCGCCGTAGTTGCCATGTCATTTGCTTGTGTGTTGCATTTTGCCATGTCATCATCTGCATTTCATCTGCATGTTTTTCAAAATTTGCATCCGTTCGGGTCCTCCCGATTCTCTCCGTTGTCCGTTCTGAGCACAGACACTCTCTCACGTGCCCGTCGCCCCTCTCAGACCTTGTTTCGTGAGCGGGATAAAAATGTTCTTGGAATGGGCCAAGATTTGCCGAGTGGCCTTGGTATAGCACCGGTAGACCGCCCGTCAAATTTCGTTCCATTTGGAGGTCGTTTGATGCCCCAACGGTTAACCATGTACCCCGAAAGCCCCTTTCGTCTTGCAGCCCAACACCCCTCCAAATCATCCCACTAGCCCAGCAAAACCCCCTCCATGCTCTCGGTCGTTCGATCACGATCGTGTGGGCGAAAACTGCTCCTCATTTGGACTCTCCTAGCTCCCTCTACCTATATATGTGCCCCTCCCCAAATTTTCGCGCAGAAGAAACCCTAGCCCCGCTCCCCTCGCAACGCCGGACACAACATCCCCACCGACGGACATGTCCGCCACAAGACTCCACGTCACCCAGCCAATCAGGCTTCGCCACGTCGCCTTCCTCGCCGCCCGCAGCCACTAGGGAGCCGCCACGTCGCCCGGGCCGCGCCCCACTTCGCCGCCGACCGCGCGGGCCCGCCGGGCCCAGCCGCAGCCCCCCGGCCCGGTCGGCCGTCACCAGCCTGCTCCCCGGCTCCTTCGCGCCGCCCGGCCGAACCCGCCGCCGCGGGCTCCCGCGCGCCCGAGCCGCCCTTCGTCGGCGCCCGCTCGCCGCCGTCCACCGCGGGTGCCCCGCCACCGCAGGTCCCGTGCCCCGCTGGCTCCTCCTTCGCCGGCGACGAGCCCCGCCTCGCCTTCCTCATCGCCGGCCCGAGCTCACCTTCGCGCCGAAGCCCGCGCCCGACCGCAGTCCCCTCGCCGGCGGCCGCGCCTTCCCCGCCCGGATCCGGCCTTCCCCGCCCGGATCCGGCCTCCGCCGCCGCGGATCCGCCTCTCCGGCCGCCCCTCGCCGGAGGACCCTCGCCACCCGGACCCGCGTCAGCCCGACCCGGATCCACCTCCCCGACCCGATCCGCGACCGACCCGTTGACTTTTTCGGAGGTTGATTTTCTCTAAGTCCTTTAATTATTGCATTCTGGTGCCATGTTCATCCTGCTGTAACTTCGTGCTCGGTACTCCAATTCATGCATATGATATATCAAAATTTTCATCATGTGATGTTCTTCATTTTGTTCCATTGTGCCATGCTTGTTTGAGTCCATCTTGATGCCCTAATCATCATTGCAAGAGTGCTATATGATATTAATCTGCTGAAACTGTTATTACTTAATGATTTGTCTTTTTCGTTGCATTTTGTGTGTGCATCCTATGAGCATTAACTCTACATGAGTTTTGTTCTACATCATTCCATCTTTACAGAGGTGCTTGTCTTGTAGTTTTGTGCTCTATTTGGTGACTAGCACAAGCATGCAAAGTAGCCTCCGTGATGTTGCTGATTTCTGTGACTTGGTCATTTCTGCAGTCTTGAGTCTGTTATATTTTGTTGCCATGTAAACTTGCTGCTACCATGAGTTCTGTGCACAATCTGGAGATGTTCACTAAGGATGTTTTGTTGTCCATATTATGCTATATCCATCCATGCCTTGGTTTTCATTTATAACCTGTTGTAGCGTGTTGTACTCATGCTCTAAAGTTGCTAAATAATGTTGCTGTCAGCCTGTTAACATTAAGTTCAGTTTTGCCATGTGTTTTGCTAGTGGTCCATGCATCCTATGAACTTTCTATTGCCTTTATTAGCTTCATAATTGTGCTCTCTTACTATTGGTTTACTTAACATGCCATGAGATGCTCTTTGATGAGTGGTTCAAGCTCAACAACATGCCTACTTATCATTGTTTCTGCCATGAACTGTTATTTTCAGTCTGAATCTGTCATATCATTTGCCATGTTTGCATGGGTGCTACCATCTTTTCTGTTGATCTTTGGAAATAGATCAGTAAGAGAGTTTTCTTAAGTTCCTTTAGTAATAGCATGCCATGCTCTATTTTTCCATGATAGCTTGCTGTAACATGTTGCTTGATAGCTCTAAACATTGCAACCTGATGTTATTCCTGCCATGTCCTGAAATTCTGCTAAGTCTGTGAACTGTTATTATTTGCAATCTTGCCATGTCCTTTTGAGCATGTTGTAGTGGTTTCTGGAGATAGATCAGTGTTCATGTTTTGTAATTCTTTACCTGTACATCATGCCCATGCCTGTTTCTATCATGTTAGGGTGCTGTAGCATGTTGTTTTGATGCCTGCAAGATGCCTAGTTGCTGTTTTGGACAGATTGTTGTTATATCTTGTTTGGAGTGTATGTGTTGCACCGTTGCTCCGTTTTGAGCATGCTCTATATGAAACTTGCCTAGTTTTGCACGTAGTTTTATATTATCATGTTCCATCCATTGTTTTGAGGTGTTTGCTTGATGTTTGTATGCTTTTTGCATCAATGCCATGTTTAACTTGTTTTGCTCATATCTTCTAGGCCGTAGCTCCGAATCTAATGAACTTTATATGTAACTTGACTAGAATTTCGTGTAGATCATCTTGGTGCATATTAAATTACTGTTTAACAATGCCCTCAATTTTCTTTAATGAGTTGATATTATATTAATTGAATATCCTTTTTTTGTTTTACGAGATTTTTTTCTAAAGTTTCATTTACACTTCAACTTAATGTTTGTTCGGATCTGGACCAATTTCGAAACTTGCATATGAGGACTTACCGGAATTGTTATATGTTGTTTTCGGCCTCATTTAAACTTGCTTGATGTGTTGCTCTTGTATGCATCATCTCTTGCCATGAGTAGCTTCATGTAGCCTTGTCATGCATCATGCTTGGTTGTGCATCATGCCTTGTTCATGTGTGGTGTGTTTACCATGTTGTGCTTCTTCTCGATAGTTCCCGTTTCGTTGCGATCGTGAGGATTCGTTCGTCTACGCTTGGTTCGTCTTCATGGCTTCATCTTCTTCATGGACTCGTTCTTCTTCCTAGCGGTATTTCAGGCAAGATGACCGTCACCTTGGATCTCATTACTATCATTGCTATGCTAGTTGCTTCGTTCTATCGCTATGCAGCGTTACCTACCACTTTCTTATCAAGCCTCCCAAATTGCCATGATAGCCTCTAACATTTTTCACCCTTCCTAGCAAACCGTTGCTTGGCTATGTTACCGCTTTTGCTCAGCCCCTCTTATAGCGTTGCTAGTTGCAGATGAAGATGAAGATGTTCCATGTTGGAACGTGATGATGTTGGGATATCACAATATCTCTTATTTAATTAATGCATCTATATACTTGGTAAAGGGTGGAAGGCTCGGCCCTATGCCTGGTGTTTTGTTCCACTCTTGCCGCCCTAGTTTCTGTCATACCGGTGTTATGTTCCTTGATTTTGCGTCCCTTACGCGGTTGGGTGATTTATGGGACCCCCTTGACAGTTCGCTTTGAATAAAACTCCTCCAGCAAGGCCCAACCTTGGTTTTACCATTTGCCTATCACCTATTTCCCTTCCCTTGGGTCGGCCAGCCCGAGGGTCATCTTTATTTTAGCCCCCCCGGGCCAATGCTTCTCTAAGTGTTGGTCCGAACCGAGTAGACTACGGGGCCACCTCGGGGAAACTTCAGGGCTGGTTTTACTCGTAGGATGTCTCATCCGGTGTTGCCCTGAGAACGAGATATGTGCAGTTCCTATCGGGATTGTCGGCGCATCGGGCGGCTTTGCTGGTCTTGTTTTACCGTTGTCGAAATGTCTTGTAAACCGGGATTCCGAGACTGATCGGGTCTTCCCGGGAAAAGGAATATCCTTCGTTGACCATGAGAGCTTATAATGGGCTAAGTTGGGACACCCCTGCAGGGTTTGAACTTTCGAAAGCCGTGCCCACGGTTATGTGGCAGATGGGAATTTGTTAATGTCCGGTTGTAGAGAACTTGACACTTGACTTAGTCAAAACGCATCAACCGCGTGTGTAACCGTGATGGTCTCTTTTCGGCAGAGTCCGAGAAGTGAACACGGTTTTCGGGTTATGTCTGACGTAAGTAGGAGTTCAGGATCACTTCTTGATCATTGCTAGCTTCACGACCGTTCCGTTTCTTCTCTTCTCGCTCTTATTTGCGTATGTTAGCCACCATACTTTGCTAGCCGCTACTGCAACCTCACCACTTTACCCCTTCCTTACCCATTAAGCTTTGGTAGTCTTGATACCCATGGTAATGGGATTGCTGAGTCCTCGTGGCTCACAGTTTACTACAACAACAGTTGCAGGTACAGCTTTCACGATGATCCTGACGCGAGAGCGATGTTACTTGTTTTGGAGTTCTTCTTCTACTTCTTCTTCGATCAGGGGATAGGTTCCAGGTCGGCAGCCTGGGCTAGCAGGGTGGATGTCGTTTGAGTTTCTGTTTGTGTTTCATCCGTAGTCGGATGTTGATCTTATGTATGATGTATTGATGTACTCTTGTGGCATGTGTATGCCTTGTGTGTATCCCCATCTATTATGTAATGTTGATGTAATGATATCCACCTTGCAAAAGCGTTTCCAATATGCGGGTCTATCCTTGGTGGGACCTTCGAGTTCCTCTCGGATAGGGTCGCATATTGGGCGTGACATTCATATATACTCATATTTTGTCATAGGTATCGAGTTGTAACTTTTATTTCTTTTGAGTTATAAGTAAATAGAAGTGTGATGATCATCACTATTGATTTTTATAGCAGTGCCCCAGTGAGGAAAGGATGAGGAGACTATGATTCCCCCACAAGTCGGGATGAGACTCCGGACAATGAGAGAAAAAGAACAAGGAAAAAAGAAAGAAATAAAAAAGAAAAAATAAATAAACAAAGAGAGAAGGGGCATTGTTAGTATCCTTTACCACACTTTTGCTTCAAAGTAGCACCATGTTTTTCATATGGAGAGTCTCCTATGTTGTCACTTTCATATACTAGTGGGAATTTTTCATTGTAGGATTAGATGCACACCCACTTAGTTTTCATATTGAGCTTTCATGCACTTATAGCTCTTAGTGCATTCGTTGCATGGCACTCCCTACTCCTCACGTTGATATCAATTGATGGACATCTCCATAGCCCGTTGGTTAGCGGCGTCGATGTGAGACTTTCTTAATTTTTTTGTCTTCTCTATATTTACCCCTATCATCATACTATATTCCACCCGTTGTGCTATATCCATGGCTTGCGCTCATGTATTGCGTGAGGGTTGAAGAAGCTGAAGCGCGTTAAAAAGTATGAACCAATTGCTCGGCTTGTCATCGGGATTGTGCATGATAAATACTTTGTGTTAAGAAGACAGAGCATGGCAAGACTATATGATTTTGTAGGGATAGCTTTCTTTAGCGTTGATATTTTGAAAGACTTGATTGTTTGTTGGGATGCCTGAGTATTGATGTCTTTATGTCAAATTATAGACTATTGCTTTGAATCACTTATGTCTTAATATTCATGCCATGATTAGATATATGATCAAGTTTATGCTAGGTAGCATTCCACATCAAAAATTATCTTTTTTATCATTTACCTGCTCGAGGACGAGCAGGAATTAAGCTTGGGGATGCTGATATGTCTCCATCTTATCTATAATTTTTGATTGTTTCATGCCAATATTATACAACTTTTACATACTTTTGGCAACTTTTTATATGATTTATTGGACTAACCTATTGATCCGGTGCCCAGCGCCAGTTCCTGTTTTCTGCATGTTTTTTGTATCATAGAGTATCATATCAAACGAAGTCCAAATGCCATAAAAATTTACGGAGAACTATTTTGGACTGTATGTGATTTTTGGGAGTTGGAATCACCGCAAACGGAGGCCCACACAGCCCACATGACACCAGGGCACGCTAGAGGCCCTTGGCACGTGGTGGTGGGTTGTGCCCTCCTCGAACGTTGGTTGGAGCTCTACTTCGGGTGCAAGGAAGCTTATATCCAGAAAAAATCGTGTTAAAATCTAAGCGCAATCGGAGTTACGGATCTCCCAGAATATAATAAACGGTTTTTGGCCAGATATGGGGAACGCTAAACAGAAGAGAACAGAGAGGGAGATCCAATCTCGGAGCAGCTCTCGCCCCTCCGCCGCCATGGAGACCATGGACCAGAGGGGGCACTCTCCTCCCATCTAGGGGGGAGGCCAAGGAAGAAGAAGAAGAAGAAGGGCTCTCTCTCCCTCTCTCCCGGTGGCGTCGAAATGCCACCGGGGCTAGGATCGTGACGGCGATCTACATCAACAATCTTGCTACCGCCAACACCAACTTTCTCCTCCTCTATGCAGCGTTGTAACACCTCTTGTCCCCGCTGTAATCTCTACTTAAACATGGTGCTCAACTCCATGTATTATTTCCCAATGATCTATGGTTATCCCATGATGTTTGAGTAGATCCGTTTTGTCCTTTGGGTTAATCGTGATCTTGGTTGGTATGATTGTATATTTTATTTATGGTGCTATCCTACGGTGCCCTCCGTTCTCGCGCAAACATTAGGGGCTCCCGCTGTACGGTGTTGCAATATGTTCATGGTTCGCTTATGGTGGGTTGCGAGAGTTACAGAAGCTTAAACCCGAGTAAGTGGGGTATGACATATGGTAGTAAAGAGGACTTGATACTTAATGCTATGGTTGGGTTTCACGACCTTAATTATATTTAGTAGTTGCGGATGCTTGCTAGGGGTCCAATCATAAGTGCATATGATCCAAGTAGAGAAAGTATGTTAGCTCATGCCTCTCCCTCATGTAGAATTGCAAGAATGATTACCGGTACTTGTTATCGATTGCCTAGGGACAAATGACTGTCTTGTTAACAAAAGCTATCCACTTTTATTACCTTGCAATTTATTCGTAGTTTTATTCTCGCAAAGTACTCGTAGTTTTGTTCTTGCAAAAATAGTTTCATACTTGTTTTAGGTAAAGCAAACGTCAAGTGTGCGTAGAGTTGTATCGGTGGTTGATAGAACTTGAGGGAATATTTGTTCTGCCTTTAGCTCCTCGTTGGGTTCGACACTCTTATTTATCGAAGAAGGCTACAAACGATCCCCTATACTTGTGGGTTATCACATGATATTACAAACATGGGTCTCATGACCCAACATACATAGTCATACAAGCAACAAGCACATGCGGAAGCTAATCCTGTCTGAGTACAGACAGCTGAAAATAAAGAATGCTAGGAAGACTGTCTATCTACATGACCGTACATAGGAACCAGACCTCTGTCTGGGATTCCCAAGCTAATTGTCGAAGCCCACGTAGAACTACTAGTGAGACTGAAGTCTCTCTACAAAAACATAAAGTAGGCAAACATGAGTACAAATGTACCCAACAAGACTTACATCAGAACTAGCTACATATGCATCAGTATCAACAAAAGGGGTTGTGGAGTTTTATCTGCAGCAAGCCAGCTTTGACTCAGTGGCTATCCTATACTATGACTACCAGTATTATCTTTGAGGTGAGAAAGTGCACACGAGTCCATATATTTACCATAACAATACACCACTATGGATCCGGTCTCGTCTCCCTACGAGAAGCTCATCCATAGCACTCACTCTTATCTTGCGCATTTTAGAGTATCCACTTCAAGTTATCTATGAACCATATAAGTTTTCCTAGTCCATATCCACGGACGCGGCTATTCGAATAGATCATTTATAACCCTGCAGGGGTGTACTTCTTCACACACACTCCCACCACTTACCACCATGTATACATCATGTATCTTGGCAACCTTCAAGCGGAAGCTTGGCGAGGGTGTCGGCCGCGACCTAACTAACCACAGAAGTCTCTAGTCCAGGTTTATGGCCTATTTGAGTTCCATCTGCAAGGAAGTCTGGCCGAGGTTTCCACTACATCCCCAAACTATGTGTGCAGGGTTCCCGAGCACACCAAATGGGTGCCTCGGTACACCGGGCCATGGTGTATCTACCGCATCATAGCCCACCCCTAGGGTCAGAGCTACACACGGCCTCCATCACATATCCTACAAACACCAAAAACTAGTTGCAACTCTTGGACAGAGATCAAGGCGATTAATAAGTCGAGAGAGTCAATTAAGGATCGGAATGTGTGGTGGTAACTGTCTTGGATCACAAACACAGAACTCAGTTCCTGCGGAGGGTTTCAGTGAGACAACCCACCATGTACTCCTACATGGCCTCTCGTTGCTACCTTTACCAAATCGTGTTCACACACTTAGCTCTCAACAGAAGGACATGTTCATCACTGTCCCAATCCATCCCGATGAATCAGACTTGACACAACTCTAAGCATAGCAGGCATAGCAAAAAAGCATGAATGAGTAGGCACATCATGGTTCAAACAACACCTACTCATGCTAGTGGTTTCAACTATTTACTATGGCAAAGACAGGTCATGCAGGGGAATGGGTTCAACTACCGCAACATGTAACAGTTGAATCGTTGTTGTCCTAATGCAGTAAAAGAGAGCAGGAGCGGAAGGGTGGGATTGTATCGGAGTGATCAAGGGGGGTGCTTGCCTGGCACTTCTGAAGATAGTAGCTCTTCATCGGTGTCATCTATCTCAACGTCAGAACAACGTCTACTGAGAGGGAACAACACCGACAAACAAGAGGGAACACAATCAATGCAATGCAACAATATGATGCATGATCATGACATGGAAATATGCTATGATTTGGTCTAGTGCATCTAGCAACAATTTAAATGGAGTTGGTTTGAACCCAAGGTTCAAATTCATACCCCATATAAGACATTTCAAATGCCGTTTATTTTATTTGTCCAATTCAGCAACTATAAGTTGTTCCAGCATGCATGAAAATAGTATAAACAGATTCTTTTGGTTTTTCTGATAAATTTTCATATGTAAATTACTTCATTTGGAGTTAAGGTTGAAATTGTATGAAATTTTAAACATTTTCTGGAATTTCCTAGATTATTTTTAATCCAGAAAGTGTTAACTGCGTCAGCATGATGACAGCATGACATCAACAGGTCAACAGTGCCAGCCCAGGTCAAACCTGACGGCTGGGACCCACACGTCAGTGTAACAGGTTAGGAATAGAGGTTGACCAGTGGGCCTTGTCAACGCTGACTTCAGCAAGGTCAAAGCTGATGTGTGGGCCCCATACGTCAGTGACACAGTGCTAAAAGTGATTTAATTAACTTAAGCTGATTATTTTACCGATTAGTTAAATAGCTGGGCCCAAGTGGCGGTGACCCAGACACGTCGTTAGCACTAACCTAAATGGGGTTAGGCCGGCATGTAGTCGCCGACGATGACCCGAGGCGGTGGAGGTCATCGGAAACGTTGCTCCGATGACCATTTGGACGGCGGTTTGGGGCTATGCGCAGCTGGGGCTCGCGCGCATCTAGCAGTTCAAGCGGGAGGAGCTGGGGTGGGCCGAGATGACGGCGGTGGTGACATGCGCGCTGCGGTTGTGTTCGGTCATCCGCGGAAGAGGAATCCAGAGAGGCAGAGAGAGACCAGAGAGGTGGGGGAGTGGGCGAGGGGGTGCTGGGTGTCTCCGAGGTGAGCTGGGCAAGCACGGGAGGTAACCAGGAGGTGGCTGCTACTGTGGCCACGGGCGCTCGTGTGCGGGCACGCAGCTGCTTGCTTCGGGGCGATGGGGAGGTAGACAACAGGAGGAGGAGGTGGTGGGCTAGGCCAGCGAGCTGGGCCGCCAGGTAAGCAGGTTGGTGGCCCAGTGGCCCTCTCTCTCTTCATTAATTGTTTCTCTTTTCTATTTTGTTCTTCTGTTTTTGATTTAGTAAAAATACTAAACCATTTAATAAAATGTTGAAAATAATTGTGGGCACTATTTGAATTATTTCCAACGGCACTCATTTAGTTTCGGAATTATTTGAGCATTTAAAATATTTATAGCATTTAAATGCCCAAATTCAAATACTTAGTGATTTAATTCAAAAATCTAGGATGACCTACAAAAATGTGAACCATTTCTGGCAGAGGTTTTCACCCATTTCAAAAATGGTGAACTTTTCTGAAGGGCATTTTGGTTTCATTGAAAATATTTTTAAATTGAACCTAGTTGAATTCCATTTGGTGCTAGGGTTTGAACATCCCCATTTCAATTTTGAAATAAAAATTAGGCATGATACATGGATGCTTATGCAACTAACTGCAATTGAATTCTAGGTCTATGACAACTCACCCCCACTAAACAAGAATCTCGTCCCGAGATTCAAGACGTGAGGTAAGAAGACAGAGGGGACACAAATCTAACACGAACTTCATGATCCAACTGCCCTTCTCGAAGATGTTGATTCATTGCTTCAAATTGATCTTGACGTCTTTGCGTTGGAGATCTTCCTCCAAGACGATGACAAAAGAAAGGAAAACCCTACAAGAACCAATCTTCACGAATATTGGGCAACTCTGTATCAACTCATGGATTGAGACGTAAAAACATCTCTCGAGCTGAGACACCAAACACACATCGAGAGGGATGGAAGAAATAGATGACGAAGGTTCAATTTGGTAGGCAATAATTCCATCCTGGAGTAAGATGGTGCATGATTTCAAAGTAGCGAGGAGATAATTGCCATGATTCCATAACGGGACACCTTGGGGGAGGTGACTCGTAGAATTATTCCCTTAAGTGGCAAAAAGAATTACTTTTGATATATAGATCATTGAAACTCTTCATACCAGCCTGAGGCAATTCACAATTGATCGTTTGAAAGAATTCTAAAGAATGGCATACTCAGTTTGGAAAGGAAACTACAGTTATAGAACAACTCGGCAAATGGAAGGCACATTCCAATTGATACCAGGGATATAACCTAGTGAGTGAGCGTGCTCTCAAGAACTTGAGCATCTTCATATTCATCAGGGCTTTACCAACATCCGTGCCGAGGATCCTGACAAATCATCATACTACCATGAAGAATAATGATGGAGAATGCAGACACAAAGGAAGACAAAACTTTCTTATATTTCACCTTAGCAAGGACAAGGAAACAAAATCTGGATGATCAACCGAGAGACATTTAGCACTTCGCTTCTAATTTTCTCCTTGATGTTCTAGCTACCACGGTCATGCTTAAAGCATCAACATAGCCATCAAGTGAAGTTTGGACTTCGGGAACGCAAAGAGTCCATAAGGGGCAACTTCTGGAATTAGTCGCATGGAAACCTCATGGAGAAGATAGTCAAATGGCTCAATCAAGATACTTTATGGAACTAATCACTACAAAAAAAGACACATCCGTGACATTTTGGGCCGAACGAAAAAAAATTCTGTCATACATATGACACTTCTATGACGATAATTGTGACAAAACCCGGTATCATCATAGATGTGGTGGGCTCCTATTTGTATGACAAAAAATCATGACAGAAAATGGGCTTTTCGTCCTGGTCGGGCCGGAGACGCAGCTGCATGACATTCTTTGGGCCGTCCATGATGGAAAAAACCATGGTAGAAGCGAGGGGGAGGAAAATTTTGGGGAGTTCCCGGTTACGGTGGGAGGTCGGGGGCCGAGCGATGCGCGTTTCTCTCATACACGTACGCGCGCGTGTGCGAGGTGTTGGCTCTAACTGAACCCGAGCGAGGCGTTGGGCTCTAACTGAACCCGAGCGATTGCATTGCAGGCTACGTGTTACTGAACCCGAGCGATCGATCGATGGCTGTTAACTAAACCCGAGCGATCGATTGATGGCTGTTAACTGAACCCGATCGAGCGATTCCTTCGCTACTGCTGCTAACTGAAGCCGATCGATTGGATGAACAGTGAGCATTGCGCGGGGGGGGTGGATGAACAGTGAGCGGTGGCGTTGCCTCTGGATGAACAGGACCCCGTGGTGTGGTGGAGGGCTGGATGAACAGTACACGGTGGAGGGGTGCCCGTGGGGGGTGGTTGAACAGGACCCCATGGTGTGGAGGGCTGGATGAACAGTACACGGTGGAGGGGTGCCCGTGGAGGGGTGGTTGAACAGTAGCCGGTGGATTAGCGCGCGGTGGAGGCTGGATGAACAGGAGCCTGTGGAGGCTGGAGGAGGTCGACGGTAGCCCGTGGAGGCTGGAGGAGGTCGACGGTGGAGATGAACAGTATCCCGTGGAGTCCCGTTTTGCGGTACGCCACACCCCTCCCGATGAATAGGACCCCCGTTTCGACCGTAGGAGGTCCGTTTCGTCCGTTTTGCGGTACGCCACACCCCTCCCGATCAACAGGACCCCCGTTTCGACCGTAGGAGGTCCGTTTCGTCCGTTTTGCGGTACGCCACACCCTCCCGATCAACAGGACCCCCATTTTGACCATAGGAGGTCCGTTTCCTCCATTTTGCGGTACGCCAGACCCCTCCCGATCAACAGGACCCCGTTCCGAACGTAGGAGGTCCGTTTCCTCCGTTGTGCGGTACGCTAGGCCTCGTTTCGATCGCCTGTTCCGTCCAAGCCCTCCCGATGAACACGACCACGCATCCCGTTCCGACCCAGCCGGTTGGCTCCCACGCGTTCCGTTGCCTCCCGATGAACGCGACGCATTCCATTGCCTCCCCATGAACACGACGCATTCCGTTGCCTCCCCATGAACACGACGCATTCCGTTGCCTCCCCAAGAACACGACGACGATGTTGTTTCTCCGTTCCGACCCAGCCACGTACACGAGCCCTGGCCGTACGTATGCGCGAGTAGGCGTTCGAGACCCCGCCCGTATGTACACATACGTGGCCGTATTTTCCTTCTTGCACCCTGGCTGCTGTACGTACATGTACATGCTACGTGCGCGCCTCTACTACGACACGTACGCGCCTCTACTACGACACGTGCGCGCCTCTACATCCACCAGTATATATGTACGTACACAATCGCGACCAGAATGACAACGCTACGTACGCTTCGACCATGTGGGTCCCGACTGTCAAGCACTTCCTTGCCTGCGAAGATGTAGCTGGTGGGTCCCAGCAGTCAGGGGGGCGAATCATTTTTTGTTTTTTTGCCCGGACGCACTTCCTTGCGTGCGAAGATGTAGCTGGTGGGTCCCAGCAGTCAGGGGGAAATGTTTTTTCGCGAAATAGAGTGGCCCGTCTGGTGGGTCCCAGCTGCCAGGTGGAGGAATCATTATTTTCCGCATAATAAGGAGGCACTTCCTTGCTGCGGCCGTGGACCCAGCTGTCAGCCTCTCCACGTACAGTCACATCCGATGGAAGTCGTTCCTTGACCACGTTGACCACGCCGCGCTGAGAGCACCAGGGCGGTGGACGCCGGCGAGGCCTAGGAAGGGGACGACGGGGAGCCGGGGAAGACGCGGCAGTGGAAGCCCGCACGGAGAGGAGTACGAGGGTTCACTGGTTCGGCTGCGGTGTGAGCTTGCCGTCGCCGCAGGGCCTGGCCAGCGGTGGAAATAGTAGGGGGTGGTGAGGCTTCCGCGGCAGCACAGCCGGCCACGGGAGGCAGGAGCATGCGGCATGACCGGCGCTGCTTTGGGCGGCTGGAGCAAGAAGACCAGAGGTTGAAGAAGCACTACAGCCGTTGGATGGACATCGTACGGTCACTGGAGCTAGAATCGTTCATATTGACTAAAGTTGACAAAGGTCCCCGTCCCAGTCAACTTAGTAGGCCCACAAGTCAGCCTCCCACCATGGTGGGTCCCAGCTAGCAGGGGGAGTATTCATTTTTTTGTGCGTAATAAGGAGGCACTTCCGGTGGGTCCGAGCTGACAGCGGGGGGAACGTTTTTTTCGCGAAATACGCTGGCCCGTCCGGTGGGTCCCAGCAGTCAGGGGGGAAACGTTTTTTCGCGAAATAAGGTAGCCCGTCCGATGGGTCCCTGCTTTCAAGTGGAGGAATAATTATTTTGCGCGTAATAAGGAGGCACTTCCTTGCGGCCGCCTGGACCCAGCTGTCAGCCTCTCCACGTACAGTACTCTTCCGATGGAAGTCGGTCGTTGACCACATTGACCACGCCGCGCCGAGAGCACCAGGGCGGTGGTCTGGACGACGGCGAGGCCTAGGAAGGGGACGACGCGGAGCCGTGGAAGACGCAGCAGTGGAAGCCCGCGTGGAGAGGAGTATGAGGGTTCACTAGTTCGGCTGCGGTGTGACGCTGTCGTCGCCGCAGAATAACAGGGGGTGTGGGTGAGTAGAGGGATGGCCTGGCCAGCGGTGGGAGTAGTACGGGGCGGTGAGGCCTCCGCGGCATCACAGCCGGCCACGGGAGGCAGGAGCACGCGACACGACCGGCGCTGCTTTGGGCGGCTGGAGCAAGAAGACCAGAGGTTGAAGAAGCACTACGGCCGTTGGATGGACATCGTACGATCACTGCAGCTAGAATCGTTTATATTGACTAAGTTGACAAAGCCCTTGGTATGCGTCAACTTAGTAGGCCCACAGCTCGGATTTGGCAGAGAACATATAGCCCATTTGCGATTTGTAAGAATGTACAGCCCATTTTTTAATTCTAATGGAATTTACTACAGCCCATTTACAGTTTGTTAAAAGTACAGCCCAACTTCTAGCTAGGACAACGATTAATAATTTCAAACAACCGCTCAAAACAGAATTCAAAAAAAATTCCCACATTTTGATGGGATCCGAAATATTTTTATCCGAAATTTCTAGTCAGGTTAAATATAATTTCAAAATAAAGTTGTATTACGTTAAAATCCAACGAAATATTGCGCGCGCAACAAGTAATGAAATTAAAATTTTCAAATTCCAAAAATAATATATTTTTCAAACTAATTACGTGTTTGGTGCATAGTAACTGTCAAGTTATTATAATTACATCCCATTTATTATTTCTTAAAGTCCATTTTCTTGTTAAGCCTAATGCATACCTCCTAGGAAAGTTTGCAGCCCAGCGGGGCAGAGAATAACAAGTTGACCCGGATATTGTGTACAACTGTCGGCCCAGTTGCATTGTTGATGTTGAAAAAAAAGGCATGTGTAGTATAGTACAACCTAACATGGTTACTCAGCCCACATTCAGCGACGCCGGAAAGGCCCAAACAAGGCTTCTGTACAACTTTTTGAAGTCACTGAGCTCAATTAATAACTTAAGAAAAAAGTTAGATTACAGTGGAACCTAATTAAAAGCTGTCACGAGCAAATAAATAATTCAACGGGTCCCACTTGTGCGTGTGCGCGTGTGTGCGTGTGTGTGTGTGTGTGAGAGAGAGAGAGAGAGATAGAGAGAGAGACCCATCGGTCGATGCTCGTAAATACATCTTTCAGCCATATGCATTGCTGATGCTCAGTAAAAACTTATATAGTGGACACAATCATATAGAACATCATAGCACACTGAACTTGCATACAAAAATTTCACGCAGGCGGCACAATCAGGATGGAAGCAGTGGATCGCTACGGGAAGGGCTATGTTGAAACCAACGAAGTCGTACATAACGGTTCATCGTCTTTATCAATGACGGGGAAATATCTTGAATGTTGTGCAAAGAAAACAGACAGACAACACAATAAGTTCTGCTAGCATATTAAGTTGACGTACAACCCTTTCTAAAAAAGGTTCAGGTACAAAATTAGAACAGGTCACAATCAAATGTACTGGCATATCAGTGCTTCACACCCATAGCTCGGATTTAACTAGTATCTGACAAGATTCAGTTGTTACCTCAAATTAGAGCACATCCAGGCAGCCAGCCCTGCCTCTTCTCCCAAAGAAGCAGTGGCCTCCGCCACGCGATGGAGTAGGCCCTGTGCCATCCATCGTTCTGAGCAACACGGGGAAAGTCTGACGTTGACTCCTGTAATGGACGTCGTCGATGGACCCTGGCACCAGCGGTGACGGCAGGACTTCGATTGATGGATTGACCACTTCTTCGACATGCACGAACACTCGATACAGGTACATCCCTAACATGGTCCGCGGCGGCCTTGGTGGCGACGAATAGTACAACCCCGGTTCCTGCACCGGTATCTCAACACCAATCACCTTCGGTATGGTGGACGGCTTCTTCATCCATGCCATAACCGTCAGAGCCCAGCTATCTGGAGGAACAAACATACTTACGAGCTCACCTCCAAGGTCGTTGATAAGCTCGTTCATGGACTCGCTGTTCCAAGCACGTCGAGGCATGTCGTGGAAGGTAAGCTTTGTTAAAAACTCAAGCTCAGAGGGCACCGAGCCCCATCCTGGGTGCCACCAATCAAAGCTCACCTGCGCCATCGCAGAACAAACGCCGGGAAGATTCGAACACACGACTGCAGTCGAAAGTTGTCCGTAACCTGACGAAGAAATCAGCTGGTGGCGGACAGACTTCGACGAGCAAGTCACTTATTTGGATGCCGTGCGCAATGCCAAGATCTTTGACAAGGTCGTCCGGCGAGACGGGAGGCCGGTCGCCGTTGATGGTTACCATCGGCACTTTGCGAGGAAACTGGTCGTCAAGCGCCGCCATGCCACTGTTGAGCGACAGCACGCAGCGACCGAAGGCAGGATGGACCTCAGGATCTCCGGCTTGGAGATCCGCGTTGACCGGCGACATGATAGTGCGCTTGAGTACAGGGAGTACAGGAGGGGGATTTGGGGGAACTGGAGTAGGAATCAAGATTCCAGAGGTGGGGGAGGGGCGGGAGACTGGGGATGAAAAGGTAGCATGAATTTCGAGCACGCGCCAATATGCTCTCGGCGCGCAAGCGCACGAAAACACTGGTGGCGCCCACATGTCGGCCTAAGAGTCCTTATTCTTTCTTTTTTGGAGAGCCCGGCCTTTTTTTTCAGGATCTTTTGAGAGCCCGGCCTGAGAGTCATAATTGACCTGTTTGGCATTGCGTTACTACTCGGCCCATATTCAACGACACCTCACTGGCCCAAACAAGTCTACATCATCGAAAAGACAGTGAGCTCAAATTATATAACTCGAAAAAAGGAGATATACTCTGAACACTGGAGAATGGTGATGCCCTCATTTAGCCCACCAGTAGTTCGAGACAATAAACAGTTCGAAACAATGATATATACAACATTCAAACACTGACTACTGACATAAACAGCAAGACATGATAGTTCATAAGAAGTCTTGCTACACCACCAAAACGCACCCATCTGCAGCGCTCAGACTCTCGTGATCCAGACGAGAATGATATTCTAAACAGAAGCAACTATTACATAGTAAGAGTGACATAGACGAGGATGACCAAATGACAAGGAATATGCATAACAAAAGAAAGAACTACCCATCCAGAACCAGTGGCAAAGACAACAAAGTCATTCGAAGAGATGATCCAACACCATCATAATTTGCAGCCCCGCTTCAGCGACCAGTGATCCGGAGACACCAGTACTCCACCCTTTCGATGCAACAGCCCAATTACCTATCAACCTGAAGGCTTCAACCACATCACTGCCTGTCGTAATTGAGACATCCAAGGATCAAAGTTAATCCGGATGCCTTTGTCATTCTCACCTTCTTTTGGATGCAGGCTGTATCATTGACAATCAGGGGAGTTTGCTCCCGAACTCCTAGGGCTCGCCGTGTAGACACAGTTTTCCATAGCAGACAGAGCCTCTCTGCCATCAAGGTCCTTGCCAACGGTGATCTCCTGGTTAATCGGATAATTGAGTCCGAGAAACAGAGAGTGTTAACCAAGGCTGTTTACCCGCCTCCAACTAAAAAATCCTAAAGGCCCCAACTTGCAGGTATCCTGCTCATAGACGTAACAGCCACTGTCCGCATACTCTCATATTACACGGTGCTTGTATACAGTGGGGTTTTTGCAATATAACTTTTCCGGCTCATGTGTCCGAATGATCATCAGTCTTTTGCCGTCGTCTGATCGAGCGAGGAACCAGTTGTGCTTCCCTGTTTTTGGCAAAGGTGGTGTGATTACAAAGGGCAGTAACTGTAGGGACACTGCATCATA
Organism: Triticum aestivum; assembly: GCF_018294505.1. Taxonomy (NCBI): domain Eukaryota; kingdom Viridiplantae; phylum Streptophyta; class Magnoliopsida; order Poales; family Poaceae; genus Triticum; species Triticum aestivum. The sequence continues at coordinate 199,932,223 of NC_057802.1, read as the reverse complement.
TCAAAAAGGACAGGCATTGTTAATGTAAGATCAGCATTGTTCAGAGTATGAGTAGGATAATGCAAGAAACAGCATTGATATGTCCCTGTTGGAACTGGGAGGAAAATATAGGGAAATGTATACTAGGTTCGAAAATATAGAAGTGCCATGCATGGTTATACTCATGTTATCTCGCAATCGATTCTTCACAGGAAACTACCATGTCATGCATGTTATGTACCCCCTCCATTCCCAAATATTTGTCTTTCTAGGCATTTCAAATAGACACAACATACGGATGTATGTAGACATATTTTAGAGTGTAGATTCACTCATTTTGCTCCATATGTGGTCACTTGTTAAAATCTCTAGAAAGACAAATATTTGGGAACGGAGGGAGTAATCATGTTCTGTCCTCACAAACAAATTCTTCAAGGTAACTAACAGACCATGCATTGTTATATACTCGTGTTCTGTGGGCAAAAAATTTGTGAGGATATTATTCTAGCCATTGATTGCTGAAGGGCGAATATAGGTATGTACACATGGTAAGCATTGCAGGATTTCACTACTTCCAAATATAGAGTTCTCCATATGCACATTTACTTCCCTAATGTATGGTTAGATGAAACAGCGTGGTGCATGTTTCTACATCATGAAAATGAGGAAACTAACATGGCCATTGATACACACTCATATTTAGTAGTAGTATATAGATTACTGTAAAATAAGGATAATATCCATATATTCCTAGCCGTTTGATTATTCAGGGTACAAATTGGCTGTAATGACATGGTCACAATCGCATGAATTAACTCATTCCAAATATAGCTGATTTACGTCGTCTCTAATACATTGCCATAGTTCTACTCAAATTCTTCTCAAACAGGGATATGCCAATCATCACAAAAAGTTCAAACAGTGTCATGGCGTCATCATTAACATGAGACGGAAACAACTTACACGCGCCGTCCCAGCAATATGTGGTGCCATCTGCTTTGTCGATCGCGTAGATGATGCCATTGTGTTCAATAGCATCACAGAAGTGTGTATCAGCTTTGACGATGATCCACTGCGAGCCGAGTTGTCTCCAGCTAAAGAAGGCACCGGCGTAAAGATAGGCGAGTCTGCGGTCGAATAAGGCAATTAGCTTGAAGTCTGCGTAATTCGCATGTCGTGTGGGCACTTGGCAGATTACAATCTTCTACAAAACAAGGTCCGTCCAACTGACGTAGTAATCTAGATGACTTGGACCGCGATGGTAATACTCTATATAATCCAACGGAGGAAGGATAATCTCATGGGAGGTCTGGAAGTTCACGAGCACCAACTTTTTACCATCTTCTCTGAAGGCAGCCATCCAGTGGGAGTTCATGCTGACCCAGTAGATACCTGCCAAGAAGTTTCGGGTGATGGTGATCGGATCGATGTCAAGGGAAATGATGTACGGCGACCCACTACATACCTGCAAAGAAGTTTCGGCTAATGGAGATCGGATTGAAGTCGAGGGGCATCATGCACGCCTCCGTATCATGGTGAGCCAATCTCGCAAGACCAGATAGCAGCAAGCAGGGTCTCTTGAAAAGCTTAGGCCTCTCTTCGACGATGGCCGTGTGCATGTCCCTCGAGCATGCAGCCAGCCGTAGGGCGCTCAACATATCCATACACGAACAACACAGGTCGAGGATGTCACTGGGGAGATTGCTCCAATCGCGGCTCATATGGATGTTGCGCGGTTCGCGTTCGGCCATGGTGGAGTTTGGAAGGGGGCTTGATTTACGGGGGAGAAGGGTGTCGGTGCTGGAGCGGCTAGCGAGGGAATAGTGGTACTGGGGGAGGCGAGTGAGGCGACGGTACACGGGGGCACAGTGAGATGGAGACGGAGACGGAGAAGGAGATGGAGATGGAGTGGTGCTACGGGAGCGGAGAGGGAGACGAGGCGAGGCGCCAATGTGCTGTACAGCGGCGGTGACAGACTGCACAGTGCACAGGGTGAGGCTGACTTTGGTAACCCGAACACGCCGCCTGGACTAGTGTCAGGCGCAGGGTGTTGTCACTTCACTGTGAGGATCGGATGAATAGTATTTTGACCATCAAGTGTACCACAGTTGTACTGCTACTACTACTAGTAGTAGGAACATGAGTACTCCAGAATTGTATAGCGGAAATAGGTCTCCCATGCTAGCATGCCTGTTCACTTCATCGTTCAGGTATCATCCATATTGCGAGCAGAACCAAATTATCGTGCATGCCCAATCAACGCCCTATCGCGATGCATGCAGTGGTAGTTCTGGTGCATCAAGGACGGCATGCAGATCGTTCCACAGTTGAGAAGAGGAAAAATGGAAAGGTAGAACGCGGCAGCAGAGGAAGAGAACGCTGGCTAACGAGGCTGGGAGGGGATTGTGCAGGAAGTTAATGCTCCACGCCTAAAGGTTTTGGGAAAACCTGATTTTCATAAGGTGACTTATACTCACCTAAACGGAGGGAGTATTCCTTAACCAGAGAATGTTGTGTCTCCCACTCATGCGCTCAAAAAAAACTATGACACATTTTTGTATCTGTTTGCATAGGTGCCACCTATCAGGAAGGATGGGCACGTACACGAACAGGTACGACTCATCAGTCTACCCGCATAGCCTTTTCGTTTAGTCTACCTAGCCGTCTAATCAACTGTCTGCATGCTACTTCTCCCATTTACTTCTCCATCGAGAACCGATTCTCCTCGGCTTCTTCACCTCCCCTTCATCTTCATTTGCATCCAAACCCCACTGCGTTCACATTGTTTTAACCTCTTTAAATAATCATCTACTACTTCAGTTAGACTAGCCATCTAATCCTAATTCTCCAAACCATAGCCCTCCGTTCCAGCGGTTCCAAATGGCGAAAGAGATCGAGATGCAGGTTTTTAGCGTCCAACATGTCCTCGTCGAAGGCTCGATGCGCATAGTTGCCACCGTCACCGTCCACCCAAGGGTTGTTCGGCAGTGGATCAACAATGTATCCAACTCCCTCGCAAAGTTAGAGATGAGGGTCATCGGTCTCGACGCAGAGTACACGGAGCGTGCCCCTGGGAAGATCCAGCGCGCCGCCGTCCTTCAGCTATGCCTCGAAGATGATGTTTTGGTGTACCACATCATACACTCGCCCTCCATACCAGGTGAGCTTCACGATTTCTTGTCTCGGGAGGATGTATACTTCTGTGGGGCAGCCATCGAAGGGGACAAACAGAAGCTGGAGCCATACAACCTTGATTTGAAAAGCATCGCTAACCTACAAACCAGAATCAAAATTCCTGTAGAAGATTGTGATAAACAGACACCATCCCTATTCTTCGTAGCAAATTTTGTGCTCGGTACAAATCTTCGGAAAGGTGACGAGACGGTGGCATTAAGGTCGTCTGGATGGGAGAATTATCCCTTGACGTACGAGCGGATAAAATATGCTGCCCTCGATGCCCGTGTGAGTTTCGAGATAGCTGCAAGGTCCAAAGAGCTTGTTGCGAATCCGTCTCCCACAGAGAAAAGGCTGCACCAGCAGGAGGGCATTATGGATGGATGAACTATTTCCTCTCTTGTAAAAAAATTATTCCCTCTCGGTGTATATTGATATAGATGGACTATTTCGATGGTGTGCATGTCTTTGGAACAGAGTAGTAGCGTGGGTCCGCTTGACTATAAGGAACTATTTATCCGCATATAGAGCTTTCTCCGCTACTCCTTCCAGTGATCGGTATGCAGTGCATGTGTCCATAGACATGACAGCTTGTCCATGGAAGTTCAACTACGGCGACCATCACGTTTCATCTCGCGATTCCCACGACGCCTCTCAAACCCACGGCACCATGCCCCCCGACGTGCGCCTCACCCCTCTCGGCCACACCGCCCCTCTGCCTTTGTGTGCATGACATGTGGGCCACCTAAAATGCGGCGAGCATCAAGTTTCTACCATAGCCACCCGCAATTCCCACGACGCCACTCGAACCCATGAAACCACACGTCCCCCGACCTGTGGCTCACCCCTCTTGGCCCCACTGCCCCTCTGCCTACGGGAGCATTACATGTGGACCAGTCACCTATCGGGTCCACATGTTATTGACTCAAAGGTAGGTGTAGTAAGGCGCTGAAGCTCAGTCCCGACGGCCCTGAGAGGGAAATGTAACTCCTGCGCCAGGGCGTGTGGTGCTCCCGCAGCACGAACTCGTGCCAAACTCGAGATTTGTTTCTTTACTATACATGCACGCAATGATTTAATGGACATTGTAATCTCAACATGTGATGGGGAGCTCTAAATTTGAATTTGAAACTTATAAAACGAAAAGATTCAAAACAAATAAACTGGGAGAGAGGGAGTATATCGTAGGATGTGTCCCATACAAAATAAGTCCCCTGGTTTGTCACCGCAAAGATGCGGTTAGAAAGGAGCACAGCGTCTTCCTACTCGTACGGCAACAAATCGGCCGCAGACAGCATGGTCCGCCTTTGACCGCCATGTGCAAGGTTCGTGCTATCTTATTCAATCTCACCGTGGTTCCATCGTACCAATTCATGCGGTGGCCCGTTGCATGGCTGATCCCAATGTTGGACAAAGGTTCTATGGGAACGGTGTCACCGTTGTAAATGTTGTGCAAATTGATGTTGGTACCCTCCCGTACATATGCAAGCCAATCTCCACTCGCACCAAGCCTAACCTGTGAAACAGTGGGCAGGGGGAGAATTAGGAAATGGACACGGAAGTAGTCTTTAGAATGCATTTACTACGTGATCAAACTCATCTTACCTGCTCATCGGAGGAAATCTGAGTGCCCCTCAACGTCGGCATCTCAAGGGGCGTCAACTTGCAACTACGGCCACGCCGCGCTGGAGAGACCCCCAAGGAAACATCCTCGTGCGTTCCACGGAACATCAAGATGCATTTGTATGAGTAGTTTATCTTGTGAGAGAAAAGGATGAACGAGGGAAGGCCTCTAGAGATAGAGATGGACACTACTACTACCAATGTGCTGGCCCGTGCATTGCAATGGATCCAAAGTAGTAGAATAATACTTGTGCACGTGCTTGAAATATAAACACTCTAGTTTTGATATACATGTGTCAGCACACATGACAGCTTGTCCATGGAAGTTGAACCACGGCAACCATCACGTTTCTTGTTTCTACCACTGCCACACCCATACGCGATTCCCACGATGCCGCTCCAACCCACGGCACGACGTCCCCCGACGTGGACATGGATCCTCTGACATGGCTATCATTGCCTTGCCCTGCCTTTCCTTCGCTGACAGGTGGGACCCATGCTTATGGGTCCCACATGTCAGTGACAGAATGGTAGGATTGTTCGCGTCAGGGGATCCTCATCCCCCCGACGTGCCCCTCATCCCTCTCGGCCCCACCGCTCCTCTGCCTTTGTGTGCATGACATGCGGGCCAGCTGAACTGCGGCGACCATCAACTTTCTATCGCAGACACACCCGACTGGACGCGGTTTGCCTGCTCCGCTGCTGTGATCCGATCCGTAATCCCGCACCATCGAATTTTCATCGAGCGGCTGTGACACATTTCGTCCCGGGCATCAATCCTCAGCTGGAGTACTTATGTACTACAGGTAGTACCCGCCGGTGTGGCCATCTACGCCTCGTAACGCCCCGACGCCCAGCTGTGGCACCCTCGCCACGGCCACGCCACCACCGGCCGGTTCATCTCGAATGAGTGAGTCGCGAACCACGCCACCACCATGAGAATGACATGTGGGCCAGCCGCATTTAAGGTCCGCATGTCATTGACTCATAGGCCGGGCACTAAGCCACTGAAGTTTGGTCCCGTGGGCCCCGAGAGGGAAATGTAACTCCTGCGGCAGGCCTTGTGGTGCTCCCGCAGTACGAGCTCATGCCAAAACTGGAATTTGTTTCTTACTACTACCAACTAGTACTAGTAACGTACACGTGCATTGCACGCATGAGATTCTGGTGGTTTTGCATTATGCTTCTACATGTGGAGCTTTCTGGATTCTAACATGTGCCAAAATCTGGTGGAATGTAAGGTTAGGCAAGCTTGATTAACTTAGGTGAGTGTTTGGTTCAAGCCACACCTTAGGCAAGCCACACTAAGGCCCCACATGACATACACACAAAAAATGTGGCAAGATTCCCTTCGGCTTGCCAACTTGTGGCTCTCATTTTGAAGAACTAATAACTTTGCCTAAGCTTAGTTGTGGCAAAGTTAGTCATGAATTAAGTTCAACCATGGAGTCTTCTAGATTATACATGTGGCAGAATCTGGTGGATGATATCCAACGGCCAGTAGTGCTCGGATTTGCCATCTTTGTACCGTCGGATTGGCTTCATCCAACGACCAACTTTCAAAGTTTTTCACACACTATATAGGGGGTATAGATATAGATGTGCCGGTCCGTTGCAATGGATCCAAAGTATATCTATTTAGTGGAGTGCACTCTAAACACATTATCTATTTATTTTTCTCTAACCTTCCATAGCCATGCAACCAAGCCACATAAGCTTCATGGGTGCCCCCCACATCATACTATTCATACTACGTTGATTGAAAAAAAGACAAATCACCCAAAACAAGATCTTCCCGTTTTTTGTTCCTACGATGTTGTGTCGTGCACGTACCTACTAGTTGTATAGTGGTAGTACTAGTAATATAGTATTAGGAGTACAAACTTGGTACTAGTAGGAGTAGTACTAGTACGGAATGCTCCTACTCTATCAACGAGCCCCGTTTGACACCAAATTTCTTGGCTTCCGTGCTACAGCTAGATCTTCCCCTCGTTTCTGTTTTCCAACCCAGCGGCAGGCGGGGTGTCGGTTTGCTCAACGGTGGTCCCACATGAAAGTGAAAATGCTAGGCAACACGCCTTCCCTAAGCTATGTGTCGTGCCAGACAGGCCGTGTTGTACTCCCAATTCCCGGGCGTGTGGGGGTGCGACGTGAACGCGGCAGGCCTTTTCCTTTTACCAGCAATGTGCCCGTGCATTGCGACGGATACAAAGTAGTAGAATAGTAGTATTTGTTCACAAACTTGAAAGAAATCACTATTTTTTGATATACTCCTAATATATTACTCCCTCCGTATCTAAATATTTGTCTTTTTTGAGATTTCAAATGGACTATCACATACGGATTATATAGACATATTCTAGTGTTTCTAGCAAGATGCCCACGCGTTGCACGAAGTTGATGGAAAAGGTAAGCACAACTTATAAATTGACGAATGGAGTACTAGTTATAGTCATGCATGTAATTAAGCAAAGGGATCGCACATGTCGGTATTGACTGGAACAAGAATGCAACAGCACAATAAGAATTAAGGGCACGATGATGCGATCGCAGTGGTGGTTACAGAAGGCAAGAAGAAAGATGGATCCACGGACGTACGACCTCCTCCTCCTCAACTTAGTGCGCCGGGCCACCGACCGGCGGCTAAGGAGCGGCGGCTTTTGTGTCGAGGTCGAGGTGCTTCTCAGCAAAGGCATCCAAGGCTTCCAGCCGGTTGAGGAAGGCCAACGTCGTAGCGTCCTCACTGGCCTCGTAGATACCTATGTACACGATTTGCTCGTACACATGGATGTGTAGGTCGACGAATTCTTGCAGGGTGAGGCGCCTCGCGGCGAGCGCGACCTCCAGGTGGACATTCTTCGTGGCGTCGGCGGGCAGTCGCAGGGCCACCTGTGCTTGAAAGAGGTTCCGGCCATGGAGGCCGATTAGGGTGGCAGGCAATGAGGAGCCCGGGCGCGCGGGCTGGAGGAGTACGGCGATGTCGTCCGCGAGCTTCTTGAGGACGGTGAATTTGTTGCTGGTGGCAACGATCATCTGGTCCAACTGAGAGTCGTAGTTGGCGTCGACAGCGGCCATCCACCAGCCGGTCTCCAACACCGTCTGGAGACGATCCTCGGTGCCATGCCGCAGGCCGGCGTCGTGGACCATCTGGCGCAGCCGCTGGCCGCTCACGCTCATCGCCGCCATGGGTCTGGAGTGAGGTCTTTTGTGCTTAGTGTAGGTGCTTAGGCAAATGCTTAGGTGCGTACGATGTGGTAGATGCATTGGAATGGATGGGCGCCTTTATATGAGGGCAATGAGGGCAAACTGCGTTGCATTCAAATCGTGCAGCCTCTTTTCCCGGACCTCCTCCCATTACTTCCCTCATGCAATAATTGAAGGAGGATGCATTGGCCGTTCAACATATCGGGAACCGCTACTCCCTCCCTCGTCTGCATTAAAGCTGTATCGGGAACTGCACCGCCCGCTGTCAAATCGAATACTCCCTCCGTCTAGGTGAGTATTAAGTCATCTTACGAAAACCAAATAGTAAACACATAGGTGTGGTGCATTAACTCTCACGTTGTTTCTTATTTTTTGACATAAATAGAGGAATCAACCAAGAAGAGATGTGGGGCTTGTATGCTTTTAATGACTTGAGACTATCAAACATGACATGCAGTGGTCACTTCGTTGCACAAGAACAAATACAACCCACGTCAGCACACACGCATCTTATATAGCATCACATCCAATGGCTATAAAAGATGAATGAGACCAAATTATATCTCATCTAGATGAGTTCTAGCAAAACTGTATTAATAATACTTAGTACTCCTGCGCCATGTATCATATATTAGTATCATGTAGTACTTTATTTATTGCCATGTATGACACATAGTACTCAACTCTCTCTCTTTCTTCATTTAATTCTATGACACCTCATCAAAATTGCTAAGGCTAGTACCATTACAACCAGCCTTAGCAAATACTAAACATTAAGTTCTCTCGTTTTCCTCTCCACCTTGGTCACCTAGACGGAGGGAGTATACTGCGCGGGCTTTTCCTGCGCAGTAGGCGGGGCAGTTCCGCCTAGTCAGTTCGACAGAGACGCGAGAAGACGAGGGAGTAGGCTGCTGCAAACGTAGGGTTGTGTGATTTGACAGCGAGTTACTGCTGGATAGGTGGGGCCCCGTGATTGTACTTGCCATTATCATTTTAACTGCGGCGCTACGACCGGCATGAGTCTCCCGCTTCCTGACCACCTCCATACAGGTGCCTCTCCCAATGCTCCACCATGTAGTAGAGGCCGGCTCTTGCATGAGAGCCCACTTCTCCACTTTTTCCTTGCCTCTCTTTCCTCCACATATGCAAAAATGCCATGTAAAGCGCACTATTGTACTTACTTGCTCCTACAGGTGCTTAAGCTTGCCACATAGGCATAAAGTCTGACGTGGCAAGTTAATCAAGAAGAGAGAGACTAGTTTGGTGACCCAAGGAAGAAACGGTGCTAAGCGTGTGTACCTAGGTGAAAAGACAATTTTGAGTCTATAGCTAATTAAATGAAGCAAACTTAGCAACACCATTTCATTGGAAGAGGTCACTCCTTGGCAAATGCAATAAATACTAGTACTTCCTGTGTCCCATAATATAAGAACGTTTTTGGCACTACACTTGTCGGAGTAAATGGCCACGGGTAGCCTAACCGACTGCCCCTGGTTCTTCTGAAAAAATTATCAGGCCTTTGGGCCTCCAAGCACTCCAAGCATTGGGCCGCCTTCCCTGGCCGGCTACCTCTGAAGCCGACTCCCGGAAGGCAACCCAGCCTCAACGACCTCCCCCCAGGACAACCACGGGGTGGCCGACTCCAGGGAGCCGGCCAAGAAGAGCGCCGACTCCAAGCAGTCGGCCGAGACCACAACCACCAAAGCTACACCCACATAACGGTGACAAGACGGGGCGTGGCCGCAGTGCGGCCCACTACCCCCGAGGCCCGAGGCAGGCACGGCCACAGGAGGCCATACGGGATGACCGTCTCCTGTTCGGCCCGGCACTGTAGCCATGCCAGCCTCAACGTCATCCACGACCGACTCCTGTACGGCCCGCGGGCGGCGGGCCCCTTCCGCCAGAGAGAGGCGCGGAGGCGGCCCGGCCTCCCCCAGTCGGCCAAGGGCGTAACCGGCCCCCAGAAGCCGACTACCCCCTTCCTCGAAGCAGGAGCCCCATTAAGGAGACAAGACGAGGTAAGGCTACAGTGAAAGCCCCCGAGGCGGCCCACTGTAGCCACACTTACCTCGACAAAGCCCTCGTCATCAGAGGCGAGGCTAAAGTAAGCAGCCGCCGGCAAGACCCTAGGCAGTGGGGCCGGCCTGTCGGCCAAGAGGCCGGCAGCCGGCGGGACCCACTAGTCGGCGGGCCCCAACAGCCGGCGGAGAAGCCGGCGAGTGTAGACACTGACGGCTGGGACCGGAGCCCAGCCGGATTACAATTGTACCCCCGGGGGGTAGGCCTATATAAACCCCCCGGAGCACCCATGCAAAGGGGGGGCTTCTGAACACAGCACACACACCATAGAGATAGAGAGAAGCAAGAGCTAGCCTTGTTCTTCTTCTCCCTTGAACCCAACAGCTCTAGGAGCGATTGTAGCTACCTTTCCTTGATCTAGTGATCATGCGGAGACCCCGCAGAGCAGGACTAGGGGTGTTATCTCCTTGGAGAGCCCCGAACCTGGGTAAGATCCGCCGGCGTGCATGTCTTCGCCTCATCCCGTTTCCAAGCACCGGCAATGTTTTATTGGCACCCACAATGATAAGCCATCCATTGGCATATGTCGCACCAACCACCCGACATTTGGCGCCCACCGTGGGGCCAGGTGTACCGTCATCCGGAGACCTGTTCTGGACGGGAACCCTCTTCCTCCCCCGCGAGCGCAGCCAGCCTGCTGCGCCCGATGGCGTTTGCCTCGACGCGCTGTAAGACGTCGACGACGCCTGCGCAGCGAGTTGCCTCGCGGATCTGCTCGGCGAGACTCGCATCTCCGACGAGCCTGCGTCCGACGCAGGCACAAACTACCACGAGAGCCGCCTCGTCAGCCTCCTCGACCAGCTTCACGTCTCCAGCGAGCCTGCTGCAGATGTGGAGTCGGTCGGCTCCACCGACCCGATGCTTGTCGACTCCGACACAGCATCACTTAACGCCTACCCCTCCGACGTGGTGGTCTTCGACGACCCTCTCCCTCGAGCTGACAGCGGCAGCAGCGCTGTCACCGAAGTGCTGGTCATCGGCCACGTCGCCAACTCGGGCGAGAACGCCCACGACGCCCTGCAAGCGGCGATGCACGACCTCTCCGTCCCAATCCCAGCCGATGCCGACGCCGAGACCCTGGAGGCACGCCGCCTCGCCCTCATCGCGGAGGGCCAGAAGATAGCCTCCATGAGACGCCTCACCGAGGCCCACCAGCGCGAAGTCGACCGCGCCGCCTTCGGTACGCCGCCGCCTAGCGGCCCGAGCCGAGCCGGCTTCGTCCAGAAGCGCGGCGCGGCCGTCGCCAGCATGCTGGGGGCAGATCGCCCTGTCTACGCCACCCCACTCGAGAATCTGCGAGCCGCTCAGGCGGCTGCAGAAGAGCTCAATGGGCTGGGAGCCGATGAGCTCCCCTACATGACAAGACAGATCCAACAGCTGATCGACGCGGCTGCAGAACGGCACGAAGCCGGCGCTCGTGCTGATAGTCATCCCCCGCGCCGAGAGCACGCCGCAACGTCCCGCTAGCCGACTGCGAGCGGCGCACGCCAGAAGAAAGACAAGGAGCCGGCTGCCAGCCGCAGCCGGACTCGCATCACCATCGAGCGCGACGCAGAGGGCCGCCCTCGAGCAGTAGAGCACCAAGGAAATCTGCCTCCTCCCCCGCCTCGAAGAAAAAGACGCCTCACTCCGCCGCCTATCACACACCCGACTCTTGGCGACCGACTCGGCCGCCGAGAAGGAGTCGGCGAGAACGACACCCGCCACAGGATCGACCGCCTTGCTCGATCCTTGGCGTTAGAAGAAGAAGACGATGTCGGCCCGCCATGCTTTGGCCCCCGCATCCGCGACGAGCCCTTCCCCAAAGGGTTCTCGCTCCCCAGAGACATGTCCAAGTACAACGGCTCAGTGAAGCCGGAGGATTGGCTCATTGACTACTCCACGGCCGTCAGCATAGCCAACGGCAATCGGCGCGTCGCCGTGAAGTACATCCCCCTCATGCTGCAAGGCACGGCGCGCACATGGCTCAATAGCCTCAGGCCCTACAGCATCAACAGTTGGCTGGACTTCACAGAAGTCTTCGTCTGCAACTTCACCAGCACCTACAAGAGGCCTCCCAAGCCTCGCCAGCTCTCCCTCTGCGTCCAAGGGCCCAATGAGTCAACCCGCGACTACCTCACGCGGTGGGCCGAGCTCCACAACTCCTGCGAGGGGGTGCATGAGGTCCAGGCCATCGAGTACTTCACCGCCGGGTGCCGAGAGGGCACCCTCCTCAAGCACCGACTCCTTTGCGACGAGCCAGCTACCCTCGACGAGTTGCTGATCACCGCGGACAAATACGCCACAGCCGACTCCTCAATGAAGACCGAGCTGCGAGTAGACGCCTCTGGGAAGGTGATTGCTCCGGCTCCCAAGACGCCGGCTGGCGACCCCAATCGGCGCCCTTACCAGAACGATCACAAGCGCAAGGCCCCCATGCCGACTTCCACCAGTCGGCAGGTGGCCACAGTTGAAGACGAGCAGCCCGAAGAACGGCCCGCTCCCAAGAAGAAGGGTGGCAGGCCGGCTTGGCAGCCGTCTTTCTCCTACGAGCAAGCTCTCGACGCCCCCTGCAAGTTCCACAGCGGCGCGAAGCCGTCCAACCACACAACCCGGAAATGCCATTGGCTCACCCGCATCACCAAGGGCGAGGGGATGTTGCCGCCTCCGCCTCCAGCCCCCCAGCAGCCGGCGGCCCGGCCGGCAGTCGGCGCCATCCAAGACGAATTCCCCGAAGAGCATGCTGCCTACGTCGTCTTCACCAGTCAAGCCGACGACAAGCGCAGTCGGCGCAGACAGCATCAAGAAGTTAATGCAGTCGCCACTAGCACCCCTGAGTTCATGCACTGGTCAGAGAAGCCAATCAGCTGGAGCCAGGCCGACCACCCAGAGGTGATGCCCTCTCCTGGCTCCTATGCAATGGTCTTGGACGTCACCCTCGCAACGGAGAGACGAGCTGCCAGATTTTCCCGCGTCCTGATAGACGGCGGAAGAAGTATCAACATACTGTACCACGATACCATGGAAAAACTGAACATCAAAGCGAAGCAGCTCATGCCGAGCCGCACCGTCTTCCATGGCATCGTCCCCGGCCTGTCTTGCTCCCCAATCGGCAAGATCAAAATGGATGTTCTCTTCGGAGACAAAGATCATTTCCGCCGAGAAGCAATATGGTTCGAGGTAGTGGATTTGGAGAGCCCCTATCATGCACTGCTTGGCCGACCTGCTCTGGCCAAGTTCATGGCTGTGCCCCACTACGCCTACCTAAAGATGAAGATGCCGAGCTCGAAGGGGATCATCACGGTAGCCGGCGACTACAAGAAGTCCATCGAGTGCGCCATGGCCAGTAGCCGGCTGGCCGAGTCCCTCGTGGTGGCAGAAGAGAAGAAGATGTTGGAACGGGTTGTGGCCATGGCCGGCAAGCAGCCGGCCTTGTCCCCCAACCCCAAGGATTGTGATGCGCAGGGCTCCTTCCAGCCTGCCAAAGAGACGAAGAAGATACCTCTGGACCCGGAGAACCCGGAGAGGTTCGCTGTCATCGGGGTGAACTTGGAAAGTAAATAGGAAGGCGAGCTCGTCGACTTCCTCCGTGAGAATCGAGACATTTTTGCATGGTCCCCAAAGGACATGCCGGGTGTCCCGAAGGATTTCGCCGAGCACAAGCTACATGTCCGAGCTGATGCGAAGCCGGTCAAGCAACCCCTCCGCCGACTGTCAGAAGAGAAGCGAAGAATTGTAGGAGAAGAGATAGCCCGGCTCCTTGCCGCTGGCTTTATCATGGAAGTGTTCTTTCTAGAATGGCTTGCCAACCCAGTTCTGGTTTTGAAGAAGAATAACAAGTGGCGTATGTGTATAGACTACACCAGTCTGAACAAGGCCTGCCCAAAGGATCCGTTTGCTCTGCCACGGATTGACAAGTGATAGACTCCACAGCCGGATGCGAGCCGTTAAGTTTTTTGGATGCGTACTCAGGGTACCATCAGATCAAGTTGGACCCAGCTGGCCGCCTGAAGACTGCCTTCATCACACCCTTTGGAGCTTTCTGCTACCTGACTATGACATTCGGCTTGAGAAATGCCGGTGCCACTTTTCAGCGTTGCATGCAGAAATGCCTCTTGAAACAACTCGGCAGAAATGCCCACGTCTATGTAGACGACATTGTGGTGAAGACAGAGAAGCGCGGCACCCTGCTGGAAGACCTCAAAGAAACATTCGCCAACTTGCGCCGATTCCAAATCAAGCTCAACCCCGAGAAGTGCGTGTTCGGAGTGCCAGCCGGCCAGCTGCTAGGCTTCCTGGTCTCCGAACGCGGCATCGAATGCAACCCCGTCAAGATCAAGGCCATCGAGAGGATGGAGATTCCCACCAAGCTGCGAGATGTGCAGAAGTTCACCGGCTGCTTAGCCTCCCTGAACCGTTTTATTAGCCGACTAGGAGAGAAGGCTCTCCCCTTGTACCGACTCATGAAGAAGTCCACTCACTTCGAGTGGAACGACCAAGCCGACCAAGCCTTCCATGAGTTGAAGAAAATGCTGACCACTCCGCCTGTCCTGGCAGCGCCGACTGAAAAGGAGCCCATGCTCCTCTACATCGCCGGGACTAGCCGAGTCGTCAGCACTGTTGTTGTGGTCCAGCGCCCGGAAGAAGGCCGAGCCCAGCCAGTCCAGAGGCCGGTGTACTATCTCAGCGAAGTGCTGTCTAGCTCAAAGCAGAACTACCCGCACTACCAGAAAATGTGCTATGGGGTATACTTCGCCGCCAAGAAACTGAAGCCCTACTTCCAAGAGCACCCCATCACGGTCGTGTGCACTGACCCGCTCGCCGAGATCATAGGCAGCCGGGATGCATCCGGCCGGGTGGCCAAATGGGCCATTGCGCTGGCGCCCTACACGATCTTCTACCAACCCTGCACCGCCATCAAGTCCCAAGCACTGGCCAACTTCCTCGTCGACTGGGCCGAGACCCAGTACTTACCGCCGGCTCCCGACTCTACCCATTGGCGGATGCACTTTGACGGGTCCAAGATGCGCACCGGCTTGGGAGCCGACATCGTCCTCACCTCTCCCAAAGGCGACAAGCTCAAGTACACGTTGCAGATCCACTTCGCCGCCTCCAACAACATGGCCGAGTACGAGGCGCTCGTACATGGGCTCCGGCTAGCCAAAGAGCTTGGCATACGCCGGATCCTGTGCTACGGTGACTCAGATTTGGTGGTCCAGCAATCGTCTGGCGACTGGGACGCCAAGGACGCGAACATGGCGAGCTATCGATTCCTCGTCCAGCAGATCAGCGGATACTTCGAAGGGTGCGAGTTCCTTCACGTGCCAAGGGCCGACAACGACCAAGCAGATGCCCTAGCACGGATCGGCTCCACCCGACAAGCCATACCGACTGGCGTCTCCCTCCAGCGCCTCCTCAAGCCGTCCATCAAGCCGTCTCCAGAGTCGGACTCCATCTTCGTACCGCCTGCACCAGATACAGCCGGATCCGACTGGAGAAACCCCGCAGGCGGCACGGGGACTTCGACTACTGGCCGGGGGACTGCCGTAGTCGCACCCGGCCCGGGGACTTCAGAACCCGGCCCGGGGACTGCAGCAGTGGGCCCGGGGAATGCAACGACACAAGAAGCGGTGGCCGACTCACCCAACCCACCCACCCGAGTCATGGTGGCTACATTAACAGAAGCAGAAGTCACAGCTCCCTCATGGGCCCAGCCCATCCTCAAGTTCCTAGTCAGCAGAGAGCTGCCGGCTGATGAGATCTCAGCAAGACTAGTGCAACGACGAGCCGCAGCATATACAATAATCAACAGAGAGCTTGTGAAGCGCAGCGTCACTGGAGTCTTCCAGCGTTGCGTTGAGCCAGAAAAAGGAGTGGCAATCCTCAAGGATATCCACCAAGGCGAGTGCGGCCACCACGCAGCTTCAAGATCACTTGTGGCCAAGGCTTTCCGCCATGGTTTCTTTTGGCCGACTGCCTTGGAGGATGCTAAAGAAATAGTCAAGAGCTGCAGAGGATGCCAAGTTTTTAGTTCCAAGCAACACCTGCCGGCTTCTGCACTCAAGACCATTCCCCTCACCTGGCCTTTTGCCGTCTGGGGACTCGACATGGTGGGCCCTTTCAAGACAGCCCGCGGCGGCTTGACACATCTACTTGTTGCTGTGGACAAGTTCACAAAGTGGATCGAAGCAAAGCCAATCAAGAAGCTGAACGGGCCGACTGCCGTGACATTCATCACTGACATCACTACTCGGTACGGCGTGCCGCACAGCATCATCACCGACAACGGCACGAACTTCGACAAAGGAGCACTGGCACGTTTCTGCGCGACGCAGGGCATCCGACTGGACTTAGCGTCCGTTGCCCACCCGCAGTCAAACGGCCAGGTCGAGCGAGCAAATGGACTCATCCTCTCCGGCATCAAGCCCCGACTGGTTGTACCACTGGAGCGATCGGCCGGCTACTGGCTCGACGAGCTGCCGGCTGTCCTCTAGAGTCTGCGCACTACACCCAACAAGTCAACCGGCTTCACTCCATTTTTCCTCGTGTACGGTGCCGAGGCTGTCATCCCAACAGACATCGAGTTCGACTCGCCTCGGATCACCATGTACACGGAGGAGGAGGCCAAAGAAGCAAGAGAAGACGGTGTGGACCTACTGGAAGAAGGCCGGCTGCTAGCACTCAGCCGGTCCGCCATCTACCAGCAAGGGCTGCACCACTACTACAACCGCAAGGTCAAGCCAAGATCCTTCCAAGAGGGCGATCTTGTGCTCCGGCTGATCCAGCGAACAGCCGGCCAGCACAAGCTCTCGGCCCCTTGGGAAGGCCCCTTCGTCGTCAGCAAGGCACTCGGCAACGACTCCTACTACTTGATCGACGCACAAAAACCAAGAGCACGCAAGAGAGACGACACCGGCAAGGAGTCGGAGCGACCATGGAACGCAAACCTCCTAAGACGATTTTACAGTTGAAAGCAGTATGTATCATGCTACCCCTTTTGTATTAAGTACAAACCAACAGGCCCCTCGAACAGTACTCGGGGACTGCCTTTGTTTATCTATGAATGACAAGCGTCATATCCATGAATGTATTATTACATTTGACTTCTTGTCTGGCACCGGGTTCGACTAGTCGGCCCGGGGACTGGTCGCCTTGAGCTATATTGAAAGTTCTACCTGAAGTCAGAAAAGTAGTGTGCCGGCTCCCGAGTCCCCTCTTGTTGAAAGTCGCAGCTCGAAGAACCGACTGTCCGACTAGCAAGAGGCAAGGCAGAAAGGATGCCCACATGAAAAATGGCTAAGGAACAACGAACCTATATAGCAAAGAGACGGCCTCCAAACATGCCTGCCGACTATCAGAACAGCCGGCTGGCCGGCTTCCTAAACACTTAGCTTTAGTCCAGCAAAGCTAAAGTACTCCCCCCCCAATTGGCCAAACACTCCTCCAGCTACAGATTGCAGAGCAACTGTTGGACTGGGGAGGCGGCAACCACGGGAGGGCGGCAAAGGAAACAGCGGAAGGATAAAAAGCAAAGTACAAGGAAAGGCCAAATGCATGCATAAGTTATATATACAATAAAGCCCCCAACAGGCTGGCAACAGACATAAGTTCGAATACATCCAGTGGGTGGAATTGCGCAGATTTAACCAAACATTGTTCCAAAAGTAACAAGACAGGAAAACAAAAGATGAAAGACTAGGGCGCGGCACGGAGGCCGAGCTGGTCAGTGGAGACGGCCCAGCCGGCTGAAGGAGCGGCCGCCTAGTGGGTCTCGGCTTGGCCACCACCAGCGGCAGGCGATGCACTCGCACGCGACGTAGTGTTGGAGGTGCGGTCAGGCTGAGGCTGGTCGGCTGCTCCACCAGCCGGCTCGACGTCTTCACCCTCCTCCTCCTCCTCTTCACCCTCATCGCTGGAGTCGATCTCCTCCGCCGAGTCTTCACCGTCTGCCGGGTTCAGCCCGAACCACTCCTCTGGCTGGGCGACTCCGTTGTCGTCTACCTCGGGGGCGAAGACGCTGGTGTCGGTGTAGTCGGCGATTGCCGAAGCCCGCCGGATGATAGCCGGCCGCGCCGGCTCCAGCTCCGTGTCGGCTTGCTGCCGCCAGGTAGCCAGTTGATCCAGGCTCAGGCCGGGATACCAGGCCTTGACGAACTCCAGCGCCCGCCTGGCGCCGGAGCGAGCCGCCGAGGCCTTCCAAGCCTCTAAGCGGCCGACTGCCACCTCTAGCCAGTCGGCAGTCCGACTGGGGGTGCGAGGAACCACTTGGCCGGGCCAGAGGGCGGCCAAGACTTGCGCCCCGGCACGCTGAAGTTGATGGAGCAGTCGGTGAGCCGGCTGGATGCGGGCCTGGATCGCCAAGAGCTGCTCCTCCAGCGAACGGACGGCGGTTGGCGAGATCTCAAAGCCAGCCTGCCTTCACGCTTGGCGACGGGCCTCGATGGTCTGGTTGGCGGCAGTAGAATAGCCAGGGAAATATTCTACGGAAGAAAGAAGAAGAAAAGAGCACCAAATCAGAAAAAGAGCCAAAGTGGCAGATGGCAAGAAATGACGAAGAGGTAGGCGGTTTACCGTCAACCAGATCTTCGATCTGGCCATAGCCAGAGATCAGAGTCTGCCTAGCCTCAGCCCAGCCAGCCGCCTCCGTCTCATACTCGGCCTGGAGAGCGGCTTCGCGGTCCTGCACAGCCTTCAGTGCCGCCTTGTGGCCTTCCTCCTGGTCGGCCAACTTCTTGGCCAGGCTGTCGCATTCCTGCACCAGGGCGGCGAGCTCGGCATCCTTGGCACGAAGGGCAGTTTGAGACTCTCCCAGCTACGCCCTCAGACTGGCGTTGGCCGCTGCAGAGACGGTAGAAAAAGAAAGAACAGTAAGAAGAAGTCGTCAAGGAAGATCCGATCCGACTGCTCAGCAGTCGGCCCGAATCTCGGGGACTACACCTAGTGGGTGCGCTGACGCGCCCCCGCATGAGATAAAGAACAAAGCACGTACCTCGGCTCTGAGTAAGGTCGGCGGTCTTCTGGGTCAGCTCCCGAGCCTGGGAGTTGAAGGCGGCCGCACAAAGATTGTGGTAGTCCTGCAAGATAGACTGAAGTTCGAAGTAAGAGCAAGAATAGCAAAGACAAATCCACCAAGAAGTTCCAAGCCGCCTCCTCAGCAGCCGACTCGGAACTCAGGGACTACACCCAGTGGGTGCGCTGACGCGCCCCCACGGAAGAAATCAAGATCAAGAAGAAATCAAGATCAAGAAGAAATCAAAGTCAAGAAGAAGCAAGAGGGGAACACTAACCCGGATGGCCGCCCGCGTCGCGAGGAACTCGTCGGTGAACTGCCTCAGCGCCGCAGCTTGGCCCTGGAGCCGGGTCCAGACGTCCTGCGCAGCCACGTTCATCATGGCCGTCCCTCCGCCTGGCGTCCACCCCGAGGTAGCGCTGGCCGCCTCCGCATCCTGGGCTGACGAGCTGGAGCCCACGGCCGGCTGCGCCTCCGACGCGGCTTTCTATGGCTCTGACGCAGCCTTCCCCGCGCGCCGGCTTGGCGGCATCCGGACCGCCATCTCAGTCCTCGCGGCCGGCTCGCCCCCCGCCGACTGCGCAGGCGGCTGATTAGGCCGGCCGCCTTGAGCCGCCCCAGTTAGCGGGGTCGGCACCGGCGCTCTCTCCAGGATGATGACGTCGTCGTCTCTCCCCAGCACTGGCTGGTCGCCGCTGGCTCCCTCTGGCGAGGGCTCCACGTCCCCAGGCGCCATGACGCGCAGCGCGGTGACCATCAAAACCTCCCCCGCCGCCTCCGCGGCCGCAGCCTCTGCTTGGGCCCTGGGTGCGGCATCGGCGAGCGCCTTCGCCGCCTCCTCCTCCCGTGCCGCCTGGGCGGCCGCCGCCTTCCGTGCCTCCGCCTCCCACGCCTCTTGTTCCTCCCGCGCCTCCCGCGCGTTCCATTCCGTCGCCGCCTGAAGCTCGGCGCGGGGGTCCACACGGCGAGTGGTGCTCCCAGACCCCCTCGGCGGCTCGACGACGGAGGCAGCAGCAACCCGCTCAAGCGACAACGGAGCTCTGATCATTGAAGAAAAAGACAAGGGCTCAGGAACCACCAGAGAAAAGAAAGAAAAAAGAGTATATGAAAGAAAGTGAACTTACGCCTACACGGTCTGCGGTTGCTTCACCGTCTTGCGGAAGCGAGCCGCCTTCGCGGCCGCCTCCTCCCGCCTGGTGGCTGCCGCCCCGCCCCAGGGTTTCTTCGTCCGGCTGCCGAACAAACCCTGGGCGGCGTGACGCTTTTGACCTCCGCCCCGAGCAGGCGGTGCAGCGGAGGAATCCGCGCCGCGTCCAGATGCCGGCTGGCGGCGCGGGGCGACTTCGGCCTCATCGTCGTCCGGCCAGTCGTCGAAGGTGACTCCGAGCCTGAAGCCGCCTGCTTCGCCGCCGGCTTGGCCACCGCCCGGCTCGATGTTGTCGTCCATACCGGCGGCCCCCAAGTCGGGGTCCTCCAGATCGTGTTCGGTCCGGTCTGGGACGAATCGACGCTCCGTGTCTGACCCGCCGGCCGGCCGAAGAAGAGGGCTCTGTCGAAAAACAAACCGACTAAGTTAGAGTCGGCAAAGAGGAACTCGGCAACAAAGCAAAGAGACAAGGAGAACATACCGTAGGCAGCGGATTGGCTCGGCTATATGGCTCCTTGCCGAACTGCCACTCTTCGATGAGTTTGCAGTTCGCAAGGTAGTTCACCATATAGGCGACCTCCTCGCGCGGCATCTCCTTGGTGCACATTCGGCTCGGATCGAGCTGGCCGCTCATCTGACAGATCAGATGAGGCCGGCTCTGGAGCGGAAGAACCCGGCGCGTGACAAATGCGGCCAGCAGGTCGGGCCCCGTTAAGCCCTCCGACTGGGTCAGCTCTCGCACTCGGGCGACGGCGGCGGACCCGGCCGGCGTCAGAGTCACGGCCCGGAAGGACCACTGGGGCCGCCTGCCCGCCGGTGGGCCGGCAACGTAAGCCGGCAGGTTGATGTAGTCGCCCCGCGGGGTGATGTTCCGCACGTAGAAGTACGATTTTTGCCACTTCTTCACCGATTGGATCAGCGTGATGACGGGGAAGGGGTTGTCGGCGACCGACCTCCGCGACGCGATGAAGGCGCCAGTCTGAGCCGGCACGCCCTGCATGCGCGTGCCCAGCTTGGACTAGAAGAACTCCCCCCAGAGCTCGAGGGTGGGGAGGACGCCGAGGTAGCCCTCGCACAGGGTGACGAAGGCTGATAGCAGCACCACCGCGTTTGGGGTGAGGTGGTGCGGCTGGAGGTAGTAGAAATCGAGCCAGGAGCGGAAGAAGGCGCTCACTGGCAGGCCGATGCCGCACAAGAAGTGCGAGCGGAAGACCACCCGCTCGCCCTCCCGCGGCTCCGGCGTAATTTCCCTCGCCGGTGCGAGGCGGACCTCCACCTTGTCCGCGCCGGGCAGCCGTCGCGTCTGGCGGAGGAACTCGACGTGATCTTCGTGGACATTGGAGCCGTCCCAATCCCCGCCATACTGCTCCGTGGTGGGAGGCATGGTGAGAACAAGTGCGGCGACGGAGGAGCGAGTAGCGGAAGAGCGCGGCGGCGAGGCGCTGTCGCGAGAAACGGCGAGCGAAGAAGATGGTGGAAGTAGGAGGAGCGTGCGAGGGCCTGCCGCCCTCCACCTCCCCCTACTTATAGCTCCGCGAGGCGAGGCCGGGGAGGCCGGACGTGGGGGGGGGGGACGTGGGATTAACTGCACCCATTCCTCGCACGCACCGCGATTATTGCGCCCTAAAGGCGGGCCGAAACTGCCGCAAGGAGACGTGCGGGCGGTTTCGGGATGCAAAGAATCCGTGCCTGGGCCCGGGCGCGGACGTGGCGGGCCCCCGCCCTGCGGCGACGTCCTGTCACGCGCGTGGGCTGGCAGGCTTTCTGGCCAAGGGAGGCCACGTGGTTCGCAGACGGCAAGTGGCCGGCCCGAGGCCCGGTGCACACACTAGCGAGCTCCCGCCCTATGACTCCGGAGTTTTCGACCAAGGCGGCACGCCTAACCAAAGCCGGCTCCCAGCTGCCAACTTGTCAAGATAGGAAGCTGATCGAGCTTCTCAACCCGTATTCCACCTCGAAGCCCAATCAGCTTCGGGGACTACTGTCGGAGTAAATGGCCACGGGTAGCCTAACCGACTGCCCCTGGTTCTTCTGAAAAAATTATCAGGGCTTTGGGCCTCCAAGCACTCCAAGCATTGGGCCGCCTTCCCTGGCCGGCTACCTCTGAAGCCGACTCCCGGAAGGCGACCCAGCCTCAACGACCTCCCCCCAGGACAACCACGGGGTGGCCGACTCCAGGGAGCCGGCCAAGAAGAGCGCCGACTCCAAGCAGTCGGCCGAGACCACAACCACCAAAGCTACACCCACATAACGGTGACAAGACGGGGCGTGGCCGCAGTGCAGCCCACTACCCCCGAGGCCCGAGGCAGGCATGGCCACAGGAGGCCGTACGGGATGACCGTCTCCTGTTCGGCTCGGCACTTAGCCATGCCAGCCTCAACGTCATCCACGACTGACTCCTGTACGGCCCGCGGGCGACGGGCCCCTTCCGCCAGAGAGAGGCACGGAGGCGGCCTGGCCTCCCCCAGTCGGCCAAGGGCGTAACCGGCCCCCAGAAGCCGGCTACCCCCTTCCTCGAAGCAGGAGCCCCATTAAGGAGACAAGACGAGGTAAGGCTACAGTGAGAGCCCCCGAGGCGGCCCACTGTAGCCACGCTTACCTCGACAAAGCCCTCGTCATCAGAGGCGAGGCTACAGTAAGCAGCCGCCGGCAAGACCCTAGGCGGTGGGGCCGGCCTGTCGGCCAAGAGGCCGGCAGCCGACGGGACCCACCAGTCGGTGGGCCCCAACAGCCGGCGGAGAAGCCAGCGAGTGTAGACACTAACGGCTGGGACCGGAGCCCAGCCGGATTACAATTGTACCCCCGGGGGGTAGGCCTATATAAACCCCCCGAAGCACCCATGCAAAGGGGGGGCTTCTGAACACAGCACACACACCATAGAGATAGAGAGAAGCAAGAGCTAGCCTTGTTCTTCTTCTCCCTTGAACCCAACAGCTCTAGGAGCGATTGTAGCTACCTTTCCTTGATCTAGTGATCATGCGGAGACCCCGCAGAGCAGGACTAGGGGTGTTATCTCCTCGGAGAGCCCCGAACCTGGGTAAGATCCGCCGGCGTGCATGTCTTCGCCTCATCCTGTTTCCAGGCACCGGCGATGTTTTATTGGCACCCACAATGATAAGCCATCCGTTGGCATATGTCGCACCAACCACCCGACAACACTAGTGTCAAAAACGTTCTTATATTATGGGAGGGAGGGAGTACAAAGAAAGAGATAGAGAGAAGTAAAAAAATACACTTATAGCCAACCTTATAGCCAAAACCTTGTTGTAGTATGAGTGACTAAGTGATGACTATGTATGACATGCCAACATCAGATACCCTAACGCACCGTGTTAAATCTCCAAGGGCGCGACCGCACGAGCGACGTGACAGTCGTGGTAGGCGCGACCACGATACGGGCTGCTGGCAGCCCTTGGATCTGAGATCAAACAGTCGCATGCTAAGTTGCTGAAAATTTGCATAATAACCCTCCAGGATAGGATATTCACCCATAGGTCTAGAATCACGCCATGCAACCATTCGATCTCAGATCCAAGGGCTCTCGGAAGCTCGTATCATGGGAGAATGGAAAGCCACTACCCTGCCGTTCGCACGTTGGCAGTTCGCTCCTACTCGTCCCCGCACGTCCTTCAATACTACCGCGGTTCGCTCCTAGTCGTCCCATCCATTCACATTACGGCAGTTCCACTAATCCTAACCCTCCTCCCAAATCCATGGAGTCCCAAATCTCAACGATCGGCGGTGAGTACAAGGTTAGAACCATCACCGGCGATGAGTTCGACGTCATCTACACCCGTTCTTCCGTGACGGTGAAAGGATGCCTTTCTCGCTTCAGACGCATGTTCGAAGACTCAGATGATGAGTGGGTCGCTGGGCTAGATGTTGAGTACACCACAGTCCTGGGACGAGAGAAGGATCTAAAGGACGAAGAGAGGAAGAAGCCCGCTGTGATCCAGGTTTGCGTGCATGACTTATGCTTGGTCTACCACATATGCCATGCCGACGTTGAGTGCCAGGATTTTAAGGACTTCCTCGAGAGCAACCTAGTCAAATTCGTTACTGTAGACTTTGGTAACGACAAAGAAGTCCTGCGTCGGATAGGCCTCGTTGTAGGCAACACCTTCGACCTCCAGAAGAATCGGCTGGTGTCCTCTCGTCAGCCTTCAATGCTGACCCTGGCAGGAGCCATGGTTCATCCTTCGTATGATAAACTGGAGAAACTTCCATACACGTTTCATCGTCATGCATGGCAGCGGAATGTACTAGATATAGACCACATCCACTACGCTGCAATGGATGGCTACCTTTGCTTCAATATCTACAAGGGTTGGATGAAGATCAACAGCCAAGTGTGCGGTTCAAGCAAAGAAGTATCGGCCAAGAGGAAGAGGGACAAGGACGAAGTCGAGGACGTGGACGAGGACTCCGAGTAAGGTGGCAGTGTCGTTGCTCATGGTGGTTCTAATGCAGTGTCTACCGGAATAGTTGCAAAGTTTAATTTCAGGTGTGCTTAATTTAATTTGAGGGGTGTGTTGTGCTGAGCCCCCAGCAGAACTATGTTATGTTTCTTCTTGTTACTTTAACTCTTCAGTACGTACATACTAGTATTTCTTACATTTCATCTTTTAGTTGGTATAGTACTACCACTCGTTTCTTCACATTATATACGTACAATATATATGGCCAACATCATATAGCCAGCAGTTTAGTTGTCAAAGAATTTCAGGGTGCTTAGTTTTGTCAAAGAATTCCAGGGTGCTTAGTTTTATTTGAGGGGTGGGTTGTGCACTTGTGCTGGACACCATTATTGTGACAAGCCTTTTTAATAGTACTATATGCATAATTTGGCGACGAGCGCTCTCTATATGTACCACCTTTTTTTCAAGTTTTGCTCCATGGCGCAATCCATCGATACTACTACTGTACAAAAGTGGAGTATATACATTTTTTAAAAGGCTAGAGGGCGGGGCAGTCTAGCTCGGTCGGTTTCACGAGAGGCGATGGCCTTTGTGATTTGATGGCTCATTACTGCTGTCAAATCGAATAGTACTGCGCCGCCCGCTGCACGCCCGGCGCCTCCATTAAACCCCTCCGTTAAACCCGCATGCAAACCGAGAATCCTACTCCTGCCACACGTCCGTTCATGAGCGGGCTGGAATTAAACGCAACACCAGCCGAGCTCCTCCCGTCCGCCCTCAGTTCAAACGAGGCCAGACGCCGGCCAAGCTCCTACCGTCCGCCCTCTATTTACACGAGGCCAGACAGTCAGCGGGCAAGAATCGCACCCCTCCGCCGCTCCCCCATCTCCACCTTCACCATTTTCTCCACTCTTCCGATGGCTTCCGATGAGCCGTTCTCTGGCATATTACCCGGCAGGGTGGCCCGCCGAGCCCTCCGGATACGGGCGAGGCCGCTCGGTGCTTCACCAACCTCGCTTGGCCCGACGGAGCCAGTTGCCGCCCCAAGCAGGCGCGTGGTTCAACAACTCGCCGCTCCAGTTCAGCTCGATGAGGAGTGGCGAGTTGCTCCACGCCGGCACGGCGGCTAGCACGCCGATACAGGCGTCGTCGCTGCCGCGTCGTACCGCGCCACCAGTGTCTGCGGTGGTCGTGCCTCCCGTGTCTGTGGGCGCGCCTCCCGTGCCTGCGGCAGCGCCATGCAGGCAGAGACAGAAGCCGGGTGCATGGAGAGCGACGAGTCGGTGGCCAGCTTCTCCGTGTCCGCCGCCATCATCTAGGAGAAGTAGAACACGGGAGGCCGCCGCCACTTGGGACCCATGAAGGCCACCGCCGAGGCGACGACCGCAGATTCAGGTGGTTTCTTTGCTGCTTCGTCTCTTCCGAGGACCTTCGTCGACCCCACAAGTGTTTGACGGACATGAGGAAGACAAAGGGATCCGCGGGCGGCCATTTAGAACTAAAATAAGTCTAGATACATCCATTTCTAGGACAAGTATTTCCGGACGGAGGGAGTATTAATTATACAAGAGAGCCGGATTGGCACCTCTTAGTTCATGTAAATGTAATGAAATCCATCATGTTTATATGAAGATCCGGCTTTTTTATACGAAATCCTTCATGCTTATATGAAATCAGTCCGTGTTTGCACGAATTTCATCTGGTTGGTTAGAGTTGTAAAAATGTATGCCGCTAGCGTTTGATGTCGTCCTCCGCTTAAGGAAGCGGGAGGAAATTTGTCGGCTGCCGTTGGAGATGCTCTTTATGCTGGAAATAATAGAGTGACATCCAATCCATTTGAGTTAATTGCCTGTATGATTGTCCCTCTATAAAAAGTTAATTGCATGTAGAGTGTACACGTGACTTGCAGGGTGGCTACAGCTTCATACAGAAAGTTAAAAAGAAACAAGTCCATCCTTAATCTTGTATTCTAAGTACTCTGTGGGTTCCACTGTCAGTACAGTAGCGAAAGAAGTATATATTAAATAAGTAGAGTAATATATAATATAAAACTATAAAGTTAAAAGACAGAATTCGAACTCATGTCATCGCGTTGTGAGCATCCGGCGCTAATCAGCCCAGCACATTTTTGTTGTAGACCATGCTGGAGATATATCTCCATGTCTACTCTTATATATACTACATTCGTTCCTAAATATTTGTCTTTTTCAGATTTCAAATGGACTACCACATACGGATGTGTATGTAGACATATTTTAGAGTGTAGATTCACTCATTTTGCTCCGTATGTCTTTTCAGGAAGGGGTCAGATTTGTCCTTGATTTATTTATGAGGTATCCAGATGGCACTGCACTGCCAAGAAAAGAGGGTAACATCAAAATTATGGACTACTTTTTTGAGTATGTTGGTAAGGTCCGGTCATAGTCACTTGTTGAAATCTCTAAAAAGACAAATACTCCCTCCGTCCGGAAATACTTGTCATCAAAATGGATAAAAGGAAATGTATCTAGACGTATTTTAGTTTTAGATACATCTCTTTTTATCCATTTTGATGACAAGTATTTTAGGACGGAGGGAGTAGAAAACAGAGTTGGTGATGATGGTGTGCGTGACATCCTGCAATATAGGCCGTCGGATTTATATCTAACGGATAGGAAAGAAACTATGGCAATTTTGCAAAAATATACCCACACGTCTCTCCACGTTCGCAAATAAGGCCTTCCCTCGTCAACCTTTTCTCTCACAAGATAAACTACTCATACAAATGCATCTTGATGTTCCGTGCAACGCACGGGCAGCTAGCTAATTTCTTTTAAAATAGTTGCTGTGATAATTGGGATGAAGTGATATATTTTATGTCTGCCCCGAATGATTTCAGATTCACTAGTAGTAACAAAGAAAAGGTTGCCTTGTTAATTAACAGAAAACAGGGTGAAAACTATCACATGAGGCCGGTAAAAACAAGGCACACTGGGTTCAGCGTCATCGTCACTACAGGTGTGCGCGCGCGAGAAGTCTACATATCGAGGGGGCTACCGAGCGAGGCACCGAGACACAATGTTTGAGAGAGAAACAAATTGACAGATTATGATTAGATCGAGTTGTCACCCTTCTGCTGTCATTGTTGGGGGGAGGGAGAGAAAGACGTATCGAGAGTGTGCGCGGTAGGCACAGAGGCACAACTAGCGAGTGTGTGTGTGTGTGTGTGTGTGTGTGTGTGTGTGTGTGTGTGTTTGAAAGAGGAGTAGATACATTATTATCAAGATCGATGTGCCACCCTACTCCTTCGGTGCCGGGTAGTGTGTGTGTGTGTGTGTGTGTATGTTTGCGAGAGAAGCCAGTCGATAGATTAGTATCAAGATCGAGGTGTCACCCTACTCCTTCGGTGTTGGGAAGTGTGGGTGTGTGGGGGGGCAGTGACACTCACATATCTCTACTCTTATAAAAACAGAGTTGGTGATGATGGTGTTCCTGCCATCCTGCAATATAGGCCATCCGATTTTTATCCGACGGATAGGAAGGAAACTATGGCAATTTTGCAAAAAGATACCCACACCCCTCTCCGCATTTGCAAATAAGGCATTCCCTCGTTCATCCTTTTCTCCCACAAGATAAACTTCTCATACAAATGCATCTTGATGTTCCGTGCAACGCATGGGCATCTTGCTAGTAGGGAGAAGGAGTTTGTGTGACACATATCTAGCTATATTAAAGGATAGGTAGATAGCATATGTGTGAGAGACATTATTATACTTTGAGACATTAGTGGCTGTGGGTGGGGCGGAATTAAAGGGGTGGGCGTGTTAGACATAGAGAGTGTGTGTGTTTCTGTGTGAGAGACTTGTAGGACGGGGTAGAAAGACGAATTTAACCCTGACGGAGGGAGAGAAATACATGAAGTGCGCGTGTGTGATTCCGATGCCCACAGGGAAATGAGATATGTATGCGTGTGAGAGAGATTGCACAATTCATTCACGTATCACTATCTAGCGATCATGGACGTGCATCGCTTGAACATAAGTCAATATCTACTTCGTATCGTGGCCAAAGGTACAATATCGATTCAACGCTATAAAGATTGGACACTCACATATCACATTTTTTCTATTTAAATAAACCTTTTCAGTTGTGCATGCCAAAGTTACAGTGATGTTTCTTCAAACAACCAATGTAGCTATCATGTATATGCACCATTGTTACTCTTGCATTCAAATTCATTAGTCTTGGATGATTTAAGTTTCTATTTTGAAGTAATATATGTAATATTCATATATGAATTCAACAGGTACGCAATTTATGAAATGGAGGCTATGTAATCATATGAGGTAACACTTTTAAGTAGCTGACTACAATATCCATTTCTTTTTGTGCGCCTCTACACTAACACGTCAATGCATTATGTTTAAAGTAAATAACCAATGGCACTAAATTATCTATTTACACGAGAAATACATAGGCTGAGCGTTTGATCCCTTTTTTGTGAACGCGCCACTACACCCGTACGATTGGCCGCGCCCATGTGAACGTCCAAGTTATCAGCGCATCATCCCGAGTTATTGTCTTTTTTCTGGGGTGGACTTCACACCAGTTATTAACTGCTGACGCGTGCCCCGTGTACACAGTCTAGCATGACCTTCCCGCTAGCACGGTCCAAAATTAGTTGAAACTGGATACGAACGATCCCGCGGGCGGCAAAATCTCCCGCCTCCTTCTAAAATTTCCGCCACCTTAGTCTTTAGCATGCGAAATCCCCCTTTTGTCCTTGGTGCACGGAGACCAACAGTTACAATACCGCCCTTATCTACATGATAGGTCGGGGCTGCTTTGGTAACTTCCGGTTCCCCCCCTACACGGCACCCCCATTTCCTCTCCCCCTCCCGCAAAAACGACTAACTCCACAGCACCAGAGCATCTTACATCACGCCGTCCGTACTTCATCGCCCTTTCTCCCCTCCCCTCTCGAAACCCTAGACTGCTCATCCACCGGCGTACCATAGCCCATTCACTGCCAGCGGCGTCCACCTCGCCGGATCTGCTTCTGCGGCCGCATCTACCCCTCCCACCTCCCCTAGAAACAAGTAGACTGCTCATCCACCACTGTACCATAGCCCATTCAGTGTCGGCCTTGTCCACGGCGCCGGATATGCTTCGCCGGTACTGTCGTCAACCGCCGCACATCTGCAGCGGCTCATTCGTACTCCCCACTGGAGACGCTTCGTCCACACACCCCGGAGCCACCCCACCGACGCCCCCGTCGACGGCCTCTGATCCTCTTCGCCGACACCTTCCTCAACCCTACCGAAGCCGCTTCGCCGACACCTTCCTCAACCCTACCGGAGCTGCTTCGCCGACACCATCATCAACCCTACCGGAGTAGCTTCGCCTATACCATTCTCAACCCTACCGGGGCCGCTTTGCCAACTCACAAGTCCACGGCCTCAGATCCGCTTCCTCGCACCCTCATCCAACCTACCGGAGCAGCTTCTGACGCCCCATCCACGGCCGCAGATCTGCATCGTCGACACCACCCTTAACCCAACCACCGGAGCAGCTTCTGATGCCCCGTCCATGGTCGCAGATCCGCATCGTCGACACCATCCTTAACCCAACCACCGGAGCAGGTTCTGACGCCCCGTCCACGGCCGCAGATCCGCATCGTCGACACCATCCTTAACCCAACCATCGGAGCAGCTTCTGATGCCCCGTCCACGGCCGCAGATCCACGTCGTTGACACCATCCTTAACCCAACCACCGGAGCAGCTTCACCTACGCCCTCGTCCACGGCCACAGATCCTCTTCACCCACACCGTAGTCCACCCTACCGGAGCCGCTCCACAAACACCCTACTCGACGGTTCTAGATCTCCTTACCGGATCCCGATAGCCAGCGCAGCGTCATCATCCTCGACGTTTCTAACCTGATTCCCACCGTCTGGAGAGATGCCAAGCACCCGCCACGGCCTAGGTACTTGTCACCTTTAAACCCGTCCAGCATCACCTGCCCGATGTACTTCAAATATACTAACCGGTCGCTGTTACCTGTTATGCAGCTGGCAAAAACTACAAGGATGGTGTTTCTTCTGGATCTAACAGCTTGGCCAACCAAGATCCTGGACTGAGGCATTGCTATGATCTTGTAAGCGTGTCTCTCTCTCTTGTATTGTTCTGTGCCTGCCAGCGTGCTTTGCTAGGATTTTCGACCAGTAATCCCTTTGTGCAGACAATGATTTCTACTACTGGCTGCTAAATTAGATATGTAGATGTCATACATGATACTACCTCGTACCTCCATTCCTAAATATAAGTCTTTCTAGAGATTCCACTATAGGCTACATACGGAGCAAGATGAGTGAATCTACACTCAAAATGCATCTATATACATCTGTATGTGGTCCATACTGGAATCTCTACAAAGACATATATTTAGGAACAGGGGCAGTACATTACACAAAATCGTAGGTGGCATGTAGGAATTCCAGTGCACTACAGTAGGCTCCCTTAGAGTGCCTGCTAGTTCAGCATACAGAGTCATGGCTAGTTTATGGTACGCACACAATCGTTAATTGGTGGCTTAAATATGCGCAAGGGATATGCAATGTAGTATCATGTAGAGATGTCTGAAATTAGCCGTGTCAACTTGCAGATAGGGTTACACAATGAAAAAGTACAAGATGTATGTGGCAATTTCATGGAACATCGCAAAAAAGGAGAGGCAGCGGTGAGCCTATACAGTGTGCTATGGTACGTCACTCCTCCATTGCAATCATCGTGACATGTTATTTGTATGCCAGTTCTATTAGCCAAGTTTCTTAGGGACAGTTAGTACGAGTTATCCTAAGAAAATAAGCACCTGTGAATATAAGCTCCATGTAATAAGCCAACCAGTTCTTTTCATTGCGTTTTCAGCTTATCTTTGGTATGATCAGTGGAAAGTCTAGATTGCATTATTTTTTTTCATTTTGCTGCCCATATGGAAATTAATTTGACTTGCAAACATCACAAATTGAACCCAGTGTAGTAATTAATATGATAGGAAAACAGACCATCACTATTTGCTCAAAATGCAAATACAAAGATACCATCTACTTGGCACAATCTACTTTGGTCAATGTTTTCCATAGAGATCACATTGCCTAATTTAAACGAAGAACGCATGACCCACATTTAAATGAAGAACAATTATTTATTGAAATTCGATGGTCCAAGTGGCTGGTTATTATCGTATAGCAGCACCACCTGAAAGCATCATATAGCAGCAGCAGCTCATAGCAACTCATCATACAGCAGCAGCAGTCTGCAATTCATCATATACCAGCAGCAGCTCATAGCAATTCATCATATAGCAGCAGCAGGAGCAGCTCATAGCAATTCATCATATAGCAGCAGCAGGAGCAGCTCATAGCAATTCATCATATAGCAGCAGCAGGAGCAGCTTGTAGCAACTCATCATACAGTAGCAGCAGCAGCTCATAGCAATTCATCATATAGCAGCAGCAGGAGCAGCTCATAGCAATGCATCATATAGTAGCAGCAGAAGCAGCTCATAGCAATTCATCGTATAGTGGATCAGAATGAAAATTTGGCAAAAAATCAGAGGAGATCCTCACCTTGTTGGATGAGCTCATCCTTCAACAGCACCTCAAGGCCATGGCCTGGGAGGAGGGGAGGGGGAATAAGGTGCCTTCTGCCGTAGTGTGGCATCAGCCGTAGTTGTGCAGCGCCCGCCGGAGTAGTGCGTTGGATGAACCACAGTGGAGCAGCTGCTGGAGACCATGAGAATGAGGGGCGGCGCCAGATGGAGGAGCAGCCAGGGAGATTTGCCCCTACCCGCCGGCCATGTAGCCTAGCTGGACATAGCATCGTCGAGGACCAGGCCAGATGGGACCAGTGGTGACGGCTTGCTGGAGGAACCCTAGTGCTAGAGGCAGGGGATCAAGGTAGAGGGAAAGGGGAGAGGAGATGCAAGCGGGCAGGGCAATGAATGCTTGCGTGTTTGTTTTTACTTGAGGGTCAGGTGTGACACGGGCGTCAGCAGTTGCATTTTGAGTGTAATATAGGCAGACAACAGAGTCATTTCACTATTCCCCTTCCCTTCAATTTTTAGTGAGGTTCTACCCGAAACACCCCCTCCAAAGCGAAATTAGTTAAGCCCAAGCCCATAACTCAAAAATGACTTCTTTACATCTTTTATGGCTTATTTTGACAATATGCCCTGAAAAGGCGGAATCGAACTTGCCCTTAACCTGCAATTCAATTGTGCGTGCAATGATGAATCACTCCTGCCTGCTATCTGTACATTTAGGCATCATCATACATGGCATAACCTAATACATGTGCATTCCGTTGTAGAATCTGGAATATGCAATGTTTATGTTAGTTCATACGTTGCACATGATGTTTAAATGCCCCTTAAATCTGGTCAGTCAAGGATGGTCTTTAAGCCTCCTTCTTTGCTTCTTTTCTTGATATGTAAGATTTTCTCACACATATGTTCAATTGCTTGTTTGCATCAGCCAGCCATACTAGGACTGTTTGCTTTGATTACTTGTTGTTCTTGACCTAACACTCTAACAGAGCTTGTCAATGATTTAAACACTAAGGGCTGCTGTAGTGGGGCCTTGTCTAACTCATAGGTGACATAAAGGTTTAGCTGTACACTACAGTAGGCTCTCCAAGAGTACCTGGAGATCCAGTTCGAAGGTATGCCTAGTTTTTACATAGTGCAGACATAGTAAATGCTCATTTCATTGTGTGCAAGTGCAAGAGATGCGGCATGTTTCATTATGTGGTGTTGTTTTGTTATAATCTCATCCTTTTGTGTTCACAGACTGGAAAGTATGCATATTTATCTTCCAAGGAGACGAGTAACTAGTTTGTGTCACCTTGCAGAGGGGGTGCAATGAAGATAAGATTGAGGATTTCCAGGTACAAGATGTTAGGAAGGAGCCTTGCAAGAGAAGTAGGAGCTGCGCTGAGCCTCTTCAACCTGCTAAGGTAAGTCACTGTATGCAACTCAACAGTTCAATTCCTTGTTTGTTTCAAGCATAGTTAATTTTCTCTTTTCAATTGCTTTATTTGTCCTTAGTTAATGAGATGCCCAAATAATCATGCCTGATGTTCGGTACTTGTATCACTATTAGTTGACATAATTAAAGGCCTTACCATTTAATTACTCTGCCGAAGTGTGCCTGAAGCTTTGAAGTCTATTAACCAACTATTATTGCATGAGGCTCACAATCTAGTTTATACTACGCTAATGATTGCATAGTTTTTCCTGCTGTAGTATGTTTGTATGAAACCCTCTGCTGTTCATTATGCTCCCTAAGACTTTAATTGAGGCACAGAATGGCCAACTGCTTGCTTACTTATACGCAACGTGCTATCTAAATTTGTAACTTGTCTGTGTTTTCGATTGGGCCCCAACATCATGCTCCTCTGGTGAGCTAAGAGGGATTTCTATATGCAGGCTGCACAGACTATCTTTTTTATAATTTTAAAATATCACCTACTTATGCTTCATGACGTGTAACATTTTTTTAAGTGACGTGTAACATTATTGTTAGTCATGTTTTGCCATGTAGTACAAAATAGTGTCTTGTTCGCTTCACTGTTGTAACTATATTTTTGCCCTAGTCATGTGTACTTACAGAAACATTTCAGGATGAAGTGACATCAACACAAAGATCTGCGAGCAATGCGGCATGGCCGTTACCGAATGATTATGGATTGGAATTGGAATGTGGTGATGTTCTCGAGCATCAACTAGAGGTGGCAAGACAACGTGTACATGATTGTCAACGTATAATCAACAAGTTGAGACTGGACATGCAGGTATTAGATGCAAGAGTCAAAAAAGAAACAAGACACTGAGGTAACCATGAAGGAATTGGAGATTTTGTAGACTGAAATTTGTGCTATCTGAATCCGGCCAATCCTATTTTCTGAAGATATTATAGTTCAAATGGAGCTAAGTTGATGCGCGTCTATGATGTATGAGCTGTATTTGCCCAGTGTATGTAATTTGCTGTTTGTGTATGCTTTATTATCACCTGTGCCGAACCATAATGCCCAGTGGGTATAATCGGCTGTAATTTCTTTATTGTATAGTGTAGGATTATTCTACCTTTCTATGCCTTGATCTCTTTGTTGTATAGTGTATGCTTTTTAGAGGTGATAGTATTGAGTAGGATAATTCTTTGAATATGCTATATCGTTCAAACGGGGGCCAACTCGCCCGACCATGGCCCTTCACGGGCCGTCAGATCCATGGGCCTTCTATGTCTCGTTGGATCCATGGGCCTTCTACGTCTCGTAGGATCCATGGGCCTTGTACGTCTCGTAGGATCCATGGGCCTTCTACATCTCGTAGGATCCATGGGCCTTCTACATCTCGTAGGATCCATGGGCCGCCGACTCATTTATGGGTCTTGTACGGGCCTTTAATGGGCCGTAGACGGGCCTTTAATGGAAATCGTACGTTTTATGGGCTGACCATAACGGGCCGTTAATAGGCCGTATTTGGTGATGCTATGAAAATGGCCCAACAGACTAACGGTCCACAAACGGGCCGACTGTAACGACGGGCTGAATTTGGCCCACAAGCAGAAAATGACAGTAACGGGCCGAAAGTAACCAAATGCTGCAAATGAGCCCAAGAATAAATGGGCCCTCAGAAGGCCGAAAGTTAACTTGGGCTGGAAACGGCCCAACGGAATAACGGGTCGTTAATGGGTATAAAGTGATACACTGTTCATTACGGGCCAGTTTCACCACGGGCCGTTAATGGGTGTAAAGTAATACACTGTTCATTACGGGCCTGTTTCAACACGGGCCGCTAATGGGCCAAGAGTTACAAAGGGCCTCATATGGGACGAAAGACGTCATGGGCTATACATGGGCCAGAAGTGAAAACGGGCTGGAATCATATTGGATGGCCCAGATGACGCTACTGGGCCTAATTCGGATAGGGCGTAACGGGCCTTGGGTTAGCGGGCTGTAAATGGGCTATATGCGAACAGGCCGTTAACAGGCTTTCCATGGGCCGGCCCGCCAGCTTTTGACCAAGTCAAACGGGCCGGCCTTTTCACAGGAATGGGCCACTGTTGGGCCGTGCCACGCGTCGACGTATCATAGGCGCCTTCTGTCCAGTGAGTGGATGACATCTGTCCCAACGATGAGCCGACACGTGTTTCCTCTAGCCAATGATGATTTTACACGTGGAAAATCCCCATTGGTTGGGGCTGTTAACGGGTTATCGGATCCAAAACCCGACCTGATAGCTTAATGGCGTTCCGTTATGGTGGATGCCATGTGTCGGTCACCCTTGACGAAAGCACTTCTGTGATGCGCGACTTATCGTCATGGAAGTGGACACTTCCGTGATGATAATTTTGGTAATGTCATGGAACACTTCTACGACAGCACAGGTATGACTATCTTGATTCTATCATAAATTTCTCATGGATGTACATGCATGACAAAAACGCGACCTACTGTGACAAACACGTATCATCACGGAAGTGTATTTTGTTTGTAGTGAATGTTTAAGCTTATTTATGCAAACAGGAGCAAAAGAGTTCATAAAAGTTTTTCTTTCTCACTTTCAGTTTATCTACTGAATAGCTTCAGGACAAGCAAAGGTTTAAGCTTGGGGGAGTTGATACGTCTCCAACGTATCTACTTTTCCTAACGCTTTTCCTCTTGTTTTGAACTCTAATTTGCATGATTTGAATGAAACTAACCCCGGACTGGCGCTGTTTTCAGCAGAACTACCATGGTGTTTGTAAGTGCATGGAATATTTGGCGTCAGCCTATAGGTTTTCTGGTTTTTTTAATTTCTTCTTTGGCAGAATGTGAAAGATTGCCCTTTGATTTACCAGAAGTGGAGGAAGAATTAGTAGCAGGTTACCATACTGAATATTCCGGTATCAAATATGGTTTATATTATCTTGTTTCTTACCTAAATTTATTAGTTTCTTCTTTATTTGTAACATTTCTCTACTTGGGTGGGTGGAATTTATCTATTCCCTATATAGTGCCACCCCTAGTTGCTTTTGAAATATTGACGACAAACTTGGTTGAGGGACTAATGTGTTTGTGAGAATTGCAGGATAACATAGGTAGTAGTCCCTTATTGATACGGTTTACCTACCAGAGATGACCCCTAAAAATGTGTGAAGACATTGAAGACAACGGTGGTCTAAAGATATTCACAACGAAGATTATGACTTGAGAAGACATTCACGTGAAGATTATGGAGTGCGAAGACATAGTTGTTTCGTAGTTTCCCTTTCTTCTTTGTTGAGTCATAGGAACCACCGCACCGTTAAGTGGGGTCCAAGTGAACAAAGTCAGAGTGACTGATGTGATGCTCAACCAAATCCTATGTCTTCGAGCGAAGACAATAAGAGCAAATCTTATCCAGAGCTGGATGAGTCAGCTTTACTTGTAGCCCAAGTCAAGCTGCCGCGTGTGTTTGAAATCTGACCGTTGGACACGTGTCAGTTCCTCAGTGACCCAGGGTCATTTCGGACATATCAGGTCGGGTTGCCTCCTGGCTATAAATAGCCCACCCCCTACACCATAAATTGGTGGCTGCTCAGAGTTAGTGCACGGCTTTTGTCGTTTGAGAGCAACCCACCTCCGAAGCATTTGAGAGAGAGATCCTTGCGAGGACAAAGCCCAAAAACCCCAGAGCCAAAGAGTGTTAGGCATCACTGAAGTCTCTCTTTCCGCATGATCTGAAGACTTGTTACACTTGAGGACTATGAATCCTCCAGCCGGTTAGGCATCGCATTCTGAGAATCCAAGGGTCATTGTGGATTGCCGGTGAACGAAGTCTGTGAAGGTTTGGAAGTCTACCTTGAAGACTTACCGGAGTGATTGGGCGAGGACTAAGTGTCCTTAGCTCAAGGGGAATAAGGTGAAGACGCGGTCTTCTAAGTTAAATATCAGCCTCCCTAACCAGACGTACAGTTGTCACAGCAACTGGAACTGGTACAACAAATCCTTGTCCTCACCAAGCAACTGGTTCTATCCTTTACCTCTCTTTACTTACAGTTTGTCTTCATGAAGTCATTGCCTGCCTACATGATCTGATTGTCTTCACTGTGTGAAGATTGTTGTTGATTGGCTTCATACTATCTTCCATCCTGATCCATACTACCTAGTTGCTAATAGTCTTCGTGCTTTCACTTCATTGCTTACTTGACTATGGCTTGCTTAGTGTAGTCTACCTTTCGCTGCATATTAATAGGTTTATTTCTATTGTTTGTCTTCAAAGCCCTCGTGTTTTGAAGACTTTCATAAAAATAGCCTATTCACCCCCCCCCCCTCTAGTCGATAACTAGCACTTTCAATTGGTATCAGAGCAAGGTGCTCCCTTGTTCTGTGTGATTCGGTTTAACCACCTAGAGTTTTAGCTATGTCGACTGCAGGGATAATCAAAGTCTCCGTTGTGTGCCCTGTCATCGATGGCACTGATTACCCCTACTGGAAGAATAAGATGCGTATGCATCTTGAAGCCATTGATGTCGACCTCTGGTATGTCGTCAAGAACGACGATCCCAAGGTCGGTGAAGGTGTCACCACTGCTAATGTCAAGAGGTTGATTCAACTGGACTCGATCGCAAAGAACGTCATATGTGGTTATCTGACCAAAGGACAGTATGGCCGTGTGAGTGCTCTAGAAACTGCGAAGCTAGTATGGGACTGGCTCTCCAAGGTCAACGGAGGCGTCTCAACCCAGAGAGACTCAAGGATTGAGGTTCTTCGCAACCTCTTCAACCGCTTCAAGAGAAATGACAATGAGAACGTCCAGCTCACATTTGATCGCCTCACCGATATCACTAATGAGCTTCACGCACTCGGCGCCACTGAGATCACCAAGCACAAAATCGTCAAGAAGCTTCTGAGATCACTTGACAGCTCATTCGACACCCTGGCACTGATGATTCAAGAATGCCCTCACTTCAAGACTCTCGATCCTTCTGACATACTTGAGAGGCTCAACACACATGAGTTCCAGTTATCTTAGAAGAGAGATATCTATGGTCCCACCTATGGCCGAACTCGCGCTTTGAAGGCAAAGGTTGTTTCCTCATCCGAAGAAGAATTTGATTGCAGTTCTGAGGATCCTGAAGATATTGGAAAGGAGCTTGCTATGCTTGTGAAGAAGTTCCAGAAGTTTACCAAGAAGAAAGGCTACAAAAAGTCTTCAAGATCCAGCTCAAGAAATGATGAAGCTTCCTCTCGTGACCACAAGAAGAGAACGTGCCACAAGTGCAAGAAACCTGGTCACTACATCTCTGAGTGTCCATAGTGGGACAATGAGACCAAGAAGAAGAAGAAGAAGAAGAGCAAGGAATATGATTCTGATGACAAGAAGAAGAAGAAATCCTCAAAGTCTTCTTCAAAGTCTTCATCACACAAGAAGAGCTCATCTGGCAAGGCTCGTGCGTTTGTTGGCAAGGAGATGGATTCAGAGGAGGAGTCTGCTTCTGAGGAGGCAGAGGTGGATTCTGAGGAGGAGTCCGATTCAAGCGTGGCAAGCCTGGCTCTAGCTACGGCCTATGTTGCCAAGTCCATCTTCAACACTGAAGACAATGGCCCCATCACCAACGCTAATGCTAATGATGAGGATGACTCTGCTCCCACCTACTGCTTCATGGCACGTGGTGCCAAGGTACACTCACGCGATGCTTACTTTCAAACATCAAGTGAAGATGACTCTGAATGTGAATCTAAACCTAGCTACAAAACACTTGCTAAAATTGCAACTGAACAACAAACTGCTATGGAACATATTCAAAAGCTGTTAGACAAAAGCGACGACCTGTTGGACGCGGAAATGACCTGATCTTAGTCCTTAATTGAAGGCATCAAAAATCTTCATGTTAAGTACGAGGAACTTGAAAGTCGTCATGAAACGCTCTCAACAACTCATGAAGAGATTTCCTACGATTATCTTCAAAGGAAGCAAGAACTTGAGAACTTGAGAGCGACTCATGTAGATCTTCAAAAATAGAATGAGTCACTTCGCGCTCAACAGATCAGTCCCGCTCAGGAAGAATTTGAACCACCATGTCTAAAATGTCTTGAGCGTCATAACGTTGTCTCTATTGCTGAATGTTCTATTGCTGCTACTGTTGCAATATCTTCAACTGCTGATGTGGTAACTAACCCCTCTACTGAGGATACCACTACTATTGCTGATGAGAATGCCAGGTTGAAGACATTTCTTGAGACAGGAATGTACAAAAGTCTCAAAGGGCATCAGACACTATGTGATGTCCTCAAAAAGCAGATTCTGAACCGAAACCCTAGGAAAGAGGGTATTGGGTTCGAGAGGAAAATGAATGTTGATGGTTCTTACTGGAAGCCTGAGCAGTACCCCAAAACCACATGGGTTGCTGCAAAGGGACCTTCAGTGGATCCATCTACCTTATCTGGCTTCACTTGTGCTAACCCGATTATCATTGATGAATCCTTTGATGCAAACTATAAACTGTTTAAGAATCAGAATGGTGAAGTGTTTGCCAGGTATATTGGTACTAACTGCAGGAATGGACCACCTATGAAGAAGATCTGGGTGCCCAAAAGTTGTCTTGAGAATCTTCCTGTGAATGTCATCATGACACCACCTGGGAAGAAGACAAACCCCAGACCAAAGGCATCATATGGTCCAAAGGCTTCATACAGACATAGGACTCACCAGAGTCACCCTAACGACAATGCTTTCCAGGGAAACCATACTCAGACTTATGAATATGAGCGTGTTTCGTCAAACCGCTATATTCATAAGACCAAGAACTATTCTGCTTATTCTTATGAGTATTATTCACCACCTGCAAGGCTATTTTCTAGGGCTCCAAAGCCGAAATTCTCAGATGCTGCACTTAGACTCATTGCTTCTAAGCCACCCTTGAAGATTTGGGTGGTTAAGAAGAATTAACTCTCTTTTGCAGGGAATGGTCTCCAGCCGGAAATCAAAGGCTTCTGATGCTTATGCTGGGGACCTTAAACATCTTGTGGGACGCAAGATAAAATGTCCAAATGGTCTTACTATGTATTTTGTCTCGGGATTCCTTGACAATCATCCTATTTATCCTAACCAAGATCTGAACTTTCATAGTCCGCTTGTTTGTCAAATGTTTATGCTTCACAATACCCTTGGTGAAGCCTACCCCCCAAACTGCACTATAGGGTATGACACCAAAGGCTTCAGAATGGATTATGGACAGTGGATGCACTAACCACATGACTGGTGATCGAAGTCTTCTGATGGATTCAACCCTACGTCCATCTGACAAAAGTCACATCACATTTGCCGACACTGGTAAAAGCAAGGTATTTGGTCTAGGTAGAGTTGCAATCTCAAAGGATCAGCACATGGATAAAGTGATGCTTGTTGAATCCCTTGGTTTCAACTTAATGTCGGTCTCAATGCTTTGTGATCTGAACATGATTGTGATATTTGGAAAATATCGTTGCCTTGTGCTTATGGAATCTGACCATTCTCTAGTCTTTGAAGGGTATCGAAAAGATGATCTGTACATGGTAGATTTCTCAGCAGGACCACAATTGGCCGTATGTCTTCTATCAAAAGCTTCAGAGTGCTGGCTCTGGCGTCGGAGGCTAGGACATGCTGGCATGAGGAAATTGTACTCTCTCGCAAAGAAGAAGCATGTCGTGGGCATTGAGGTCGTCAAGTTCAAGAAGGATCATCTATGTGGTGCTTGCGAAGCTGGAAAGATGGCTAGGGCTAAGCATCCCTCGAAGACAATCAGGACGACGACTCGTCCCTTCGAGCTGCTTCACATGGACTTATTTGGCCCTACTCACTACTCTACCCTTACTACCACTGCTTGCCTCTATGGCTTCCTTATTGTTGATGATTACTCAAGATATACATGGGTGCATATAATCCTCTACTAGAATGAAGTGCAGGATGTCTTCAGACGATTCGCCAATCGTGCCATGACGAACTATGGCATCAAGATCAAGCATATCAGAAGTGACAACGGCACAGAGTTCAAGAACACCGGCCTTGACACTTATCTTGATAAATTGGGCATCACACATGAGTTCTCAGCTCCATACACACCTCAGCAGAATGGCATCATGGAGCACAAGAACAGAACCCTCATTGAGATGGCTCGGACGATGCTTGATGAGTACAAGACTCCAAGGAAGTTCTGGCCTGAAGCCATTGATACTGCATGCCACCTCATCAACCGTGTTTATCTTCACAAGCTTATAAAGAAGACATCCTATGAGCTCCTAACTGGTAAGAAGCCAAATGTCAGTTACTTCAGAGTATTTGGTGCTAGGTGCTGGATCAAGGATCCACATCACACTTCAAAATTTGCACCGAGAGCACATGAAGGTTTTATGCTTGGATACGGAAAGGACTCGCACTCCTATAGAGTCTTCAACCTCTTTCACTATAAACTGGTTGAAACTCTGGATGTGCGGTTCGATGAGACTAATGGCTCGCAAAGAGAGCACCTGCCAAATGTGCTAGATGAAGTCTCACCTAGTGAATCTATCAAGCTTATGGGTACTGGAGAAATCATACCTTCAGAGGCACAGGCTGAAGAAGAAATCATCATTTCTGCACCTAGTCAACCCAAAGACACTGCTCAGCCTGAAGCCAATGCTGAAGATGAAGACAATGATCAGCAAGGGCAAAATCTTGGTCCAGTTCATCCCCGTGTTGCAAATGAAGTACAGATTGAGAAGATAATTGATAGCATCAATGCACCTGGTCCACTCACTCGTTCAAGAGCAACACAGCTAGCAAATTTCTGTGGGCACTTTGCATTTGTCTCTATATCTGAACCAAAGAAAGTTGATGAAGCCTTCATGGAACCTGAATGGATTCAAGCTATGCAAGAAGAGCTTCAACAGTTCAACCTAAACAATGTATGGGAATTGGTCAAGCGTCCTGATCCTCGCAAGCACAATATCATAGGCACCAAATGGATCTATCGCAACAAACAAGATGATCATGGTCAAGTTGTCAGAAACAAGGCTCGTCTTGTTGCTCAAGATTACACACAAGTAGAAGGGATTGACTTCGATGAAACATTTTCTCCGGTGGCTAGGCTTGAAGCCATTCATATACTACTAGCCTAGGCCAACCATCACAACATCCTCCTGTACCAAATGGATGTGGAGAGTGCCTTTCTCAATGGAAAGATTGAAGAAGAAGTGTATGTTGCACAACCACCTAGTTTTGAAGACCCAAAACATCCTGACATGGTATACAAGCTCAACAAGGCACTGTATAGCCTCAAACAAGCTCCTCGCGCTTGGTATGACACACTCAAAGACTTCCTGAAGAGCAAAGGCTTCAAACCTGGTTCCCTGGATCCCACACTCTTCACGAAGACATATGATGGTGAACTGTTTGTGTGCCAAATCTATGTGGATGACATTATCTTCGGCTGCACTGATAAGAGATATAGTGATGAGTTTGGACATATGATGCAAGAGCAATATCAGATGTCCATGATGGGTGAGCTGAAGTTCTTCCTCGGTCTTTAAATTCATCAGCAGAGCAACAGCATCTTCATATCACAAGAGAAATACCTCAAAGATTGCCTAAAGAAGTTTGGAATGCAAGACTACAAAGGATACACGACGCCAATGCCAACCAAAGGTCAATTGGGCCCTGACGATAATGGTAAAGAGTTCAATCAAAAGGTATACCGTTCCATGATTGGTTCTTTACTCTATTTATGTGCATCTAGGCCAGATATAATGCTTAGCATTTGCATGTGTGCCCGATTCCAAGCGGCACCAAAGGAATCGCATCACTTAGCTATGAAGCGAATTCTTTGATATTTGGCTTACACCACAACACTAGGATTATGGTATCCAAAGGGCTCAGAGTTTGATCTAGTTGGATTCTCATATGCTGATTATGCTGGTGACAAGGTTGATCGCAAGTCCACATCTGGCACATGTCACTTTCTTGGACGATCTCTTGTCTGTTGGTCTTCAAAGAAGCAGAACTGTGTATCCCTCTCCACTGCTGAATCTGAAAACATTGCTGCTGGATCTTGCTGCGCTCAGCTTCTATGGATGAAGAAAACTCTCAAGGACTATGGCATCCACTTGAAGCAAGTGCCTCTTTACTGCGATAATGAAAGCGCCATCAAAATTGCCAATAACCCAGTCCAACACTCGAAGACAAAGCACATTCAGATCCGTCATCACTTTCTCAGAGATCATGTCATGAAGGAAGATATTGATATCATTCACGTCAACACTGAAGAGCAATTGGCAGATATCTTCACAAAGCCCTTGGATGAGAAAAGGTTTTGCAAGTTGCGGTGTGAGCTAAATGTCTTAGAATCCTCAAACGTCCTATAATTGGGGACACATCCTAACGCTTATGCATATTGATGACTTAGATGTGCAACACACGAAGTAACGTATATCTTTAATCAATGAAGACATACACTCTAAGTGTGAATACATTAACGCAGAATTTGACTTCGGAGCGCCATGATAATTGTGCGTCGTGTCTGGGTCTAATACTTCCTATACGGTGGGTAACGCCACCACCAAATTCTTTTGAAGTGTTTCAATTGGTGTCACAATTGCATAGTCTTCGCATTTGGTTTGTCTTCAACATTTATTTGACTTCACGTTTATCTTTGCAATGTTGAGTTGGTCTTATACTGATATATACATATATTAGTGTTCTTTCCTCTACAGCATTCACTTATGGCTATGTCTTCATACTTGAATTTTTCTTGATCTAAGTGAATGTGATCGGACCCTAACCTCTTCTGTGCTTCTACCTCAAATTATATCTATCAAAATCTTATGCATTCTATTGAAACATGTCGATTGTCTTCTCTGAATCCTTGTCAGCAGAAGACAAAGAGACAAAAGTTTAATTCTCTTTTTAATGTTATATCCTTATTGCCTGAATACCGGAGAAGCCGGAATGACCACCCGACAATCCAGGCGTGCGTGGGAACATGGAACAACTTCCAATAAGTTGCATGCAATCCATGTGTCCTTCAGATGTGAACCGCCAGGGGCACCTGCGTAATTACGTTGTGCTATCCCTTTCCTTATAAATACACACTCACCACGGTCATTATCTCTTCTTCCACTCGCCACCTCGCACAAACCCTAGCGCCTCCACTAGCTCGCGATGGCGTCGGAGACGAAGCGCTTAGCTGCCGCAACTTCTTCGACGCCGCACGCCGGCCGCGGACCTCGTCCACTCCGCCGCCGCCGTAGGTGTCTTCCGCCGCCGAGTTAGGGCGCGAGAGATTGAACTACTCGGCTTCTAACT
Organism: Triticum aestivum; assembly: GCF_018294505.1. NCBI lineage: Eukaryota > Viridiplantae > Streptophyta > Magnoliopsida > Poales > Poaceae > Triticum > Triticum aestivum. Next base: position 199,887,290 of record NC_057802.1, on the reverse strand, counting down.
CTGCCTCATCTATCAGTTCGTCAGTGGTAATTAAAACTTACTTTTTATTGCCTTTTTGATCCGTCAAATCCATCCACTTCAACCAAAAGTGGTTTCTTCACTTCCAAATCTGGATCTGTCTTCATCTGCACCTCATATCATGCTAAGGATATTCACTTATGCTTCATAACTAGTTAGATTCCTCACTTGTACTTATTCATGGATTCGTACAAATCTGGAACCAACTCTCATCAAATAAGTGAATGTCTTCGCACTATGAGGTCAATGTCTTCAAACCGATTTATCTTCAAAATCTTCTGAGAATGCATATGACCTCTTCCCCTTCCCTCGCACCTCTAATGCTGTCACAGGTACATGTTCGTGGGAGAATCCCTTGGTTCTCATAGTCTGCATTCATTTGCAGAGTTCTTGCAGCGTCACATTCACTCCCCTGAAGCCAGCTCTTGTCTGACCAGCAAAAGGAAGCCATTCACTGTTCTGAAGCCATTCAGTGTGAATATAATGGCAACTGAAAAATCAGCAAGAAAAGGTGGCAGGCAGCGCCGTGGAGATACTGCTAAGGATTTACCTCTTGATATGTTTGAACTGTACAAGTCAGATCCTGAGGAAAGCTACGGGCAGCGCAAGACCCGAATCCAATGGATTCGAAGATATTGGGTAGAAGAATGGTTCAAGTACAGATTCGTCACTGCCGAATATGCTGAGAAGAACGCCATCAAGCGCCCATGGGGTGATATACTGTACCGAAACCTGCAGCCAAAGTCGAAGCCTGGAGCTATTGCCCAAGGCTTCTACCCATGCATGGTCCGAGGACCACAGCCTGAGAATGTTGATCCGACAACTATGCTATGGTGTCGCGAAGACAATCTATTCAAGCGCAATTTTCAGTTTGCAAAGGAGTCGGCAGCTAAAAACAAGAAGGCTTTCAGACTCGACTTCAACCCTGGTCCGTCTCCTCCAAGGCCGGATGCCACACGTGATGCAAATCCCAATGTCATCGGCCCCTTCAATAACTTTGATGGTCTTCTCTCTCACATTGCTGCCAAGAGGGCCACCATGGATCAATCTGCTGAAGACGCAGACTCTGAAGATGTGCCAGCACCACCAAAGCAGAAGAAGAAGTCAAAAGCTTCAAAGCCCTCTGCTGCTCCAACCGCTTCAACTATGAAGACATTGCAGACTGCACCTCCTGAATCCAGTGTGCAGTCTAAAGATCTGCCACGGGTCTCCAAGAGGACCAAGAAGACAAAGAATCCCATGAAGAGTTCTGGGCATGAACTTACTCCTGCTGCCGTTCTGCGCAACGAAGAGGACATCATTGATCTGTCCAGTGATGAAGCCCTTGAGATGCTTATCAAGAGCAAGCAAGAGGCGGAGATCTTCAACGATCTGCCCCTCTTTGATGTTGACATTCTGAACAACTTCATCGATAAGTGGTTCGATGACCAGAGCATCAGTATTGATCATCTTCAGCTGCCTTTGGACATCAGCGTCACCTTCCACGGGGCCATTGCCAATGAATTGGCCTTGGCTCAGAAAATCATTGAACTAAAAAATAGAATTGATTATGAGAAGGCTCACTTCAAGAAGAACATGGCCAAGCTCAGCGTGGCTGATGTTCAAATCTTCAAGAAGATGATGCATGACCTCAAGGAACAATTTCACAAGAAGCGTGAAGAAGCTAAAGGCTCACGAGAGCGGATGAAGTACTTCGCTAAAAAATGCGTCCAAGCACACAATGAAGCTGAAAAGCGAAAGTATCTTGGCCTTCCTGGCATTGACCCCAGAATGGCTGCCAAGCAAAAGAAGAAGTCTGCTATGGCCCAAACTGCAACACAAAGGCAGGAAGAACCTCACATTGTCTTCCCTGCCAGCATGATTGGCACAAAGCCAAAGGTAAACTCAGTAGCTTCAGAGCTGAAGCAGACAAGAGAAGCTGAAGCCGAAGCCAGGAAACGCAAGCACAAGGATGCTTCTGATGATGCCCCATCAAAGAAGAAACTGAAGACAAAGTCTTCAAAGAAAGAGAGTGTTGCGGCCTCTCAGCCCCTCATTGTTGAACCCATCTCTGTCGCTCTTCCAGCCACCAACAACCAAGAACGACGTATTGTGATCCACAAGCCTGCTTCCATAGATGCTCCTGAAGATGAAGAAATTCCAACTGTTGACCCCCTCACTGCTGAAGACATTGGTCATGAAGACAAGGTTGATGATGATGAAGTCCTTCCTCAGCTCGAGCCCAAGTCGGTATCATCGCCTGCTCCAACGAGTAGTGAACTAATCAGCATTGGTCGTCCATTGACGACAATTGCTCAAGATGACTCATGGGCCGAGCGCCCCCAACAAGACACCCCAATGCATGACGAGACACCTAGAAATCCACCACCTCAAGTCACCACTACGGTGCTTGACGACGACAACTACATGGTGCAGACCACTCCCTCACCAAAGGCTTCACCTGAATTTCGCAGGCTTCGCAAAGGCCCCAGGCCATAGGTCACCATGTCGAGCATTTCGGAAAGGGAAGTGCACCAAAGCTCAGTAGCACGTCAAGTGTTTCCTGAAGCCACCCCTACTGCGAATGTCTCTGAGTCTGAAGCAAAAACTACTGAAGACATTCCGGCTGCATCAGCCGATGAAAATCAAGGAGAAAGAGAAGAAGAAAGAGTTGCCACACCCCCTGCTACTGATCCAGTCATTCTTGAGGAGAATGTGATTGTGCCCAACCCTCCTGTTATTGAAGAAACGGAGGTTGAAAACACTGAGGCTGCCACAAACAATGCCACTGACGCCACTCACAATGTCATGGCTGAAGACAATGTGGAGCCTGAAGCTAATGTGGTGCCTGAAGCCACTGAGAATGCTGAAGCCACTGTTCCACCTCCAAGGCCTCACACAATTGAACAGGCACATGATCATGGCCAGCTTGTCATGGTGAGATGGCTCATTATGGTTCCTCCCACAGCTCCTGGACCACAATATGACTATCATGTGGAGCAAAGGCCACAAGTTCAGAAGCCCAAGCCACGGCTGGCAAGGCTTCCAGGTGTTGCGACTACACCAGGATCATTCAGTGTGCACAGCTTCAGAGCCCACAACACCTTCTTCGATAGCGCCAAGAATCCCTATTCGAAGTCAAAGATCTCTTCTGATCGATTCTGGAGCCATCAACAGCGCAGCTACTACTCCTGCATTCTATACAATCAGGAGCGAATCTTTCCTCATATGCGTCTGGATTGTGAAGATATTGTTGGGATGCCCTGTCTTGAAGAAGTGATGGACTGCTTTCGGGGTGTTGGTCTTCTGCAATTTGTCACTGACAAAGAGCACTGGAATGAAGAGCTTCTGCTGCAGTTTTATGCTACCCTACATATTCGTGGCTACAACAGGGATCCGAAGACATGGATCCTTGAGTGGATGTCAGGAGATGTGCACCATGAAGCCAAAGCTCTAGACATCATCGAGCTTACCTCCCTGTCCACTCCAGGTGAATTATATGAACCTGGTTGTCAGCTTCACAGAAATGAACTGCAGAGTATTTTTCAGAGGCCTGAACCCAATATGAGTCAGATGCTCAGTATGATGAAGCCACTGCCTCTTGATGCTAAATACCCCAAAGAGTTCTTCGTCAAGGACCTCGAGTACTTGCCCCGCACAGTATATCACATTCTGAGGCGTACTCTATGGCCAATCAAGGGATATTCTTCCGAAGCCAAACTTGAAGGAACCATGAAGAATTTGGTATTTTATATTGTCAATGGCATCAGATTCAATTCCTAGGATTTCTTCATCAAACAGTTAGCTGCTTCTGGAATTGATCTGTTTGGCCTGAAGTTTTACGCTCCATTGGTGATTCGTCTCATTAAGCTTCACTCCACTGTTGACTATCAGCCCTCAGCGTGCAATCATCTTGTCTTTCTGCCTGAGGTTGATCTATCCATTGAAGCCATCTACCCCGAGCCTGCCAAGAAGCCATTACATCTTCAGAATGCTGAACACCAAAGCTTCACGCAGCCCATTGAAGGAATTCTTGTTCCAAATGCTCCAACTACTGCTTATCCTGTGGCAGGCAATATGCGTGTGCCACATCGTGCCAACACCGAAGCCACTGCTAGTACAATTTCCCAAAGGCCTCAGAAGCGTTCTCGTGTACTCAATGACCGAGAGCTTCTTGTGGCCTTACATCAGAAGTAGGATAAGCACCATGACTGGCTAAAGTATCAGATGCACAGTATTTTGGTGGATGTCAATCGCATTCGAAACTTGACCACCAAGAACTCATTTGTTGCCCATGAAGCCTGTCGGCGGTCCTGGAAGAGCCTCACACTACTATGTCCTGAAGAAGATCTTTGCGAAGATGGCTTCACTGAGGATTTCAAGTTTGATTCCAGGCCTCCACAAAATGCAAGTTGGCGTTGTCGTGGATCTAAGACTGACAGTAGAATGGGGGGTAGATATGAGGAGGCAAGATCTCGGCTATGGTGAAGTTGTACACAACAGGTTTACGAGTTCAGTCCCTTCGCAGTGGAAGTAACAGCCCTATGTCTCAGTGCCCGGAGGCGATCGACTTTATATGTGTGTTGAGTTACAGGGGGTGCGAACCCTTGTGCCAGTGGAGGGGGTGGCTTATATAGAGTGCGCCAAGACCCCAGCTAGCCCACGTTACAAGGGGTTTAAGGTACATAAAGAGATGGCGTTACTGGTAACGCTAGTAATAAAGTGACATAAATGTCCATTAAGTCTACAAAGTAAATGTCCGACCGTTGATGTGCAGAGTGACTTTAGACCTTCTGTCCGTCGAGTGTTTCCTGCGTCGGTCGAGTGACACTGGATCTTCTGAGTGGAATGCTTCTAGTCGAGTGGATGATGCTATACCTTGAATGCTTTTGACTTTAGGGCGATGTCCTAGGGGAGGGTGTCTAGGTCAGGTCTATGACCCTACCCTAGGTACATAGCTTCATCATTAGCCCCCGAATGGTTCAGGGTTCGAGCGGAGAAGGAGTTGAAAATACTTCCGACTCAATTTTTACGCTTCGGGAGCGTCTTGCTGAGATCAACGAACGACACGGTGACTTCAACTTCTTTTTCAGTCGCCTTGATCCATTCTTAGTTTGCCGAGTGAACTTTTACTGAAAAAGCTTCGAGTGTTGGTATTGAAAAAATCTTCCGTCTGACAGGTTGCTCTGCTGCTTGCGGATCTTGCGGGATTTGAATTTCGAGAAGTGCGCGGGGCGGAGGAGGCCGCGGCAATCGGAGAAGATTAGGAAGAGGCACCTCGATCCCCGCGCCACCTTTTTCACCATGTACTGCGCGCGCGGCTGTTACGGGATTTGACAGGATCGCCTGGGCCCATGGGTCAGCCACTCAGAAACGACCCCATATAAGGCGCCGGGTTGGGGTTTTTTGCACAGTGTGTTCCCATTCTTCCCCTTTCTCCTCTGTTTTCTCCACCGCATCCACCTCTGCTCTCGGCGCCGCCGCCCTGCTCGAGCTCCGCCCGCTACAATGGGGAAGGAGAAGACGGTGGCCTTGGAGCGCGTGAAGAAGACGACGGCGAAGGCGACAGCGAGGGCGAAGGGGAAGAAGACCAGCCGGGCGGAACCGCGTCCGCGGACTAGCTTGCCTCGCGGCTGGATCCAGGGCGATTGGATTCGGTCGACGATCCGGCAAGACGACATCGATGATCTGGTCGAGGGGGGACTGATTCCCCACGGATCATGGCGGCTCCCGGAGGATGAAACCGAGCCGCGGCCGCAGGAGGGTGAGTGTGTTCTCCTCGCCACTCATGTGGACCGTGGTTTTTCTTTGCCTCCCCGTCCTTTCTTCCGGGGCTTTCTGCACTTCTTTGGAGCACAACTTCATCACTTTTCTCCCAACACCATCGTGTATCTTGCTGCGTTCGTGTCCATGTGCGAGAATTTCCTGGGTTGTCGACCACACTGGGGTCTCTTCAAACACATTTTCACATGCCGTTCTCAGTCAGTTAAGAAGGCCAATCCGAGTGACGAGAGGACGCACGTGATCCAGATGTGTGGGGGTCTTGGGATCCAAATGAGAGGTAAAAGCACTTTCCCAGCCATGATTCTTCCCGAGTCAGTCAGAGGGTGGCAGTCGACCTGGTTCTACTGCAAAGACCAGCCGACTCCAAGCCAGTCGACTGGACTTCCCTCCTTTTCCATGGCTCGAGTCGAGAAGTCTTCCACCTTGAAAGTGACCCCAGAGGAGAAAGTGGAGGTGAAGGTGCTGGTCGAGTGAGTGGTCCAGCTTGTTCGTGATGGCGTGACCGGCATGGATCTGTTGGAGGTCTTCCTCAGACGACGCATTCAGCCGCTTCAAGCTCGTGACCATCCGATGTGGATGTATTCGGGCATTGATGATACCACTCGGATCCATCCAGAGGAAGTCAACGAGGATACGGTGGAGCGGTGGTTGAGGGGTATCACTGGCAATAAGGATAACCCCAGGGGGTCCAGGAGGATCCCTCCATTCGACAATTCGTATGAACCAGATAAGGTCCAACTCTAAATTGCCGAGTGTTTTCTTGATTTATCATGTAATTGCTTGTTGCCAACTAAATGATTTTTGTTTCGCTTGTTGTCTTTCAGGCCCTGACTGAGATTTACTCGATGCCCAACGAAGAGCAGGAGCAGGATCCGGAAGGGGAGGTGAGTGGAGGCGAGAGCGGCGAGTGGCAATCTGATGGAGGAGAAGACGACGAAAGTGACGACTCTGATGACGATGAAGAAGTCGACTCACCTCCTCGCACCGAAAGGCGATCCAAACAAACTCATGACCCGGCAAGTATCCGTGGCAAAGCAACTGTGCAGACCGGGCAGTCGTCAAAGAATCCTCGAACATCTTCTCCAGCTCCAACTGAGAAGGCCCCGAAGCAACCAAAAGCTACAGCGTCAAAATCGTGGAAGGCTTTGCCCAAGATCAAAGTGGCCATTCCCATTGCTTCCGGGTAATAGTTGAGCTTGATTTCTAGGCTTGGTATGAATTTGAACTTTGGTTGACTCATTTCAGCAGACATGGCCGACTGAATCTTGAGATTTGCAGTGCTGCTACCTCTGGGACTTCTGCTTACAGGAATGAAGACAAGGAAATGGAAGATGCATTCACCTCCGGGTACGACTCTCATAATCTTGTCTTTACTTTCTCGACCGTTTTGTTGGTCAACTGAATTCTGGCGATTGCTCCTTTCCGCAGCTCCTCCCAATGTCATTGATCTTCCAGACGACAACGAGGACGTGCCGCTGAGGCCCAGGGGAAGAGGAAACAGGAAGACGTCAACTGACAAGGCGCCTCAGTCGACGCCGGTGACGGAACCAGTGATCCAGGAAGCCGGCGACGCCAATCGGACTTCTGTGACTTTCGCCATACCATTGTCGAGTGCCCAACCCTCAGTGTCGACTGTGCAGACTCTAGCCGATCCACCTTCACTCTTTACTGCACATCAAGTCCCAGAAGACCAAGTGGGTGCTGCCAAGGAGGCTATACACCAAGCGGGCATCATGATGGAGCGGATGAAGGTGGTCCGAGAGGCCAGCCAAGCTACTTACGATGCCAGCTCAGCACTCCAGAGCAACGTCCAGGTTGGTTGATCACCGACTGACCCTTTAGCTTTTCGCTTGTTCTGTTAGGATATGCTACCTGAAAACTTTCCTTGAGGAATCTTTCCATCAGTCTGCGTTTTGCATTTGTACACCCATTGGGTGTTTTGACTTGCCACTGAGTAAATTTGCATCTTGAGTCGACTACGTTGTTGTCGATTGAGTCTTCGATCTAGTGGGGGCACGCTGAGTGCACCCACTGGGTGTAGTCCCCGAGACCATAGTTGACTGCGGGCAGTCGACTGTGGTCTGAGAATCGGAATTTTCTCACTCGGCCTGGACGGACCATGTTGAGTTGAACTTGAACCAGTGGGGGCACGCTAAGTGCACGCACTGGGTGTAGTCCCCGAGACCGTGGTCGACTGCGGACAGTCGACTACGGTCTGAGAACAACCCCCTTTTTTTACACTCAGTCTGGACAGACCATGTCGAGTGGAAACTGGACCAGTGGGGGCACGCTAAGTGCACCCACTGGGTGTAGTCCCCGAGACTACTGTTGGATGTTTGATTCGGCAGTAGTCTTAGAACTTGTTGAATTTATCACTCTATTGCTCTGTCGACTAACCATCCTTTGATTATAGAAATCTTGCGAACTTGGAGCTCGTTTTGCCGACCTGGAGCAGAAGCAGATTCAGCTCAACCTCGATCTGGAGCAAGCCAAGACAAACTTGTAGAAGGCCAAGGATGAAGCCGTTGGTACAAAAAACTTGTCGACTGATCTGTTCCTGAACCGGGTGTTATTTGCTTTTTCTGAACCGAGCGTTATTTCTTTCAGAAATGCTGAACCAAGCTCTGGCACAGAAGGATCTGGACCTTGCAGCCGCGCGGAAAGCAGTTGAAGAGAAAACTGCACTCGCTGAGCAGAAGCTAGCCTCAGTTGGCAAACTGGAGGAAGAGAATGCCAAGCTGAAAACTGCTCTTGATGAAGCCAACAAGGAGGCGGCTCGTCTGAAGAAGGACAAGAGCAATCTGACCGAAAAGATGGAAGGCGTTGCTCGCAAGCGGGACGATCTGGAGAACTATCTGGGAGGGCTTGCTAAGAAGCTGTTCATCATGCTTGAAGGTGCTTTCCTTTGTCCGACTGGCTTGTTGTTGTCGACTCAATATATAACCATTAACTCATTGTTGTATTGTGTGTGCAGAATTTTGCCAGAACTTCGAGGAAGAAACTGGGCGAGTTGAGACAAGCTTGGACCCAATCCTCTCTCCTGTGAAGGACGAAGCTGCCATGAACGTGCTCCGACTAGAATCCCGTGTCGCTGGTGTGGTCGACTATCTTGCTCGCCTGAAGGTCGCGGTATCGCGCATCGACACAGCACTCTGGCCAGGGGCGATGCTTCAAAATGACCTCGAGTCTCTGATGACTCGACTCAATGAGATCCCTGGTCGAGTGCAAGAATGGAAGAAATCTTCTGCCCGATGCGGTGCTGACGTGGCTCTGTTGCTTGTTCATGTCCACTGCAAGGAAGCCCGAGAAGAGAAGCTGGCGGCGATCAAGGTTGCCAATACCAAAAGGCACGACTTCCAATCCTTCATGGAAACTTTCATTGTTGCTGGCACTCGGATTGCTGACGGAATTGATCTGGACGAGTTCGTCGAGCCTGCTAGCCCTCCTCCTGCGGAGTGAACATACTTTATGCCTCACCTTAAATTTGCCTCGGAATGCCTAGTGATTTTGTAACCGTTAAACTCCTTCGGGCCTGACGCCCGAGTACTTTGATCCTTGGTCTGGAACCTTAGGATTTATCTGAACTTGGTTTATCTCTGAATATGCTTGTGTTTGTCTTTGAGTGGGACTTGCTCTTCACTTGGAATAGTCTTTGTGATTGTGATGCGGCTCTGAGGAGAAGGTCGCAGTCGACCCGCATCTCGTCGTCCTTGCGGATCAGGATGGAGCGCACGTTGTACTTATGGCGCAGCTCTGAGGAGAAGGTTGCAGTCGACCTGCACCTCGTCATCCTTGCGGATCAGGATGGAGCGCACATTCTACTTATGGCGTAGCTCTGAGGAGAAGGTTGCAGTCGACCAGCACCTCGTTGTCCTTGCGGATCAGGATGGAGCACATGTTGTATTTATGGCGCAGCTCTGAGGAGAAGGTCGCAGTCGACCTACACCTCGTCGTCCTTACGGATCGGGATGGAGCGTGTGGCCAAGTCTCCGAGCGAGAAGATCGGTTCTCACTCGGAACGTATTTTATACTTAGGCGAGTACTAGACTGCAGCTAAGTCTCCGAGTGAGAGGATTGCTCGCCACTTGGTAAGATTTTACAAACTTAGGCGAGTACTGGACCGCAGTTAAGCCCCCGAGTGAGAGGATTGCTCAACACTCGGTGGGATTTTTCAAACTTAGGCGAGTACTGAACTGCAGCTAAGCCCCGAGTGAGAGGATCGCTCACCACTCGGTAGGATTTTTCAAACTTACGCAAGTACTGGACTGCAGCTAAGCCCCCGAGTGAGAGGGTTGCTCACCACTCGGTAGGATTTTTCAAACT